>NC_060138.1:423522875-423840792 GCF_021461385.2 Schistocerca piceifrons | reverse complement strand
AATTTCCAAGGTCGTCCATCGCTACGATAAGTGCCTTAATTTAAATGGCAACTATGTAGAAAAGTAGTATTTAAGTGTGGCTTTCATCTGTATATAATAAAAATATTTCCAATTCTTTATTTATTTTTAATTCCAAAACGTAATGTACTTTGTGGATAGCCCTCGTATAACGGTAGCATCGTGTACACAAGGTATTAAAGGGCAGTACACTGACGGAACTGTCATTTGTACTTAGGTGATTCATGTCAAAAGGTGTCCGACATGGTTACGACAGCACGACAGGAACTTAGAGACTCAGAACGCGGAATGGTAGTTGGAGCTAGACGCGTGGGATACTTAATTTCGGAAATGCTTAGGAAGTTCTATATTCCAAGATCCATTCTGTAAAGAGTGTGCTGACAATATCAAATTGCAGGCATTACCGCTCACCACAGACAACGCAGTGGTCGAGAGTCTTCACTTAACGACCGTGAGAAGCGGCGTTTGCGTAGAGTTATCAGTGCTAACGGACAAGCAATACTCGTGAAATGACAGCAGAAATCAATATGGGAGGTTGGATGAACGTACCTGTTACGACGGTGAGGTGAAATCTGGCGTTAATGCGTTACGGCAGCAGACGACCGACGCGAGTGCCTCTGCTAACAGCCGACATCACCTGCACCGCTTCTACTGGGCTCGTGACCATATCGGTTAGCAGCTAAAGTGGCCTAGTAATATGAGTCCCGTCTTCAATTGGTAACACCTGATGGTAGGGATCTAGTGTGGCGCAGGCACCAAGAAGCCAAGGACCCAAGCCGTCAACAAGGCACTGTGCAAGCTGGTGGTGGTTCCATAATGCTGTGGGCTGTGTTAACATAGAATGCACTGGATCCTCTGGTCCAACGGAACAGATAATCGGCTGGAAATGGTTATGTTCGGCTACTTGGAGACCACTTGCAGCTGTTCATAGACTTCATGTTCCGAAACAACAATGTGCCACGTCACTGGGCCACAATCGTTCGCGATTGGTTAGAGGAACTTTCAGGACAGTTCGAACGAATGATGTGACCACCCAAATGACCCGACATGAATCTCACTGAACATTTGTGGGACATAATAGAGAGGTAAGTTTGTGCACAACTTCCTGCACCGGCAATACTTTCGCAATTATGGATGACTATAGAGCCAGTATGGCTCAATTATCTGCTGGGGATATCCCACGACGGTTCTAGGCGCGCAGTCCGGAATCGTGCGACTGCTACGGTCACAGGTTCGAATCCTGCCTTGGGCATGGTTGTGTGTGATGTCCTTAGGTTTGTTAGGTTTAAGTAGTTCTAAGTTCTAGGGGACTGATGACCAAAGCTTTTAAGTCCGATAGTGCTCAGAGCCATTTGAACCATTTGAACCATGCTACGCCGTGTTGGTGCACTTCGCAGCGCAAAAGGAGGTCCGGCATGGTATTAGGAGATATCCCATGACTTGTATCACCTCACTGTATTCTTATACGGATTATATGTATAGTTTCAGATATATTTCAGTTGACCATGAGGCGTTGCTACACATGGCACAGACCTCTATTACATATTTGAGTAGTACGTATGTCGCAGCTGTTTAAATATATGACTAGACAGAAGTTTTGACTATAACCGAAATAGGCAAACTAGACGAACAATTAATCACCCACGAAATATTACCTAACCATAAAAAAAGCCTCCTCTGGTCTTGATAACGCTCTGAACTCCGCGAAGAACAGCGTCTACAACTTTCTTCACGGCATGCTAAAAGAGGCGATCAAAATGTTTAAGCGTTTCCGTTTGAGGCATTTCTGCTGTGTTTAGGCAACGTAGTGCGACAATGATGCGGGTATATAAGCACCGACATGTAGACAAGGGATTAGTGTGGCATTCCGTCTTTCCGCAGTACGTGCGGTAAATGTGGGAATGTAAAGTATGGCGACGTTATCACTAAATGCGCACAAACAGGAACAAAGTGCTGTTAATCCATTTTTTGGCTCCCGATGGACAAACACCAGTAGACATCCATCGGAGGCTGAAGAGTGTGTATGGGGCATCGTGTCTGTCGAAAACCATCGTTACGGAATGTTGCGCTAAGTTGCGTGCTGCTTCATGATAACGCACGTAGCCGTATCGCAAATATCGTGACGCAGACGTTACGCTAACTCAAGTGTAAGACACTCGAGCATCTGCCCTACGGTCATGATCGCTCCCCTTAACGACTTACAAAGGACGAGGATGTGCAGTAGACAGTTACGGATTTCTTCATTCGTCAGATATCGGTGTTTCACCAAACGGGTATCTCCAGCTTGGTACCTCGGTGGGATGATTGTCTCAGTGCTCACGGCGTTTTTCTATGATTGTCGTACCAATTCTAGACTTGACGGGTTTCGAACGGAAACTTTTTGATCGTCACTTATACAGGATGATTCAAAAAGAAAGAGCATAGTTCAATTGTTTGTGGCAGACATACTATGAAACAGAAAAACACAATGTGCATGTCACTGGATAGAGCAAGGTCCAAAGATTTATGTTCGCTCTTACACTACATCATACTCTCAACATGAGCACCACGCGTTGTTCGAGAAGCGTCGAAACAGCAGGCCATTTCATTCCGCATACAAATCGAAGGTCCCTGTTTACTTAATCGACAGCTTCAAAAATTCGATTTCTTAGCTCTTGAAAAGTAGCTGCCGTAGGTAGAACAAAGACTGAGTCTATCTCAAGTGTAAGGTCTGGTGACCTGGAAGGCCAAAAGCAATGAACAAGATTTTGTTGTCCACCTTTTCCAGTCCAACCTTTTGGGATGATGTTATTGAGATAAAGCTGCACCACAACGTCAATGTTAAGCAGGGCGCCGTAATGTATAAAAATGAAATCACTCGAATCTTCGTGAAGAGAGGAAATAACCAATTTCTCAGCATGTCCAGGTATGACATTCCTGCCACAGTTTTCTAGGCAAAAAAGAAAGATCGATAAACATTGTGAACAGAAACGGCACAAAACACATTCAATTTCGGTTAGTCTCTTTCATGTTCGACGACGACGCAAGGATTTTGTGCCCCGAAATTCTTACATTATGGCAGTTAATTTACTCGACAGATGAAACGTCGGTTGATCCGAAGAGATGAGTCTTTCCAAAAAAGCGTCCTCTGCCATATCCTGGAGAACTGAAACGCAAAATTCGTAATTACTGTTATGGTCACCGGGACGCAGCTGCTGCAGTAACTGCGTCTTGGAAGGCTTCACGTGCAGGTGTCGTTTCAGAACACACCACATCGTTGTTGGAGAAAGCTGGAGTTTCTGGCCTGCCAGTCTGGTGCAGTTCCGAGGGCTCCGTTTGCACGCATCTCGTGTACGTTCGATATTTTCATCAGACATGCGTTGCCGACTCTGCTTGTACAGAGGCGGCGTCTTGCTGAATGCACTTCGCTCTTGAACAATGGATTGCCTTCGCATAAACACATAAAATGATTTCTCTTGTGGTGTAGTCGCCAAGTTGCTACAAACAAACAATATCAAAGCTTTAAACCTTCCTCTATCAGTGACATGCCCGATGTGTTTCTATCTTTTACAGTTTGTCAGTAATAAACAACCAGAATCTATCTTTTTTAATGACTTAGAATATCCAGCAGAAGTCGCTCATTGATGCCGTAAAGCTACCTTATTGTGGGGACGCTGACTGCCGAGTTTCACCCGCAGGTCCAAACAGCCGCAGACATTTTCCATGCGATTAAGTTTGAGTGGTTTAGCGAACCAGTCGAAGTTTTGATAAGGTGGCTGTGTGTTTGTCAAACCAATAATGTATGCGGGGAGCCTTGTGAACGACGCCGATTACATCTTGGTAGACGGGAGAGTCCACAGCATACTTAGGAGAAAGGACGAGACTTGGTCACCGTTAATGTTGAAATTAACTTGAACATTCATGTTGACGGCAACTTCAACGAGTTGTGCCACCAAGTCATCGTATGAAAAACAGCCCATGAACATCACAGAAGCACTTTCGCTATGAACTCCTCTCTCCAAACACTACAGATTAAACGTCTCTTTCGCTAATCGGTGCACACTAGTCGTTCCGCCATTTTAAAAGAGACGGCGACTCTTCAGACCGTATGCTGCATTAACACAGAGAAATCGATTTCACAAACAGCTGTGTCTATAGAAAATAATAACAGCAACATTCCGAGTACTAACAGAGAGCCGCGAACATTCATAACAACACAAGATGTAGCACAGTGCGACTTACGCACACAAAACACAAGGTTTGCGAAACAACAAACGAAAGCATGGCGTAAAGACATGTTTCAGAATAACCAGCAGACTGCAGACCCATTTATCAGAAGTAAAACAAGCACAGGAAGATGCCTGGTAAGGAGGAAGGAAGAAAACTAGATTAGGGTTTAACGCTCTGTCGACAAGATTATTAGAGACGAAGCGAAAGGAAGAAAGCCGGTCGTTTCCTTTTCAAAGGAACCATTCCGGTACTTGACTTCAGTGACTTAGCGAAACCTGGACAAATATATGGTAGCAGGAAATAATAAATTTACTCATCTTCAGTTCCCTCCCACTGTTTCTGCTACTACGATTACACAAGTAAGAGACTACAGCGAACTCCAACACCTACAAAAAATGGCAAACAAAAAATATAACAGTAGCCTCATGACGCAAACGATTCCCTGCACGAATTTAACTACAGTGAATCAAAACAGCCCCTCATTGTTATCTTTACCATATCCCACTGAAATACCGTGCAGGTATTGACCTACACCGACAAGGAAGATACCAGTAGAAATTTTTCATTTTTAGTACAGATAATAGTAATCTAAACAACTGAAGACGTAACAGGGCGACAACACACGAAAATACAGTGTGGTCCACATAAAGTTTGGTCCATATAAAGCTGGACTGCTTTACTGAGTCATAACATTTCAACCAGTAATGGGATATGTTTGCAATGTTGCTGGATAATAATGCGCAATTGTGGGAATACACACATAAATAAAAAGTACTCACACTTAATGTTGGAATTGCCCTCCACAAGCATCGATGGGCAACTCAACATATTCCACGACGTTCTGTGAAATGAAATGTATCGTCGCCATCGTTGCTTATTTCGTATGTATTGGCCTCACGGAGATATACAGTTGCCGTTGGTCTATTCTTGTATATACGGCTTTTGAGCTACCCCAACTAGAATAAAATCCCAGAGGGACTGGGTCAAGTGATCCGGGTACCACAAATTTTGTCAAACTACACGGTCACCAAAGAAACTGGATACAAGTTGCATGGAAGCCTTAGATGTATGACACATTGCTCCATCTTGTTGAAAATAATGTTAGTTAGACTTCATCCAGCTGCTCCACAAATGTATTGAAGATGCCCGTGTAGACTGTAGCGTCTACTGTCGTATCAAATAAAATAGGGTCAGCAATCCAGAAAGCTGACAGAGCGCACCACACTCCTACCTTTTCATCATGCACTGGTTTACACCAGCCCAGTGTCTGCTTTTTTGTGTGTTGACGTAACCTCATCTGTAAACCAAGTTACAGAGAGAATGTCTGGACGCTGAGTAAGAAACCTCTGGAAACGTTTACAGTAAGGCAGTCATTTCACATGATCCATTTCTTGCAATTTTTGCATCATGTGCTCTCTGTATGGTCGCAATGCTGACTTCTTCGCAGCTCTCTGACATGCGGCATATGAAATGCCTGTCTCCTGGCTCAATCGAAGCAACGATTTTCTTTGAGATTTCTCCAAGGCCTTCGAACATTATTAATAACCTCAGCACTCAGTGAAGGTCTATGTTCACCATTGTCACTGTTTACTTCAGCTTCCTCATCGATAAAATTGTTGCCACTGCTGGAACATCGCGCACATTGAATTCTCTCCAGAATCCCCGTTGTGTTGTAACCAATGAGTCTTTCTTCCTATATGTTTTCACAGTGACAACCAGTTCTTGAAGTTTGTACGGAATGTTTCAGCCAGATAGAGATTGCGAACGAATCACTGATTTGCTCGTTATAGTCACGTGGCCCAAAATTAACGCTGACAGACTTCACAACCGCGATCTATGAGGCTACCAACAAACTAACACGAGCCGAGCGATAGGGCTCCACACCGGACAAAGGACCTCAGGCGCAGAAACAACCATCAACTTGCCAATACACGGACGGTACTCCTGATTCTCCAAGAGCTACTGATAATCATTAATATAACTTTCACATTTTTTTGAGCTTTCGGAGGGAAATTATGACCCACTGAAATACACTGAAGGGCCGAAGGAACTGGTACAGCTGCCTAATATCGTGTAGGGCCCCCGCGAGCACGCAGAAGTGTCGCAACACGACGTGGCATGGACTCGACTACTGTCTGAAGGTGTGCTGGAGGGAACTGACGCCATGAATTCTGCAGAGCTGTCCATGAATTCGTAAGATTACGATGGGGTGGAGATCTCTTCTGAACAGCGCATTGCGAGGCATCGCAGGCATGTTGAATAATGTTCATGTCTGGGGAGTTTGGTGGCCAGCAGTAGTGTTTAAACTCAGAAGAGTGTTCGTAAGGCCTCTCTGCAGCAGTTCTGGAAGTTTGGGATGTCGCATTGTCCTGCTGTAATTGCCCAAGTCTGTAGAAATGCACAGTGGACATGAATGGATGCAGGTGATCAGGCAGCACGCTTAGGTACGTATCACTTGTCACAGTAGTATCTATACGTATCTAGACTCCAGCTGCACACGTCCCACACCATTCCAGAGCCTCCACCAGCTTGAACAGTCCCCTGCCGACATGCAGGCTCCATGGATTGATGAAGTTGTCTACATACCCCTGCATGTCCGCCCACTCGATACATTTTGAAAGGAGACTCGTCCGACCAGGCAACATGTTTCCAGTCGTCAGCAGTCCGTTGTCGCTGTTGACAGGACCAAGTGAGACGTAAAGCTTTGTGTCGTGCCGTCATCAAGGGTACACGAGTGGGCCTTCGGCTCCGAAAGCCCATATCGATGATGTTTCGTTGAATGGTTCGCATACTGACACTTGTTGATGGCCCAGCATCGAAATCTGGAGCAATTTAAGGTATGATTGCACTTCTGTCACGTTGAGCGATTCTCTTCAGTCGTCATTGATCTCTTTCTTGAAGGTCGCAGCGTTGTCAGAGATTTGATGTTTTACCAGATGCCTGATATTCGCGGTACACCCACGAAATGGTCGTACCGGAAAATCCCCATGTCTTCGCCACCTCGAAAATGTTGTGTCCCATCGCTCATGGCCGACTGTAATACTACGTTCAATCTCACTTAAATCTTAATAACCTGCCACGGTAGCATCAGTAACCGATCGAGCAACTGCGCCAAACTCTTGTTGTCTTATATAAGCATTGTCGACCGCAGCGCCGTATTCTGTCTTTTTACACATCTCTGTATTTGAATACGCATTCCTAAACCAGTTTCTTTGGCGCTACAGAGTAGTTCGGGTTTTAACGCGTGCGGCGACGGGCTACAACCACATGCAGCGGCGGAGGCTAGCGAGTGCAGGGCACTGTTCCCCACCTGTCTGGGGCAGAGCTGACAGATCGGCTCACAGCGAGACCACTAGTATATCCGCGTGTATCTCGTTTAAGTGGGACATTATTTCAGTGTTTTTCCTACATGAGACTGATTTTTCTTAACCGATGACCACTTTCAGACAGTCCCAGTACATCTAGAACGATTGAAAGCACACCTGTGTTAACCGTTATTGTTGCGGGGGGGGGGGGGGGGAGTTTTCCGGAGAAACTGTTCGGAGAGGGGAGGGCAGGGGGGGGGGGCAAATCGTTCCCAGAAATATGATTAATAGCTTGCAGGAAGCGTCCTGTTCTTCGGGTCTATTATCCGTCGGTGAGCGATTTCTGCAGACCGGAAACAGTATACTACTGCCAGCAGATGGATCTCTTCGTGTACTATCAGTGACAGGCTAGAACAGGCGTTGTATCCCTACCTATGGATGGAGTAGAGGGAGGGAGGAGGGCAGGTAGGAGAGGAAATAAGACTGGTTCTAAGCTGCATACTCTATATCTATACACTGAGTGGAACACACGTGCAGCTGACGCCACTCTCACCCGACGGATCTTTTGTAGTCGATTTTTTACGGTAGTTGTGTTATTGCGATGATTTTTCCCAATTTCCTTTGGTGTGTGTTGCATTATGATCCACTGTTTACGAGTGGTGGTTTTTTTTTTTCACGACAATTTCAATATCTAATAGAGCAGTCAAACGTTTGCATTCAGTTGAGGTAGAGTGTATTAGCTTTCCTAAACTTCAGTGAGTTTGCTGTCCTATCCTTTCTTAGCATGTACCTATGTACAAGTTCTTCACTTGTAGAGCGGTAGAAGACAAGTCTTCCTGCACCCTAGTGATACTTCGCTGTCCTGTCCCGACTTAACATTTATGTATATGTGCGTGTACAGCTTCTTCAGTGGCCAGTTCACTTGGAAATTTGGTGGGAGGCAATTCTTTGGGCAGTGGCTGTAGGATAGTTACCAACTTCGAACGGGATTGTGGACTAGAGCACACAGAAACATGAACATATGCACACACGTGACTTGAAATGGAAACAAAACCCATCTCAGTTGAGCCCCATACACCAAGACAAGCACCTCTGGTTCGTTCAGTGTGGGGAAATGGAATAGGACGAAGTTGTCTCATGCACTGTGAACGGATCACCAATTTCAAAGAACCTGAACAGCTCCAGGATAGACAGTAGTCTCTATGAGTTGCGAAATGCATTCTGCTAAATCATCATTATTTGCTGAAAAGTTTTCCCCCTATGCTCCTCCATTATCACCTCCTTCCATCCCTCTTGTAGGAGACTATGATGGACACAGTCCTCTGCTGTATGCTTACATGTAAAACATTTATTAAATTCCTCTCTGTCCAACACCAATGACAAGTCAATTGAACACATTTACCAACAATGAAATAAATTAATTTAATCAACTTTTAAATAAATAAATAATATTATGCTCAAATTTACAGCCAATTTTGTGCTTCCGCTTTTTGATGAGAGTGTTTGTTCATCATCCCACCAATTTTAAGTAGTTGTGTGTACTGGAATTTCAAGTAGCAAGGCTGTAGGGTAATTGTCAGCTTCGAAATTCTTCCAGCAGGATAATACACACATAAATAAATAAATACAGTTCCCAGGAGAGTACCTTACATCCTTCCCCTCTAGCACCTAAGCGCAGATTGAGTCTTTTCCTACCAATACACAAGCAGGGTAGGGAAAGAAATTGGGGGAGAGGAGGGAATGTGGAGGGGGGAAGAAGTGGTTGGTGGTGACGTCAATAACGATACGTTGCCACATCTACTCCACATGGAGAGGAGGTGGCGGTCCCACTCAAGAAGAGCAGCCACCTTGACTAAATTTGGCAACAATGCAGACTGCATCAGAACAAACATTATTCCCCTACTTTCGATATTTGTTTTCGATTCATCAGTACTATTGTTCACTCCGAGAAGGGCATCTCATACTTTTCTTGCCTGGTATCTTATAGTTTTGGCCTTCTTCACCCTTCTTTCTTATCGAGTATCTCGAGAACTACTTCACTGTTAAACTCGCTACCCTGCTCAACAAGATTTCCCATCTCCGAGTAGATGTGCCAAAAACAATGCATAATCCTCGAATTACACCAAAAACTGTGACTGCTTCCGATGTAAACATTCCAGTATCTGATGACACGAGGTTAAGACGGTGCCACTTAAGGCTTCAGGCTTGAATACCATTTCCTTCAGCATTCATACTTGTGCCATTATCATAACTTTGGCATCTGAAATCATGAATTTCGAGACAGTCGATTTAGTTTCGACAATAGGGTTTTAGTCAAACTTTCTCCCGTTATTAAAGTGACGCTCAGAAAGTCAAGAAGTTTTCTTCTACACTCATAACGTCTTCTGACAAGTTTACAAACCTGAAAATCATTACCATTTGTTTATTGTGGCTTTTAACAGGAGTACACTCAAGTACGACTGAAAAATATTTACTTTCTTTTACTAAATTAGCAGTTATGTTTTTCATTTCTTGGCAAGCAAATTTATCAGTTCAATTTGAATGTTTTCTTTTCAAACTAGTAGTCACTAATTTCTTGCGTTTTCACTCACCTTAAGTGATCCTGCATAACAAGGTCGAATTCTACTATCATTTCAGTAAAACCATGAAAATTACTATTATTCTCATAGAGCTTGTCCTGATATTTTTTAACACTTTATTATACCGGTTCAGGTAGCCGATAGCGAGTATAATTCTCTTTAGATCATGATGCCAATATTCTTTCACTCTTTTGTGCCAACCGTACCTCAAATTCTATCCATTTTTTGTACACTCTATGTGGTTAAATGAGCGTTCACGCTCCTGAAGCTGATTTCCTAAGTGAACCCAATCACAGAGTCGTCTCTTGACAGAATCTTTGAAGGGGGTGGAAAAAGTTTACAACAATAAAAAAAGCTTTGTCGGTAGATTTCGCACACACAAGCCATCTTATCCCAACAACGTTGTCAAAAGCCTTATCTAGGACTATAAAACACATACGTAAAGATCCCTTTTCTTTTGAATAAACATTTCTTCCAAAATTCCAAGAGTCCTATTACATCTCTTGTGCCGGTATTCTGTCTAAAGCCAAATTGTTCTTCAGCGAGATTCTCTTCCATTACCTCTTTTATTAATGATTCTTAACATAATTATCACTGTATGTGAAATGAGGCTAATTGTACTGTGCTTACTCTATTTCTTGGTTCCTTGTTTCTTTGGTATTGGTACCTACTGCTACTGCACTCTTTACTTCTTCCGTTACAATTGTTGGTTCTTTCTCATCTTCATTTACTCTGTTCACAGATTCAAGTTCCAGAGCTGTTGGTTTGTGACATGGGTCATTTAGCTGTTTCGAATAGTCTTCCCATCTCTCTACGATGTCCTCACGATCTTGTACACTACATTTTCTTCTTTACTGACAACTTCCAAAGGAGCACTTCCCGGTCTGTTTTGATCCGATGTTAAGGATATATAATATATATTACTATCAAGCGTCCTTATCATAGTCCTTGTATCCCTCGAATCGGATGCAGCGATATTTTCTGTGATGTACACCAGTAGCCATGTAGTCGTCTCACAATGGGTGTATACTTCATTTATATTACATTTGTAACGTCTCCTTAGAAAAATTATTGAATTACTGTGCTGGTAAACCCCTTACGTTATTTGATTTTTAAACAGCTGAGCAGAACCGAACGTACTCAGACATTTCGCTCTTTACCTATTCTGATCAACATTAAACTGGCACACAATATTTAGAGCGCAACGCAATCTGACTTTCAATAATTCCTACAAAAGAATGGCCCTGACTAACAGTAATCTATACCTTTCATGAGTCACTTACCTCACAAAAATCTTCCTTACTCGAACTACTGCATTACAGCAAGCGCTAATACTGCCAGCTAAATAAAAGATTCTAACTATGAAGTCACTAACTACTGATAGACATAGTTAGCAAATGAAAGATTTTGATAAAGAACAAACAATGTATTTACCTTAATAGTGTTCAAAAGTCATAATATATATATAAGTTCATGACATCCAGTCTTACAAATTTACTGTCTCTGATGGACACACGTCCAGATCATCCGCTCTCAAAACTCCACCATCTGACTCCCCGCATCCACCACTGCTGGCGGCTCACCTCCAACTGCGCAACGCTACGCGCTGTTAACAGCCAACTGCCCAACACTACAATAGCGACTATTTCAACAATTCCCACCAGCCACAGACTGCACGCAGCACAGCCAGTGATTTTCATACAGAGCGCTAGGTGACGTTACCAATATAAAAACCTAAACAGCCTACTTACATAAGTCAGTGATTTTCATATAGAGCGTTACATGGCGTTACCAACATAAAAACCTAAACAGCCTACCTACACATTCGTATTAGAATTAAAAGTTGTTTCAGAAGCATCTTATTTCATTTTTGCAGTATAACTGTACCACCAACATTTCGAGTGATAGTTTTAATATAACCTAATTCTTAGCACGAGACCTCTAAAAGCGTAGGGCCCTGTGCGGGTGCGCCATTTGCACTTGCCAAAAGCCGGCCCTGCCAGAGAAACTGCTCAAAACATCTGCATAAAGCTTCATCCTACCTTCGCTGTCGTTTTAATTATGCGACCGGTCGGGGCTTGAAAAAAAAAAATAGCCCTCCTAATACTGATCACCGAGAACAGAAATTAAAAAGTTTTTAACAAATACATATGCATGGAGAACAACACAAAAGCCGTCCAAAGAATTATCATTAATATAAAAAATATTTATAAACTGTAGCAACTGCGAGGCGTGATGGGAGCAGCAGGAATCTTTCCGGAAGTTGGCCTTCTTGCATCGTATCTCGAGGCTGTCAGTCTGCTATCGAGACGGGGCGCCCGGCACGTTATTGAACGCTGTCCTGTGCCGTCCCGACAGTTATGAAAAAGAAAGCTGGACGGGAAATATATTTCCCGGCCGCTCCTTCTTCTTCTGCTGCTGCTCTGGCGCCCGGCGCCCGGCGCAGGCCGTAGATATTAACGTCCGAGTCGCATCCGATGCCGGCGCGGATCGCCAGCAATATTGTTTCCGGCTGTCAGGCGGCGGGACGTGATTTACGGCTTCTTTAATACACACGCCGTCGCCGCGCAATAAATACGCCGCCGACCGGCACCACACGCGGGGCAGCAGGACGCGGCCTCCTACGTGCCGGCCGAGCGGCAAACTGCTGGCGCCAGTAGAGCAACACTAGCGACACGCAAAACTGGCGGGACTTCTTGGCATCGAGCACTCTTGTCCCGATACCGAGACCTTTTTGTTGGTACTTTTAAGTTGATACTTTTACTCGTATCAGTACTTTACAGCCCATATTCAATACATTTTTATTATATCTATACTAAGATGGTATCTGTTCTTTCGGACATGTCCGAAAGAACAGATACCATCTTAGTATATATATAGTTAAGGCTCACCGGCTACTTGACCATCTACTTCTTCTTCTGCGCGAATGCACAAACAGTGCCCGAATTCTTACGGGAATCGGCAACGCGCCGCGAGTAATGAGTATAATGGGCAGGGGCACTACGAATGTAGTGCGGGACAATACGTTGAGAATGTGGGTTTCACGGGAGGCGCGCTATCCTATGTGCCCTCGGTGGCTCAGATGGATAGAGTGTCTGCCATGTTAGCAGGAGATCCCGGATTCGAGTCTCGGTCGGGGCACACATTTTCATCCGTCCCCGTTGACGTATGTCAACGCCTGTAAGCAGCTAAGGGTTTTCATAGTAATTACATTTTTATTACTTCGGTTACTAAGCTTGAGCAGTAATGGCCAAATTACTCTTAATTACCCTATATCAAAATTTACACTCTCAAAGTCGAGCTACTCTTGTATACTTCAGTATGTTAAATTCTGCAAACAACTTATCGTAAAAATATGCAATGCCGGAATAAGTTAGTACACCTGGAAAGTGTCAATGTTGATCCGATGACGAGGTATGCCCTCTGGAGGATAGTAGATGTGCTCATAATGGTTTCAACATCGTGCGCCAACAGATAGCATAGTGATATAGCTATTAGACCGCTTTCTGTGCCTGCCCTGCAATAGGAAACGATATCCAGAAGGCTCAGTGCGTTCCAGACGTTTGAAGCAAGCAGACAACCATCCCACCGAGAAGCACTCGTGCTTCTTACAGCCAACTGAACGAGTTGGAAAGGGGTCAAATTGTAGCCTTCCTCGACGCAAGCGATGGCCGTTGGTGCGTACGCCGTAGACCTGGTGAGCTCACTCTCGTACAGTGCTTTCGTTCAAGGCACACTGGCCCCACGTAATCCTTCTGGTCTGTGGTGCAACAAGCGACAACTCTCGTTCACCTAATCAGCAATCGGTACGTGCAGAATGTTGTCGGATTCGTTCTTTTGCCATTCTTGTAACAGGAAGGTGACGTGTTGTTCCAACAGCATAGTTAGTGCTCGTCCACACACTACCCGCGAAACTCAACGTGCTCTACAAGAAGTGCAGCAACTTCCCTGGCCAGCGCGATTTCCGGACCTGTCTCCAATAGAGCTCGTGATGGGACGAGAATTGACTCATGCGACTCGTCAGCCAACAAGTCCCACAGAACTACGTGCATACATCGAGCAAGCGTGGCATGACGTATCACAGGACAATATTCGCCATCTGTACGATGATGCCAGAGTCAGTCACTGCATTGCTGCCCAAGGAGGTTGTACCACATACTAATATGGTTGTTTCAGCATGGGTCGATACCTATCACCTCAGAACGGCTTTTACTATTGATCTGTAAATATAATCATTTCATGTACTCTGTATGCATTGTTGTAACAATAAGTATTGAGCGAACAGGGTGTATTTTTTTTATTTTATTTTATTTTTTTTTTTTTTACCAGCAGTGTGTTACAATCAAATCATCCAACTACATGTACCGGCACTCACTGACCCAGGGGGGTAGGGGTGGAGGTTGGGGGAGGGGGGGATTAATGAAGCTAGACTAGGCTACATGTATTTTTAATGGAGAAAACCCACTTTAATATGTTTTCTGGGGAAAATGAAATTGTTGGATATTTTCAAGGAGGTTAGAGACTGCTACTTATTTTCACAAATAAATGTTCAAAAACCAGATTTATTTTTAGTCAAAAGAATAACAAAGTTGAGGATTATTTCGATCTTGTAGTGAGCAATTATGGATATTCCTAAGTCTTATCAATCAGTCTTGCTGGTTGAGTGATATTAATACAACTTAATCATTTAAGGAACATATACTACAGTTCAGAAAATCAATCACAAAACAATAAAAGTCGCTTAGTGCATAATGCATATGTTGTTGTGGTCAAAAACTGGTTCGGTGCAGCTCTCCATACTACTCTATCCTGTGCAAGTCTCTTCATCTCCGAGTAATTACTGCAAACTACATCCTTCTGAATCTGCTTATCGTATTCATTTCTTGGTCTCCCTCTACGGTTTTTACCCCCCCACGCTTCGCTCCAGTACTAAATTGGTGATCCATTGATGCCTCAGAATGTGTCCTACTAATCGATCCCTTCTTCTTGTCAGGCTATACCACAGATTCCTCTTCTGCACAATTCTATTCAGTACATCCTCATTAGTAACGTGATCTACCTGTCTAATTTTCAGCTTTCTTCTGTAGCACCACATTTCAAAACCCCCTATTCTCTTGTTGTTGAAACTGTTTATCGTCCATGTTTCACTTCTGTACATGGCTACACTCCATACAAATACTTTCAGAAAGAACTTACTGACTCGTAAACCTATACTCGAGGTTAGCAAATTTCTCTTCTTCAGAAACGCTTTTCTTGCCATTGACAGATTACATTGATATCCTCTCTACTTCGTCCATCGTCAGTTATTTTGCTTCCGATGTAGCAAAACTCATCTACTACTTAAAGTGTCTCACTCCCTAATCTAATCCCCACAACATCACTTGATTTATTTCGAATACATTCCATTATCCTCGTTTTACTTTTCTTGGTGTTCATCTTATATCCTCCTTTCAAGACACTGTCCATTCCGTTTAGCTGCTCTTCCACAATCTTTACTGTCTCTGACAGAATTACAGTGCCATCGGCAAACCTCAAATTTTTTATTTCTTCTTCCTGGAGTTTAATTCCTACTCCAATTTTTGCTTTTGTTTCCTTTACTGCTTGCTCAATATACATATTGAATAACATTGGGGGTAGGCTACAACCCTGTCTCAATCCCTTCTCCACCACTGCTACCATTTCGTGCCCCTCGACTCTTATAACTGCCGTTTCTATAGAAATTGTAAATAGCCTTTTCCTCCCTGAGAGATAGTTTTCCAGTCAACATTGTCAAAAACTTTCTCTATGCCTGCAAATGCTATAAACTTATAAAGGTTTGTCTTTCCTTACTCTACTTTCTATGAAAAGTCGTAGAGTCAGCATTGCCTCACGTTTTCCTACACTTCTCCAGAATCCAAACTTATTTTCCCTGAGGTCTGCTTCCAACAGTTTATATATTCTTCTGTGAAGGATTCGTGTTAGTAGTTTGCAGCCGTGACTTATTAAACTGATAGTTCGGTAATTTTCACACCTGTCAGCACCTGCTGTCTTTGGAATTGGAATTATTATATTCTTCTTAAAGTCTGAAGGTATTTTGCCGGTCTTATACATCTTGCTCACCAGACAGAAGAGTTTTTTCATGGCTGGCTCTTTCCACCGATCCACTCTCTCTTCTCGATTTAGCAGTGCAATTACGTTACGCTCTTTATGTTACCACTCTTGATTTTAATTTCACCGATGGTTCTTTTGACTTTCCTATATGCTGAGTCAGTCCTTCCAACAATAATTTCTTTTTCGAAATATTCACATTTTTCGTGCAGCCATTTCTTCTTCAGCGTTCTATGAACATATATACGTATCGGGAGGTCACGCAAGTGGGGAACGAATGGCTGTCGGAGGGGGGTCGCACACTGAAGAGATACACATGTATAACAGAAGAGACAGATTAAGAATGATTAATTGGGAAAGGTAATGTAATGTAATGTAATGGAATGGAATAAATCGTGATTTTAGTTAATGGCCGGCCGGAGTGGCCAAGCGGTTCTAGGCGCTACAGTCTGGAACCGCGCGACCGCTACGGTCGCAGGTTCGAATCCTGCCTCTGGCATGGATGTGTGTGATGTCCTTAGGTTAGTTAGATTTAATTACTTCTAAGTTCTAGGGGACTGATGACCTCAGCAGTTAAGTCCCATAGTGCTCACAGTAATTTGAACCAAACCATTTAGTTAATGGTTCAAATGTCTCTGAGCACTATGGAACTTAACATCTGAGGTCATCGGTCCCCTAGAACTTAGAACTACTTAAACCTAACCGTAGCGGTCGCGCGGTTCGAGACTGAAGCGCCTAGAACCGCTCGGCTACAAGGCCGGCGTGATTTTACTGTTTTGTGCAAGTTTATTTTTCAGTAAATTAAGCGAAACATGATGTAATCAGGTAATAATGTGAAGAATAATAGGTGTCACAACTATCGTAAAAACAGAAATAAAACAATAAACGAAACGACTTTAATTATTTCTTACAGTTTTCAAGCGAATCTTTTGACAAATGATTTCGGTACAGATAGGCACAACGCAACTTGTCACCATGCCAAGTCTTTGAACTGTTTATTATTTTTAACATACTTTTTCAGAGGAAGAGAACGATATTTTATAACAGTTGGAATATACATAAGTGGTTTTCTTGACGCAGGAACGATAATTAACCTTGATATGCAGGTACGAACAGTTCAGAAAAGTAGATACAAGTCATAAAAATCGCAGTCAGATCAGCCAATAAAAATTTCTATTGCTCTCAGACTTTAATAACTACCCAGACATGAACCATAAAATTAGTAGTATTTTAAATAACAACCGTTGTATGAAATATGAAGATACGAGAGTAGTTACATGTACCTTTATATATTCTCTTTCTGTCGAAGTCAGCACTACTTACGAAAGTGTCTTTTGCAGACGCGAAATTAACCAGCCTAATGCAGATATCGTTGCTCACGTCATGTAAGCTGTTCTTTCCGATGGTTCCCTTGAAGGTTTCTTCTTTCCCTACTTTTGCATTTAACTCTCCCAAGATGTTTACTCACTTAGTAAATTGTCCAAGACTGTCCATTGTTCCTCATAGAATATGTCTTTTTTGATATCGACACTCCTTTCGGTGGGGCATGACACTTTACACATAACAGATTGTTACAAGTGAGATTCTGGAGCTCGTTGACCCAAGATCTACAAGACTGGTACACAGATTATTCTTCAGCAAAATACCAGTACTCATTGAATGGTTTGCTGTTGAGGTTCTATGAAACACATCATAGTTTTCTATATATATAGACGCAGTTTCTATCCATCTTGTTCCTGCAGAGCCAGCAATATTCCACATTTATCCACTTCTCTTTCAGTGCATTATGCTGCCCGAGACAGGTACTGATTTTTGAGGTTCTAGGTTCTCGTTTGGGTCATTTTGTAGAGATCAGTCTTATCCGAGACCATTGTGTGACATTCGTATCGATAATGGCTTTTTCAAGACAGGCTGGTAGTCCATTGCCAAACCCCAACCTGGAGGAACACAATGTGTAAGTCGGGGTTTTCTCGCGTAGTAAAACTGGTATCTCCGTATCTATAGAGATGTTTCTGCCCCTTGGTTTTCTATTAGGGTCTTCATTCGCTTTGTCTTTGGGCTAATCCCTGGCGCAAGACAACAGTGGCAGCAACTATAGCGGTACTTACTCGCTTTGACAAAGGATCACCAGCGCGCTTGTGTGTGCACAGAGTGTATTTCCGCCATAAACTCCCTTCCCACTGCCCTTGAGCCTGTCGCCTCGGTCCGCGACTACTTATTCGGGTCTCCTCTTATTCGAAGGTGATTTCCATATAAGAGGGACAGCCACTGTTCACTACGACCGACCGATAGCTGAAGCTCGCCCCGGAATCTTAGTATCTTTTTCTCCCGATCTTCGTGTTAAGAAGAACAAATGGTCAATATGAGGAAAATGACAACAGAGTCACTGATCCCGTGTGGAACAGTTCACCGGGTATAAACGTCCCGAGATGCCCGAGAAAGGCAAAAGCGAATTAGGTGTTACAGATGTTTCCAGAGCAGAGATATAAAATCGATTACGGCATGTGCAGGATGCCAAAACGGAATTTGTAAAGAACACAGTAGTTTTGCTTGCAATGAGTGTACCTAAACACCAATACTTTCAAAAACTGTCGTTTAATGTTCATTCCATTTGATGATGTAAAAACGGCTCACGCACTCAAGTGTTAATGTTACAGCTCAAATTTCCGTACTGTGAACTGCAGCAGTCAAACGGAAACGTATACGTGTCCCAGAACCAAGAACAGATCGTTTTTCATTGTTCTCACGTAATTAGATCGCTTGTCAGAGGTCTTTTTCTGAACTAAGCTATTCATACACTTGAAATCGGTAGTCGAATACAGCGAGAATAGGTGGAATGTTGAAATAGAGAAAATTCATTTCAAACGCCACTCCTCACCGCCTCACCCTTCTCAGACCGTAAATATTTGCACTAAGTCTTCATGTATCACAAGAGGTCGACGACGGTATAACATTCCCAGTAACATCAGAGAAGTTACACTTGGCAAGATTCTAACGTTTATTAATGGATTTTAACTTGACTTATTTCTTACTGTCTGTTTAGTTGTCACAAGGGTCATGTGAACAGCAAACTGTAATCTCCAAAATATGTATGATCCGAAGACGTAGACATGTTTTAACTGCTTGCCTCGCTTTCTTTCCCTCCCTCTCCGCTCCTTTTACTTCTGTTTCTTCGTATTCCTGTAGCAAGATTTTATTGTGTGTTATAATCGTAAAAGTTAAGTAGGCATTATAATGTTAAAGTTTTTTTTTATCCTGAAAACGAGCACACGTGCGGAAGTAAGCGACGCGAATGCATTCAGTGGGTAGTGAATTACTTAGATACACACCCGAAATTTAGACAGTGCAATGGTCGCTGTTGGTTAATCATCAGACTCTGCCGCGCGGGGTTAGCCGTGCGGTCTAGGGCGCTGCAGTCGTGGACTGTGCGGCTGGTCCCGGCGGAGGTTCGAGTCCTCCCTCGGGCATGGGTGTGTGTGATTGTTATTAGGATAATTTAGGTTAAGTAGTGTGTAAGCTTAGGGACTGATGACCTTAGCAGTTAAGTCCCATAAGATTTCACACACATCTGAAAATCATCATCAAACTCTTGGGGTGGGTTGTTTGGGGAAGGAGACCAGACAGCGAGGTCATCGGTCTCATCGGATTAGGGAAGGACGAGGAAGGAGGTCGGCCGTGCCCTTTGACAGGAACCATCCCGGCATTTGCCTGGAGCGATTTAGGGAAATCACGGAAAACCTAAATCAGGATGGTCGGACGCGGGATTGAACCGTCGTCCTCCCGAATGTGAGTCCAGTGTGCTAGCCACTACGCCACCTCTCTCGGTCATCATCAAACTCTCCATTTTTAAAGTTGCAATTTGAGGTACAACGACAACAGGGTAATAGAAACTTGGATTATTTATTGAGAAGATTTAAATAAATATGCACACATCTAGAGAGTTTTGTGTTAGGTCTTAATCATAAACTACAATCTGTATAGTGTAAGCATTACTGCAGGTTATGGTTTGGCTCAAATGGCTCTCAGCACTATGGGACTTAACAGTTGAGGTCATCAGTCCCCTAGAACTTAGAAGTAATTAAATCTAACTAACCTAAGGACATCACACACATCCATGCCTGAGGCAGGATTCGAACCTGCGACCGTAGCGGTCGCGCGGTTCCAGACTGAAGTGCCTAGAACCGCTCGGCCACACAGGCCGGCGGTTATGGTTTGACCCAGCTGCTCAATGAATTAAGAAACCACAAAAAATATCTTATAAAACTACTGTATCATTTAAGATTTGCCGCCATTGCAGATGTGGTACCGTTGGAAGAAACCGATCAGCCCATCATCGACCTCTGAAGATACTGCAGTCGGCTTCGAAAAGAGGCAACATGCTTTGTCTAAGAAATAAATATAAAGCAGTAGATAGCAGCAGCGTAGTATGAAGTAGTGGATCGGCAGAAGGAACTGTGGATAAACTCTTAGATGTATATACGAATAGAAATGATTGGCTAAGGAAGGGCCAGTATTCAGTGATATGGTAGGATCCATAATTCGAAGCAAAAATCTCTGGTAAACACGTGCTCTAAAATGAGTCCCTTAAAAACTATGAGCACTTGTTCAGCAGAAAAGATTTGTTGCACAGCAGCGAAGATAAACAAGTGTTCATACGTCCAAAGGTAGTTTAGAGTCCATGTTTTCTTGTTGTGGTCCATACTAACATGTCTCAAATTTGGACAGCAAAGAGCTTGCAGTATAAAAGGTTTGTTTCACAGTATCCAAGAAGAAGAATGTTCATAGCTTTTATGGGGTGCATTTTAAGAGCCAATGTTTACTAGACTTTTTGCTTCGACTGATCGTTCCTCACCTGGAATATCGACTATTCTTCCTGGGCAACCGTGTGGCAATCCTTATAAGAGAGAAAATTTGGTAGAAGGAAGTATTTTTTTATTTGGAAACACTCACAAATTAATAATCTTCAGTTCTGAGAATACCCACATCTAGATTTCGAATAAAATCTGACGGAAAATGTTGAAAGTTGGTCTTTTGGAACCAGAGTGTGTAAGAAGTCACACAGAATTTGGATACGTTGTATTCAGTTTCGTACATGCTCAGAATTTCGATTTAAACGGGTAACAGGAAGTGGCGCACAAAACATTTTGAACTGTATACGCTTATGAATATTTAAAATTAATAACACCATGCAAAAGACCAGAGGAGACAGCAATCTGTGAGGTCAAACGTGGCTGTAGGTCCAACGTGTTTGAGAACCTTTGCAGCGGCGAGAACGCCACAATTAAACGTCTGTAACAGAAAAGTCATTTTACTGGATAAAAACTGGCCACGTGCGAGTAGAGCTCGCGCACTGAGGGTTCTGTAGAAACGTGAGTATGTACATACAAACGTCAACCAAAGTAATGCATCACTGCGGTTCTACGCGCTACAGTCTGGAGCCGCGCGACCGCTACGGTCGCAGGTTCGAATCCTGCCTCGGGCATGGATGTGCGTGTTGTCCTTAGGTTAGTTAGGCTTAAGTCGTTCTAAGTGCTAGGGGACTGATGACCTCAGTAGTCCCATAGTGCTCAGAGCCATTTAATGCATCACTGCGGTTATAGGAGTTCCTGACTCTTACATGAAAATGGATTATAGGTATATAGAAACAACATTTCAGCTCTCTTTATTGCCGAAGTTAAACAATTACAGCATAGACCTTCTGAATTTTTGTTCGAGATTGCATCATACACCAGCACCTCTAATACACAGTAACACGCCATCTTGCATTGTTGCGTGCCTGTATTCTCCGTGGCATACTGCCCACTGTTGGTCCAGATTATACCACTGCTCATCGGCGATTCGATGTGGACTTCTTAGATTGTTTGGTGGGTCATTTCGTCCGAAAACAGCCTTTTTCAATGTATCCCAGGAAGGTTCGATAGGGTTCATGTTCGGAGAACATGCTGCCCATTCAAATCGAGTGATTTCTTTATCGTGAAGGAACGTATGATGAGTGCGAAAATGGTGGTCCATTACGTACGAGTAGAAGAAAAAGATACGGATGAATATGGGCTTGGAACAAGAAATTAGAGAGAGGAGAAAGATTAATTGAGTTCTGTAATAAAACACAGCTAGTAACAGCAAATACTCCATTCAAGAATCACAAGAGCAGGAGGTATTCTTAGAAACCTCGGGCAATATGGCAAGCTTTCAGCTAGATTACATCATGGTCAAGCAGATATTTCGAAATCAGATACTAGATTGTAAGGCTTACCCAGGAGCAGACATAGATTCAGATCACAATTGTAATAACGATGAAGAGATTAGTCAGGAAGAATAAACACCAAAAGAAGTGGAATACAGATGTATTAAGGTATGACGAGATATTCTTGTAGTTCTCTAAGACTGTAGATACAGCAATTAGGAATAGATCAGTAGTCAGTACAGTTGAAGAGGAATAGATATAAGAAAAGGCAGTCACAGAAGTTGTGAAGAAAATGATAAGTACAAAGAAGGTAGCTGCGAAGAAACAATGGGTAACAAAAGAAATACTTCACCTTTGTAAACTTTATCCCCAAGACAGTATGATACAGTATGAGATCCTCAGAAAATAATAATTATATTACATCAACAAAAGGCAATTGCAGTTATCTCATGAACCCGAAAACTAACAAGGCGATCTCTTCTAGTATATGGACAGTGGCATGAAAGAAACAAGTTAAAGCGAAATGCATTTTGCAGACAAACCGAGCAGGTGGCTAATGATATCGTAAAACTCCCATTAGCATGAGAACAGCGAGCTTCAGCACCGAAAGGGATAAGGCCAGAACAACTCATTATTCCCTTTAGCTTAAAGGAGGCCAGGACCAAGGGTAAGTGGCTGCATGTCATTAACAGGGCTAGACTTCGATCCAGAAAGAAAAATAAAAATGTTTATTCACCGCTAGCGAGACAGTGATTGGCTGAAGCCATACTTTGCCACACAGACACGACACGGTGGGGAGATCCCGATTATAAAAAGCATTGTGAGACCTCAAATTAAGGCTCTCTCTCTATCCCTCTCTCTCTCGTCTCGCGGCGGACTGCACAAGTATGTGGAAATACGCGAAGGCATTGAGAGTTTGCTTTCTGCGAAGTGAGGACGATACACTTCACATATCGTGCCGACAGATAGAAAAGCAATAGTTAAATATTCCTGCGGGAATTTTTGCGGGCAAAAAAATTGTGCACGTCGTTCCAACCCATAGTGAGTGTGCAATAGCCATTATTTCGACTAGGGAAAGATTAACGTTCTACGGAATGCAGGAAGTTGTAACTGAGTGAATTCAGTCAGACCAGAGTGGCGAATAGTATTTCAGAACCAACACAGAGACAACACCATTGCAGATGCCGCTTGGTAAAGTACCATCGCCCATTAGGCCACAGTAAGTGTTGAGTCTAGATTCTGCTCACTCCAACTTGCGTATGCTTTGACCATTGAATATCAAAAGCTAGGACACTAACCTACACTCACATTACGTACATGAGAGTTTTTTCATTGGTTCAAAAAGTAAATTTGTCCTTCACCAACTCTGTGCATTGACCAGCTATGAAAATGTAGATTTAAATGAGCTGATGAGGATTTTTAATATTCATTCTTTCCTGTGACAGAAAATTTTCATGTGTAGAGATAACAATTTTAATAATCGTCATTTCAATATGTCTAAGAATTAAATATTTTGTGATTGAGTATCAAAAGTAATTGAACATGATTATTGTTGAGCACTTGACCCCTGAAAGCAACAGTTGATAAATTATATGTAGAATAAAAACGGGAATAGCTGTTTTGTCTTTCTAGAATAGACCCCAAACTTTCACTTTTATTAATCCATGCATGCCAGGCACCTGACAGCAGAATTTCTAATGATTTTCGTTACGATATGCACCTAATATTAGGTGCCTTACAGGGCCAGGGTCATATTTATTTAGAATGTATGTTTGACACCCTAGGCTTGAGAAGACAGCTCAGAGGTTTTGTCCATTTGTGCACTAAGTGGTAAGCTAAGTTCGCACACATTAGTACACACTCTGTGCCGATACAAATGTCGGATGTACGACACCTTGATCGGTGAAAGAAGGAAGTACAAAAATTTCCAGGAAAATTTAGGAATACGTAAGTACAAGTCGCTGAAGAATGAATTAAATAGGAAGTCCATGGAAGCCAAGACGACATGGCTGCACGAAAAATGTGAAGAAATAGAAAAAGAAATGATTGTCGGAAGGACAGACTCAGTATATGGAAAATTCAAAATAATCTTAGGTGTAATCAAGAGCAAGGGTGGTAACATTAAGAGTGCAAAGGGAATTCCACTGTTAAATGCAGAAGACAGAACAGAGACATGGAAAGAGTACAATGAAGGAACCTATGAGGGGGACGATTTGACTGATGTCATAAAACAATAAACAGGAGTCGATTTAGAAGATATAAGGGATCCAGTATTAGAATCAGAATTTAAAAGTACTTTGGAAGACTTGCAATGTAAGAAGGCAGAAGGGATAGATAACACCCATCAGAATTTCTAAAATCATTGGGTAAGTGGCAACAGAAGAGTATGTAGGTATGTAGAATGTATGAGTCTGGTGACATACCATTTTATTTTCTGAAAAATATCATCCACGCAATTCTGAAGACTGCAAGAGCTGACAAGAACGAATATTATCACATAATCAGCGTCATGTGTTAGATGACGATCAGTTTGGCTTCATGAAACGTAATGGCACCAAAGACGCAATTCTGACTTTACGATTGATAATGGAAGCAAGTCTAAAGAAATTCGAGACCTGTTCATAGGATTTGTCAACCTGAAAGAAAGGCAAAAGAAATTAGAAGTAGCAGAAATAAGAACAGCGAGAAACTTAACATCAGGACTGATGGCCACAATGTAGATGAAGTTAAGGAATTCTACTTCGTAATATGCACTTGTGGTGTAAGGGCAGCGTTTTGATTCACGATTAAAACGTCTTTGGTCCCTGGTTGCAATCCCGCCGCTGCTTAAATTTTGATTAACAGTCAGCATTAGTGGCCGAAGACTTCCAGCATAAAAAGTCACCCCTCATTCTACCAACGGATTTGTCAAAGAGGGCGGAGGAGCGGACAGAGGTTCAGCGTAATCTCTGGTCCTAGGGGTGGAAAACTGCCCTAAAGGCGAAAGAATCAGCAATGATCAACGGCATGAGGATGCAGAAGGCAATGTAAACCACTGCATGAAAGACATTTAACATGTATTCACAGGACATGTGGCCTGTAATTGAAAAAGTGTCATGATGATCTCTCCATTGGCAAAAGATTCCAGAATAGTCCACCATTCGGATCTCTGGGACTGGACTGCAGAGGGGGAGATTACCATGAGAAGAAGATTAAATAATGAATGAAATAATAACGTTCTAGGAGTCGGGGCGTGGAATGTCAGAGGCTTGAACGTGGTAGGGAAACTAGAAAATCTGAAAAGGGAAATGCAAAGGCTCAATCTACATATAGTAGGGGTCAGTGAAGTGAAATGGAAAGAAGACAAGGATCTCTGGTCAGATGAGTATAGGGTAATATCAACAGCGGCAGAAAATGGTATAACGGGAATAGGATTCGTTGTGAATAGGAAGGTAGGGCAGAGGGTGTGTTACTGTGAACAGTTCAGTGACCGGGTTGTCCTAATCAGAATCGACAGCAGACCAACACCGACAACGATAGTTCAGGTATACATGCCGACGTCGCAAGCTGAAGATGAACAGATAGAGAAAGTGTATGAGGATATTGAAAGGGTAATGCAGTACGTAAAGGGGGACGAAAATCTAATAGTCATGGGGAACTGGAATGCAGTTGTAGGGGAAGGAGTAGAAGAAAAGGTTACAGGAGAATATGGGCTTGGGACAAGGAATGAAAGAGGAGAAAGACTAATTGAGTTCTGTAACAAGTTTCACCTAGTGATAGCGATTACTGTCCAGGAATCACAAGAGGAAGAGGTATACTAGGAAAAGGCCAGGTGATACGGGAAAACTTCAGTTACATTATATCATAGTGATACAGAGATTCCGAAATCAGGTACTGGATTGTAAGGCGTACCCAGGAGCAGATATAGACTCAGATCACAACATAGTAGTGATGAAGAGTAGGCTGAAGTTTAAGACATTAGTCAGGAAGAATCAATACACATAAGAACTGGGATACGGAAGTACTAAGGAGTGACGAGATGTGCTTAAAGTTCTCTGCGGCTATAGATACAGCAGTAAGGCATAGTTCAGTAGGCAGAACAGTTGAAGAGGAATGGACATCTCTAAAAAGGCCATCACAGAAGTTGGAAAGGAGAACGTAGGTACAGCGAAGATAACTGCGAAGAAACCATGGGTAAAAGAAGAAATACCTCATTTCATCGATGAAAGGAGGAAATACAAAAATGTTCCGGGAAACTCAAGGATACAGAAATAAAAGTCGCTGAGGAATGAAATAAGTAGGAACTGCAGTGAAGCTAAGACGAAACGGCTGCAGGAGAAATGTGAGGGCTTCGGAAAAGAAATGATTGTCGGGAGGACAGAGTCAGCCTACAGGAAAGTCAGTACAATGTTCGGTGACATTAAAAGCAAAGGTGATAATATTAAGAGTGCAACGGGAATTCAGCTGTTAAATACAAAGGAGAGAACGGATAGGTGGAAAGAATACGTTGAAAGCCTCTACGAGGGGGAAGGTTTGGCTGATGTAATAGAAGAAGAAACAGGAGTCGATTTAGAAGAGATAGGGGATCCACTATTAGAATCAGAATTTAAAAGAGCTTTGGAGGACTTAAGATCATATAAGGCAAAAAGGATCAGAATTTCTAAAATCATTAGGGAAAGTGGCAACAAAACGACTATTCACGTTGGTGTGCAGAATGTATCAGTCTGGCAACATATAATCTGACTTTCGGAAAAGCATCATCCACACAATTCCGAAGACGGAAAGAGCTGACAAGTGCGAGAATTATCGCATTATCAGTTTAACAGCTCATGTATCCAAGTTGCTTACAAGAATATTATACAGAAGAATTGAAAATAAATTTGAGGATGCGCTAGATGACGATCAGTTTGGCATTAGGATAGGTAAAGGCAAGAGGGAGGCAATTCTGACATTGCGGTTAATAATGGAAGCAAGACTACAGAAAAATCAAGACACGTTCATAAGATTTGTCAACCTGGAAAAAGCGTTCGACAATGTACAATGATGCAAGATTTTCGAAATTCTGAAAAAATAGGGTTAATCTGTAGGGAGAGACGGGTCATATAAAATAAGTACAACAGCCAGGAGGGAATAATAAGAGTGGACGACCAAGAACGAAGTGCTCGTATTCAAAAGGGAGTAAGACAAGGATGTAGCCTTTCGTCCCTATTGTTCAATATGTACATCGAGGAAGCAATGATGGAAATAAAGGAATAGTTTAGGAGTGGAATTAAAATTCAAGGTGAAAGGATATCAGTTATATGATTTGCTAATTGTAATGCTATCCGGAGTGAAAGTGAAGAAGAATTACGTGATCTGCTGAACAGTATTATCAGTCTAATGAGTACAGAGTACTGATCGAGAGTAAATCGAAGAAAGACGAAGGTAATGAGAAGTAGTAGAAATGAGAACAGCGACATACTTCAGGATTGAGAACAGCGTGACCATCAGGATTAATGGTCACGAAGTTGATGAAGGTAAGGAATTCTGCTACCTAGGCAGTAAAATGACCAATGACAGACGGTGCAAGGAGGACATCAAAAGCAGACGAGCAATGGCAAAAAAGGTATTCCTGGCCAAGAGAAGTCTACTAAAACAAATATCGGCCTTAATTTGAGGAAGAAATTTCTGAGAATGTATGGCAGTGAAACATGAAGTGAGGGAAAACCGGAACAGAAGAGAATCGAAGCATTAGAGATGTGATGCTACAAACGAATGTTGAATACCAGGTTGATTGATAAGGTACGAAATGAGGAGGTTCTGCGCAGAATCGGCGAGGAAAGAAATATATGGAAAACAAGGAGAAGGGACAGGATGATACGACATCTGTTTAGACATGAGGGAATGACGTCCATGATACCAGGGGGAGCTGTAGAGGAAGACAGAGGTTGGAATACATCCAGCAAATAATTTCGGTTGCAAGTTCTGTTCTAAGATGAGGAGGTTGGCACAGTAATTCGTGGCTGGTCGCATCAAACCAGCCAGAAGACTGATGACTCAAAGAAAAGAAAGAAAAAGACGAATACCTCTCCGAAATGCTGATATAGTTGCACTATATGTCGGAGGATGTCATCTCCGCATCATACAGCCTTTTGAGTGCCTTCGGTGACCGCCAGTGGCGTACTTTCGGCCTGCATAAGGCCATCCTAAAACATAAGGAAACCACCAACTTACTGCACTCGCAGGACAGTGCGTCAAAGACGTTCCAGACCGCCTCCAAAAACGTTTTCAACGATTGTCCGAATGGAGGCAACTGCGAGTGTGTGACTAGAACTTGATGCCAATTCCGACAAATCCATTCATCCGTCCCAGGATCGAGAATCTCAACGATTTTTGTGTCTTATCGATATCGATACTGCACGATATTGGTCCCGAGAATTCCAAAAGTGTATGAAAACCTTTACAGTAGTTCCTCAAACTACCCGGGACATAACAGAAAGAAGCGAACAGGGGACTTCAGGTTTATGTGTGGGGAGTGGAAATTCAACAAAACAATTTATTTACTAAAACTTATATGTTACGTTTGTATAGAGTGATAATCGTCTGTTATGCTTTTGACAAATGAAGGATTCAGTTATGTTCAAATGACAAAAGACATGTTTTTTTTTTTTAACAAGTTCAGATGTTTTTACCTAACATGTATTCTGAAACAGTGCTTCTTGTCAAATTTCATGATTCAAGGTGAAAGGGAAGTAGCTTTTGAGTTTTAGAATATCTAAAATGTCCGTATCTTTTCATTGCACTGAATTTTTACGTCACCAAGAGAACATAGACGGATAAAAATAACAAAAATATATTCTCGTGTGACATAATTACGAATTAATAATTTTGGGATTTTTTTTCCTTTTCTTGTTCTTTGAGAACTGGCTTCTTGCCAAATTTCATGATTCTAGGTTGGCAAGCACGATATATAGATTTCGATGAGTCAGTTTTCGAGTATCAAAATATGTGACATTGTAAGGTAGCACTATTTTGCACCTTACTGTAACATAATAATTGTTGCAAAGACGAGTTAGATATCGCTCATTATGTTATTTATCAGGCAATCAGCCTATTGAAATTAATATACGGAGTATCAGGCGGCATAAGACGCGTATTAACTTTAAGAAATTTGCGTGTTGCATGAAGTCGGGGTTCAGGTGATATTTTCACGGAGTTTGGCTGGAGCGGACGAGCGGCACTGCTCAAAGGCAGGGCAGAGGGATGCGGAAGTTTATAACCGACCATTACGAGTCGGCATGCGAAAGCGTCCCACTGGGGGAGACGCGCCGCCGGAGCAGGTAGGCACCCATTGCGCGGGGCCTTTGAGGGACGGCGCCTCGTTGGCGCTGGACGTTACGCCGACGCCACTATGTCGAGATGAGCTGGAGCCTAAGGGAGTCTTCCCACGAATCTTAACGTTTTCTGGGGCTTTCTAAGACACGCGGTTAAGCTAGTG
Organism: Schistocerca piceifrons; assembly: GCF_021461385.2. NCBI lineage: Eukaryota > Metazoa > Arthropoda > Insecta > Orthoptera > Acrididae > Schistocerca > Schistocerca piceifrons. The sequence continues at coordinate 423,810,954 of NC_060138.1, read as the reverse complement.
CAATGACCCTTTCCCGCGCGAGGGCGAACAGAGAGACACGATTGGTGGGTTCAATTTTGAACGGAGTTTCAGTTTGTTCCAGAACATTCTAGGCGCAGTAAGGCGCAGAATGTTTTAATTGGCTAGAAGAAGCCAGGAAATAATAGTGGGAGCGAACTGTGCTGGTCTAGAGCCACAGGATTGGCCAGCTCGAAAAATAGCGTGGGGTGCCGATTTTTGCAGAGGGAAGCTTTTGGAGCTGTTATCAGGGAGAAGCGGCTTAGCTCCTGTAGCGAGCGGACGTCGTGCTTTCGGCTCTGCTGTAGGAGAGTAAATTCTTTTCAGTGTGCTGTGCAGAACTTTGAATAAGTCTTTCAGCTGCAACTGAAACTAGTATTCAGTTAGGGGTACTGTCATGTTTTACTGTTAGAGACAGGCTGATTCCGCTAATTACGGTTGGGAATACTGTCTCACAGAAAGCATACAGGAGCAGAGCAATTTCCTTGAGCCACACTTTATGAAAGACGTTACAGGATTCCGCCTTTGGGCTGGTGAGTCCCGTCTTAACGAGTGCGAGATGATTGGAAAGGAACCAGAATGAGTTTTTGAATAGGAGTTTACGATCAGGAAGCCTGTTCGCGTAAATAAATTCATTTTTGTTGCAATTGAGGCTCCTCTACGACGCAGACCTGTTCACGATGCTACATTTGGTAACGTGATGCTCAGTTTCGACATTTAATCCGATATTACGGACGCCTGTGATTACCAGAGCTCAGTTTTCCAGCCACGCTCTTATTGAGAGTTTGTTAATTGCAGTAGGTTCGTCTGACGTATTTTATGCCGTCTGACAACGGGAGAGAGTATAAAATAACAAGTACAGATGCGTTATCTGACCTTAAGAGTTAGTTTTGGAATTTAAGGGCCATTGCCATTACTAGCTTAATTTTATCACTTATAAATGTATGTAATTGTTCAGTTTGATGTTAGGAAGATTGGTGTTCAAGAAATGTGTTCAATGCTATCCTTGTTTGTTTAGTAGTGATCAGTTCCCTGAACACTATTTAGTTATTAAATATTAATCAAAATTAGTGAAGGGGCAGTTTTAATTAACAGATTGGGTCTCATGACAGGCCTTCAGCCAGAGCCAAAGACCCGCCTAGGATCCCTAATCATCATTTTATTGAAAGAAAACCCCTTCCTACATAAATGGTCTATCTTTTGATTGAAGTGATTAGAAGTTTACATTTTTATACCTTCAATAGATCATAGACCTTAATATGTGACAGACATTTTAACCTCATACGGCTACCGGTTCCAGAGAAAAAGAGTTCTCAACAGTCGGATAGACAGACAGGCAGGCAGATGGATAGCAAATTGACTGAGGCACAGAACCCTAAAAACGAATTACTATGCGCATCGATGCCTCGTAAATCACTTAAATGCAGCCGGATGTGTAACCGGAGACGAACATCGAGAGAACAGTGATTTTGGCAAGATACCACGAGGACCTCGACAGTCAGTCGAAGTTGAGTCAAAAGGAAATAGGGGAAAGAGAATGAACTCGAGAGAAAAGTTAGGAATTGGAGTGGCGCTGAGGAGAGTAGGACTAGTGCTGGAGGGGTCAAGGGCCTGGAATCTGTAGACTGTTCGAAGCCGAGAGAAGAGGGTTTCAAAAGTCTGAAGGGAAGAGTGCTGTGCGGCGGGATTCGAAAGGAAGAATTACGTTGTAGTCAAGGTTTTTATTCAGAGGACTTAGACATCTGTGAAGTAATGAGCTACACATGAATATTCTGTTGATTCTCCATATGTTTCGGATCAATTATCAACATTTCGTAAGTAAATCAAATAGCACAGCGCAATGGGTTGTGCGCAGTGGCCAGTAATTTACTGCAGTGGTAACAGAGAGCGTTGTAACGTTTTTGGATAAAATAATATGATTCGGTCGAGTTCATTATTTCCTTTTCTTTTTGCGGGGAAGGGGCACGGAGAAGGAGATGCTATCAGCTTCAGAATGGTTTTCATGAGAGCAGTCGCAGTTTCTACATCCAAAGTTCATCAGTAGTAGTCGGATTTAATTATTGGATATATTCCGTACTCCATCTGTCTCTATAATTTTTACCCTCCGTATCTCCATCCTGTTCTTACTAGATCTCCTGTTTTCAGCATCCTTCTTTGATATAACACCTCAAAGGCTTCGATTATTTTCTTCTCTGGTTTTCCTGTAGTCCATGATTCAGTTTCATACACTGAAATGCAGCAAACCTACACTGTAAGAATCTGGTCATGGATTGTGTTCCAAAAATGAACAGCTTAGAGACAGAACTGATGACACTTACAGTGCAGGCTGCTACTGATTTGTTTCACTGATGGGGCTGGTAAGTCCATACGACCTACTGTACTCCCCTGACTTAAGCCCTCGTAGGTTCAACTCGGTTTCTAAACTGAAGGAAACGCTTAACGGCATCGAACTGTCAACACAGCTGGCACTACTAAGAGTATCCTACGACTTCTACATCGCTGGCAATGGCTCAAGTGGCTCTAAGCACTATGGGACTTAACATCTGAGGTCATCAGTCCCCTAGACTTAGAACTACTTAAACGTAACCAACCTAAGGACATCACACACATCCATGCCCGTGTCAGGATTCGAACCTGCGACCGTAGCAGCTGTGTGGTTCCGGACTGAAGCACCTAGAACCGCTCGGCCACAGCGGCCGGGTATGGCAACGGGTTATACACAATGCTGGTGACTACTTTGAAGGTCAGTAAAACTTTGAAACACGTATCTATTTTGTACGAACTGTAAATAAATAGTTGTCACTATTAAAGTTCCAACCCTCGTACATATCGAAGAAGCAATGATGGAAATAAAAGAACGTTCAATGGTGGGATTAAAATTCAAGGTGAAAGGACTTTAATGATAAGATTCGCTGATGATATTGCTGTTCTCAGTGCAAGTGAAGAAGAATTACATGATCTGCTGAATGGAGTGAACAGTCTAATGAGTATAGAGTATGGACTGAGAGTAAAGCGAAGAAAGACGAAAGTAATGAGAAATAGCAAAAATGAGAACAGCGAGAAACTTAATATTAGCACTGATGATCACGAAATAGATGGAGTTAAGGAATTCTGCTACCTGGGCACTAAAATAGCCGATGACAGTTGGAGCAAGCAAACTAGCGCTGTAAAAAAGGGCATGCCTGGCCAAGAGAAGTCTACTACTGTCAAACACAGCCCTTAATTTGAGTAAGAAATTTCTGAGAATGTACGTTTGGAGCACAGCATTTTCGACTGTGGGAAAACTGGAACAGAAGAGAATCGAAGCATTTGAGATGTGGTGCTACAGACGAACGTTAAAAATTAGGTGGACTGATAAGGTAAGGAATGAGAAGGTTCTGCGCAGAATCGGAGAGGAAAAGAATATATGGAAAACTCTAACAAGAAGAAGGGACCGGATGGTAGGACATCTGTTAAGACATCAGGGAATAACTTCGAAGGTACTGGAGGGAGCTGTAGTAGTTAAAATCTGTAGAGGAAAACACAGACTGGGGTACTTCCAGCAAATAATTGAGGAAATAGGTTGCAAGTTCTACTCTGAGATTGGTACGGGAGAGGAATTCATGGCGGACGGCATCAACTCGGTCAGAAGACTGATGACGAAAAAAATACGAAAGGCCGATTGAATGTCTCCAGTTGACAGATTCAACCCACTAACTTGAATCATTAGTTCCTGTTCCACAAATCTTCCAAAGCTCTGTCAGTATCTCACTCTACATCCCTTACATCTTCGGAAGTAAAATTATCGGACGTTCTTCCTGCTCGTAAAGGAATTTCTGGGGGATTGTCACATCTTCGCGCTGTCGTGGCTGCCACGACGCGAGCGCCATCGGGATGTGATGGCAGGAGAAGGACAGCCACGAAGTCAGTTGGAGCGAGCTGTCAGACACTTGTTCGACCAACAGCAGAGGTTGGTACAATATGGCGTACGGCTGTTAAAAGTGTACCGTACTGAGTTGGCTGACGGACGGTACACTCCGTGTGTTGTAAGCATGTAGCTGAAATCCGACGATGGTTTGGCCCATCGATATACTGAAGCTAATGAGTTTAAAGCTTCGATACTGCACAACTGAGTGTACAGCTGGAAACGAAGTGTAGACGGTTACTGGTGAACCTTATTGCTGTTTACGTACCTTGCCTGGCGTTGTTAGTCGATCTATGTATTCTAAACGATACCGAGCTCAAAATGGTTCGAATGGCTCTAAGCACTATGGGACGTAATATCTGACGTCATCAGTCCCCTAGACTTAGAAGTACTTAAACCTAACAAACCTACGGACATCACACACATCCACGCCCAAGACAGGATTTGAACCTGGGACCGTAGCAGCAGCGCGGTTCCGGACTGAAGCGCCTACAACCGCTCAGCCACAGCGGACGGCGATGCTGAGCTATTGCACGTACTTTATGAGTCCCAGGTTGTCATTAATTAAGTGTGTCAGTGTTTGTTATGGGTGCTTTCAGCCAGCGGGCTTCATCTCTGTACGTTCTTGTACTATGCTAGTTTGTTGGGGCTAGCGCATACTATTGCTTTCGCGCTTGGAGCCGCATTACTGGCCTGCTATGTGTGTGCACGCAAGCATTTGGGTGTAGATAAGCAAGTGCGAACCATGTATTATGCTGTTATACAGTAACCCTCAACTCAGGTGTTGTGTACATAGTTCCACGTAGTCAGCGCTTACACAACTTTCCCACTAGAGCGCGCCCCGCAAAGCACAACAGCGCAGGTGCAGCGCTCGTCCGTCTCCGCACTACGAGATGGCGCAGCCTTAGAGACGGACCAAATTCTGCTTCCGCCGATCCGCATATTAATATGTAATGCAGCCAATGAGATTGCTGCTAACGTAGAACCATTTCTCCTCGTGGATCACACTCGCGCAGTGATACATGAACGCGCGAGGTATTATAAAGAGTGTACAGACCTCCGATTAGTCAGTCTGCATTTGTCTGCACCAGTCTGTACCAGTCTCCATTAGTCTGTACCAGTCTACAGTCAAGTTTCAGTCTGCGCCTAATAAGATTATCATATTCTTGTACATAGCCATGAAGATAAATGTATAGACACTTTATCAAGTATCAGAGATATGTGAGAATAGGATTAACCTACCAAGACCAAAGGAACTTCAGATCGTCAATTGTAAACAGCATCCAGAATCAAGTTACGTAATGTCTATGCTTGTTATCATTCTAATAAATGTGTGTGAAAATTAATCAACTTCTGTTTAAAATTGGTCACCGTCAATCTGCTACTGTAAGTGTGCAAGTGGCATTTCTATCGTCTGACCTGACGGCATAAGATAAACACGCCACGATAAGACCACGAGACATATTGCTGACACTTGCCTACTTCGTTAGAGCGACAAGTCAAATAATCTGATGGTGTGTGTAACGAAGGTCTTACAGTATGCACACCACGTCAGGAATCCTTAATTCCGTGGTTTTGAGATACGGGTGTTAAAGGAAAAAGTGCCGCCACTATGAGCAAAGGGAGTTGCTATTTAACGTTTCTGTGCAGGTTTTAATATAGTTTCCCTTCAAATGAGCTTGTTGTGATATCAGTTGTATCACTCGTATTACTTGTGTAGGACTGGTTCCGGGACCATTTCGTTGTATACAACTGAGGCGCCCATTTTCATTGATTGTACTATGGCAGCAGACCCACTGAATTGACAGTGTTATAGGTTTAATTAAAAGTCAGGTATTGCCTAGATGAACACTATTTTGTTGTGCTAAAGATTTCATTGATGGTTCAAAGGAATGTTTAAAGTTTGCTATATTTTGAAATTTTATGTAATTGCTTGTTGTTGTTGTTATGGTCTTCAGTCCTGAGACTGGTTTGATGCAGCTCTCCATGCTACTCTATCCTGTGCAAGCTTCTTCATCTCCCAGTACCTAATGCAACCTACATCCTTCTGAATCTGCTTAGTGTTTTCATCTCTTGGTCTCCCCCTACGATTTTTACCCTCCACGCTGCCCTCCAATACTAAATTGGTGATCCCTTGATGCCTCAGAACATGTCCTACCAACCGATCCCGTCTTCTGGTCAAGTTGTGCCACAAACTTCTCTTCTCCCCAATCCTATTCAATACTTCCTCATTAGTTATGTGATCTACCCATCTAATCTTCAGCATTCTTCTGTAGCACCACATTTCGAAAGCTTCTATTCTCTTCTTGTCCAAACTATTTACCGTCCAGGTTTCACTTCGATACATGGCTACACTCCATACAAATACTTTCAGAAATGACTTCCTGACACGTAAACCTATACTCGATGTTAACAAATTTCTCTTCTTCAGAAACGCTTTCCTTGCCATTGCCAGCCTACATTTTCGACCATCATCAGTTATTTTGCTCCCCAAATAGCAAAACTCCTTTACTACTTTAAGTGTCTCATTTTCTAATCTAATACCCTCAACATCACCCGACTTAATTCGACTACATTCCATTATCCTTGTTTTGCTTTTGTTGATGTTCATCTTATATCCTCCTTTCAAGACACTGTCCATTCCATTCAACTGCTCTTCCAAGTCCTTTGCTGTCTCTGACAGAATTACAATGTCATCGGCGAACCTCAAAGTTTTTATTTCTTCTCCATGGATTTTAATACCTACTCCGAATTTTTCTTTTGTTTCCTTTACTGCTTGCTCAATATACAGATTGAATAACATCGGGGAGAGACTACAACCCTGTCTTACTCCCTTCCCAACCACTGCTTCCCTTTCATGTCCCTCGACTCTTATAACTGTCATCTGGTTTCTGTACAAATTGTAAATAGCCTTTCGCTCCCTGTATTTTACCCCTGCCACCTTTAGAATTTGAAAGAGACTATTCCAGTCAACATTGTCAAAAGCTTTCTCTAAGTCTACAAATGCTAGAAACGTAGGTTTGCCGTTCCTTAATCTTTCTTCTAAGATAAGTCGTAAAGTCAGTATTGCCTCACGTGTTCCAGTATTTCTACGGAATCCAAACTGATCTTCCCCGAGGTTGGCTTCTACTAGTTTTTCCATTCGTCTGTAAAGAATTCGTGTTAGTATTTTGCAGCTGTGGCTTATTAAACTGATAGCTCGGTAATTTTCACATCTGTCAACACCTGCTTTCTTTGGGATTGGAATTATTATATTCTTCTTGAAGTCTGAGGATATTTCGCCTGTTTCATACATCTTGCTCACCAGATGGTAGAGTTTTGTCAGGACTGGCTCTCCCAAGGCCGTCAGTAGTTCCAATGGAATGTTGTCTACTCCGGGGGCCTTGTTTTGACTCAGGTCTTTCAGTGCTCTGTCAAACTCTTCACGCAGTATCGTATCTCCCATTTCATCTTCATCTACATCCTCTTCCATTTCCATAATATTGTCCTCAAGTACATCGCCCTTGTATAGACCCTCTATATACTCCTTCCACCTTTCTGCTTTTCCTTCTTTGCTTAGAACTGGGTTTCCATCTGAGCTCTTGATGTTCATACAAGTGGTTCTCTTATCTCCAAAGGTCTCTTTAATTTTCCTGTAGGCAGTATCTATCTTACCCCTAGTGAGATAAGCCTCTACATCCTTACATTTGTCCTCTAGTCATCCCTGCTTAGCCATTTTGCACTTCCTGTCTATCTCATTTTTGAGACGTTTGTATTCCTTTTTGGCTGCTTCATTTACTGCATTTTTATATTTTCTCCTTTCATCAATTAAATATTTCTTCTGTTACCCAATGATTTCTACTAGCCCTCGTCTTTTTACCTACTTGATCCTCTGCTGCCTTCACTACTTCATCCCTCAAAGCTACCCATTCTTCTTCAACTGTATTTATTTCCCCCATTCCTGTCAATTGTTCCCTTATGCTCTCCCTGAATCTCTGTACAACCTCTGGTTCTTTTAGTTTATCCAGGTCCCATCTCCTTAAATTCCCACCTTTTTGCAGTTTCTTCAGTTTTAATCTACAGGTCATAACCAATAGACTGTGGTCAGAGTCCACATCTGCCCCTGGAAATGTCTTACAATTTAAAACCTGGTTCCTAAATCTCTGTCTTACCATTATATAATCTATCTGATACCTTTTAGTATCTCCAGGGTTCTTCCAGGTAATAAATAAATATTTTACAAAGCGACTCTGCACTTACTGGACTAAGTTACCGCTCCACTACTGTAGCTGTAAGAAAAACTATCCGTTCTCTTCCTTGCTTTTAAGGGTGGCATTGGTTTTGAACTTCTTATGGTGACGCCTTTGTTTTTAGGTATTTGGAAGTTGTTTTGACTCTTTGTACTTTGATTCTGTCCTTACGACTACTATGTCTTCACACTTTGCTTGCAATCACTTCCTTGCAGTTTCTAGTGACTTCATTTCTGAACGATTAATGGTGCACTATTACTTTATTTTTCTGGAAATTTCTGTATTAAACACTGTCGTCAGGAAATTAAAATATTTGTTGTGTTTCCCCAAGTTTCTCCACAGTTGCCTTTCGTCTCTCTATACTTGTCTGTAAAACCTGTTGAAAGGGTCCATTACCTACCCCAGCTGATCTGCATCGTGTGGTATTCATCAGTAGTTTAGAATAGTTATTCAGTACAGTGAACCTCAATGAAGTGCGCCGAACTTACATGCAGTGAGCCACTGGACTCATCTGACCACGTACTGCTCATTCACATCGCAGGCACACTTGTTGCTTTTTCGTTTAACGCAGGTACTAAATCACTCGCCACCGGCAGTAAATTAATGGCACAATGTGCATGAGCCCTATGTAATTCTTCATTTGCTAGTTAATACTGGGCTTCCCTACACAGTGCATTGTAATATCTGGTGGCCAGGATGGTACCTGAAGGTCCCTATCTGATTGCAACGCGGCGTATGCACGAGGCAGATTCGACGTGAGTAAGAAACGTTTTGGGGACTATAACAGCTTGTAACGCTTCCGTCAGTCTCCCTTTCCATGTGTATACTAATAATAAAACTGTAAAACTATCATATCTGTCTTTTTGAACACGCATCTCCAAATCTGCTAATCGGATAGGCTTTATTTCATCATAGTCGCATCACAGAAAAGAAGGATATCGTAATTGAAAGATTTATCCATACATCTGTTTGTTAAGTTTTCACGACTAATCCACTGAAGCAATTTCGATGAAATTTGATTTGGTGATAACCTGAACCCCGAGAAAGGACATAGGCTACCTTAGAAAGTGTATAGTGCAAAATACTTATTGATTTGAAGAAGAATTAGGGGAAAATGTTTACTCTTTGAAGAAGCTATTAACTTTCTGACTTTTGAACTTAATCGTATTTGTGAAAACGCTTTTATTGGTTGACATGTCCTACATGACACGATTCGAAGTAATAGATAGCATCCTAATACATTCTTCAATGTGTTTAATCGAAACTTCCACATTATTTGTTGCATAAGATACACACTGTGTAATGTATAGATACTTCACTTTGTCGATGGACACATCTGAGCTCCTGCCCATCCCCCTCCGCGGCCATTGCTCCGTAGTGATGCTTCACATGCCGACGCATGGTGTATTGGGACAGCATGGAAGTGGGCAGAGCGAGACGCACACCACGAGCTGTGCTTACCCGGCAGATAGACATGCGATTGCAGCTAACGTCATTGCATGTACATTAGCTTATTTATCCACCATCACTCATCACAACAAAACTACTGATACGCAAGTAGCTGCGGGTAACAGCACTAAATCTGATATGTCTTTTTAATATATACATATCTCAAGGGGTACTGGGCATATTCGTGAGCAAAGTAGGTTTACACTCTCCGTAACTTTGCGTGTGCTCACACACAACACACACACACACACACACACACACACACACACACACACACACACACACATGCGCTTCCCAAAACATTGTCATTAAGAATAAACAAAAATAGTGTGATTAATGTCTACCAGCAAATCCCAGTTCCTTAAAGAATCAAGCTCATACATCCATAACGTCATATTTTTTTTAACTATGTGTCGTAAAATGATATAATTTTGCAGGAACATTCAGTGGTGTACGTGTTGCCAATAGAAAAAGAACAGAGTCTGTAGTAAAGAAGTACCAAATAAAACGTAGTGTATGATGCTGAAGTGTTGCTGCACGAACACGGAAAGTATAGCAAGCGATAAACTTTTTTTCCTTTCATCATTTTGTGGGAATGGTCAGCGAGAAAAGTCTTGTAAGGACTGGAAATTATGTGTAAGGTTTCTTGAAACTCGCTAAGTGCTCTTATTCTTAAACTCTCGGTGTATAAAGTCGAGGCATTTGCGCACTGTCATTTACACTGCTTCAAGTCACACACACAGTTTCTAGCTATGATATTTGCCTTATCGTATTAAAGTTTTAACATAAGTGTAAACGCAGGCTTCCGCGGCCGTTGTCACAGTCAATCTGCTTGTCAACTGGGACTGCATTTCAACTACAATATTCCGAAGTTTCGGTGACTATTGCAGGATGCCTTCCTCAGGATGCGTTGCCAACCTCCATAGTTTATATCAAACTAGCGCCCATTCAGCAGTTAGCAACACACCCTGAGAAAGGTGTCTTACAATAGTCGCCGAAACGTCGGAATCTTATAGTTGACAATGTGGTCTTTTAACATAAGATTGCAACTCTTAAGGAGTTGATTATAACAGAATTTTAAATTCTTCAGTTCGGTCAGAACTGAATATTAAATTTATGTTGCACCCTGGAAGACATTACATAGGCAAATTGTAACTGGTCCCAGGTTCCGGAATAGTCGCTTAGTTATACAGTTCAGCGGTTCTCACGGGGGCAGTACCTCCCACTGTTGGGCGGGTTATAAGGTCTGGGGGGTGTGGCGGTTTTGGTCCAAAGCAAATGTGGGGGGCGCTGACGGCCATTCGCCGCCCCCTCGGAGAAACATATCATGATCACATTTTAGCATTTCGTCGCACTTGGCCTCACTTCTAGGAGAGTTTAAAAACATTTTTCAGGCTCTTCTTCAAATGACCATTCCAGTTTGGGTACTGGAACCTTTCTCTGACCCATAAACATAATATGTATCCTTATAGGAATGGCTGACAGCACATTCAACAAATGAAGAGCTAAAACTAAAATCCAAAAATGGCTATCAAGAATTCTGGCTTCAATTACAAATTCCTATATTGTATACAGCTTTATGGACTGCAGCAAAGAAGTACTTCATTACTTTCTCATCTATGTTTTTTAACAGAAGGAGGGTTGACGTGGTTAGTAAGTTAACTACCAAGAACAAAAACTGACAGCCAACTGTAGAGCGCTAAGATTTAAGATCGTTGACCATAAAAATGTTGAAAAATTAGTGTCATTATACAAATTTCAGCCTTCTCACTAAAAAAATTGTAAATTTCTTCAAGAAATGAATGGAGGTCTTTCTCTTGCTGGGGCTGAACGGTATGTACGTAGTTCGTGCGGTCGTCGTCGTGTCTTCAACATGTAATATATTCACAATCAGGAAATGGCTCTTGACAGGAAAATCTTAATGAAACCTATATACACCGATTAAAACGTTTCATTCTCTACTCAATACGGCAGAGAGGATGGTATTACAATTCTCGGATCTCTTAGGTCAAATTCCATAAAACTGGGAATAGGCAGTTGGTAAAATGATACATGAAAAGCGCTTGTTTGCTTTTGTTCTGCAGTATTACTTTTATTGTGTTAACCGATTTTCAGCTTACAAAGCCATCTTAAGACATTTACTGAGTATTGCCACTAAAGAATTCACAGTGATGGCAAACAGCACTGGAAGAAAAATTACACGTCTAAATTGAAGCAGAAACGTATAGGAAATAACATCTTTGACAATGTGATAGTAATCCAATGTAAAAAGTAAAATATTGAAGAGTAAATAAATAAAACGGAGTAAACAGAAAAATCTTTAACTCAAAACAGAAACAGCAAGCCTACATAACAGTTTATATTAATAAATAAAGCCAATGAAAGAAAAAGAAAATCAACACTTGACAAGGCTACTTCAGGAGGTATACAACATGGAGAACGATACACAAACCAATTAAAACAAGAAAGAATAATCAATGTAACTACAGGACATATAAGGAACTTAAGCAATATCAATCAGGTAAACAGAAAATAGTAAATTCATTAAAATGGAGGAGTGTGAGGAAACATACATTAAATTAAATCTTTGAGACTGTGGTGGTACTGCATTTTAAAGGGTAAAAAAGGGCTGACGAATACACAAATACAAAAGGAGCGAACACAAAGAACATTAACATTATACTCAAAACTGTGACTATGTAACAGATGATTGCATTAAATAAATGAACCAATTAAAATAAAAAAATACTTGATGAGACAACTACAGGAGATATTAAGCATGGAAAGTAATACAAGTACCAGTTAAAAGAAAGCCTTAACAATTTAAACTACTGTCTATATGGATTATACAGACATTTGCAATAAAACAAACAAATTAATGAAAACAGAAAAATAAGAATATTCCAACACAGACAGTGTGGGGAGTAATGAAAAACAGAAAGGATTATGTGAAGTTTAGGAGAGGTGCAGTGTTGAACTGTGTCACGTTACTTAGGATTAGATCTGAACTGTGAGCTATTTGTCTATTTCCAGGGCTTCCAGCAGGTTGAGTTTATGACTTTCGTTTGTTAAGTGAAGAACATGGGATTCTGGCTTGTAGTTGTGCCCCTCACTCAGTACTTGCTCAACAAATGTGGACTCGCAATTCTGCAACCTCAAGCTGCATTCATGTTCAACCAGCCTAGTTGCTATGTGTCTGCCTGACTGATCAATGTAAAACTTGTCACAATCGGAACAGGTGATTTTGTATACCCCACTGTTGGCTAATAAGTGGATCTTATATTTGCTATTGAAAATACACTGTACTATGGTGTTCTTAACATGGTAGGAAAGTCTATACTTGATGCTTTGAGTGCTTTGGCTACAAGCTGTGATACCTTTCCTAGATATGGTACTGTACACCATTTCTTGCAGATATTGGATGGGAAGCAGGTGAAGCATAGAGGACAGGTACAATTTTCCGTTTTTGTTTCCTATGCAAGATATCTTCAATAAGGACTAGATTGTAGCCATTGACTGGGACAATAAATTTCACTGTATCTAACTCTGCTTTAAACTCGTCTGTAGACATGGGTATAGATATGAGGTAGTGTACCATTGAGCAGAATGCTGCATGTTTGTGAGATATGGGGTGTTGTTAGCAAGAAGGTATTATTGTGCCTGTAGTTATAGCTTTTCTATAAATTTTGAAATAATGTATTTGTGTACTGATGTCGATGGTGACATCTAAGAAGTTTATGAATTTGTTCCCAATATCCATTATGAACTGAATATTTTTGTTGACTGTGTAGGTTTTTCTAAAAGGTGTTGGGTTGTCTTGTAGTACTAGTCTACATGCGCAGGACATCATGTACATATCTAAACCAGTATTTGATATTTGCACTCAGAGGCTCTTTTTTCAGAAAATCTTGGTCAAAATGATCCATAAATATTTCAGGCAACAGTGGACTAATAGGGGAACCCATAGCTAAACCATCTAATTGTTAATAAAGAGTCCCTCAGAAGTGGAAATAGTTCTGTGCCAAGCATGCCTGAGTGGCCAGTCTCAAGTCATTCAATTCCACAGGATTGACATTAGATTTGTATATCAACTCTGGCAGAATACCAATCCATTCCACTACTCGTATGTTAGAAAACAAACTCCAGACATCAAAAGATACTAATTTATCACTGTGTGAGGTGGATATACCTTTGATCGTATTTAAAAGGTCCACAGAGTTTGAAATACCATGCTTTGGTTTGAATTTAGTCTTGCTCTTAATTAACATGTCCAGTCTACTAGCTAGTTTTTAAGATGGAGCACTGAATGATGATACAAATGGATGAATATGAACATCTTGTTTATGCACTTTAAGAAGCCTATACATTCTAGAAGTCTCTGGGTTCATATCAATTAACAGTTTTGCTTCAAAATCAGAGAATGTGCTTTTGCATGAATTGATTGCATATTTGACACCCACTTTGAATAATTCAGTAGAGTCTTTTGGAAGGACTTGGAAACATGTGGTGTTTAGGAAATCATTAACTTTATCCAGATATTGACTTTTGTTCAAAAGTACAATACTGTTGTCATTATCAGATTTTGTACCAATGATATCTTGTTGGAATTTCTGTTTTAAGGATTTGAGGGGGAGAAAATTAATAGCCTGTAGGATGTTACCCTCAAATCTGGTATCTTTCTTTAGTGCATTAGCAACTAAATATTTTGCAGTAATGTCTTTCATTAGAGCATATTCAGTACCTACTTTCAAAACATCCAGTTGTTTTTCTGATGAAGGGAGAAAGGACCATATTTGAAACCTACCTCAAGTACTTTTTGTTCATTTGGTGAGAGAACCAAGTTCGATAGGTTAATTACCCGTCCTCTATGCTTCACCTGCTTTCCCATCCAATATCTGCAAGAAATGGTGTACAGTACCATATCTAGGAAAGGTATCACAGCTTGTAGCCAAAGCACTCAAAGCATCACGTATAGACTTTCCTATCATGTTAAGAACACCACAGCACAGTGTATTCTCAATAGCAAATATAAGATCCACTTATTAGCCAACAGTGGGGTATACAAAATCACCTGTTCCGATTGTGACAAGTTTTACATTGATCAGTCAGGCAGACACATAGCGACTAGGCTGATTGAACATAAATGCAGCTGGAGGTTGTAGAATTGTGAGTCCACATTTGTTGAGCAAGTACTGAGTGAGAGGTCCAACTACTAGCCAGAATCCCATGTTCTTCACTTAGCAAACGAAAGTCATAAACTCAACCTGCTGGAAGCCCTGGAAATAAACAAATAGCTCACAGTTCAGATCTAATCCTAAATGACGTGACACAGTTCAGCACTGCACCTCTCCTAAACTTCACATAATCCTTTCTGTTTTTCATTACTCCCCACACTGTCTGTGTTGGAATATTCTTATTTTCTTGTTTTCATTAATTTGTTTGTTTTATTGCAATTGTCTGTGTAATCCATATAGACAGTAGTTTAAATTGTTAAGGCTTTCTTTTAACTGGTACTTGTATTACTTTCCATGCTTAATATCTCCTGTAGTTGTCTCATCAAGTATTTTTTTATTTTAATTGGTTCATTTATTTAATGCAATCATCTGTTACATAGTCACAGTTTTGAGTATAATGTTAATGTTAATGTTAATGTTAATGACCGTGGACTGGTCATTGGATGTCACAGGAGTGACGAATCCCACAGCGACATTTCAACCCTTCTAAAGCTTCACAAGTCGACTGTTGGTGATGCGATTGTGAAGTGGATACGTGAAGCAACAACCACAGCAAAACCACGATCGGACAGACATAGTGCACTGACGAAAACGGAACGTCGATCATTGCGGTGAGTGACTGTAACAATAGCAAGAAATTAGTGGAAGGAATCACTCGTGAGTTTCAACATGCAACGAGCAGTGCAGATACCACACTGACTATGCACAGGAAGTTAAAATAACGGGCTACAATGGTTGAGCAGCTCACACCTGCAGGCACTGCTAAGCGGCGCTTGAAGTGACGTAAAGAGTGGCGCCACAGGAGTGGTGAATCACACTTGTAACGTATTACTATGTTTATGACGTTGCTCATCGAGCCATATACGTTATCTCGCATTTCTAGCTGCTTCTCTCACACAAATAATGATAAAAATTCAGAAATTCAGGGTCGCCACCAACCCAAGCCCTTCCTAACCATTTAGAAAAAAACGGAGCTGTAAAAATTATTAGTTTAATTCTTTAATAATTTAATTGCAAGTACGCAAATTTCTTTAAGCAGCCAGATAAATAGCACTCCATGTTGTGCATGAAGCAACTTGATTAATTCAGGAATGGAAATCAGAGTAAGGGGGTAAGATCGACACCAAAGAATTTATCTTTCACGTAAATTATTTGTTGTAACTAATTATTTGGTTGCACATCCTAACTACACATAACTGGTGCCTGACTCGAAATATTTAAGTAAGAATTACGTGAGAATGAAACAGAGCACAATTTAACTACAGTAAGAAGAAACACAGAAGACGGGGGTGGGAGACAATTATACTATCATCTCCTTTGCATCATTACCATAAAAATATCTAAGTGAGATTTGCATTACGATTCTACGCATGCTCTATTCTGGACCAAGGTTTACCCAATACACAAGGCTGTGCGATAATTATTTAACATACTAACTGCGTCTGCTGCTTGCAAAAGGCCGAACTAGAGCACGTAGTGCATTCTGACTCAAACTGTTGTGGTGCTTTGTAGAAAGCGCACGAAAGAACAGATATTCTTGCAGAAATTGTAGCTCATTAAACAAGCTAACTGTTAAAATAAAGCCTATTGCGGTGCCATGGTGAACCAGAAGGGTCATTGATTACCAAACACGTGGCACAAAATCGACACACAAAGACTAAAGCAATTTCCACAAAATATAAGATTAAAAATCATTAAAAAAAATAGCTCGCTTCACACGCTTCAGATAAGCTAAAGTTCTTAAGTATTTCACCAGTTAAACATAACTAACTCAACCTGATTCCTATCACCTGAAACCCCCCTCAAGAGCTACAATCCGTACTCACCAAGCGTTCGCCGAAGAGTGCCGCTTTCTCTCACGAGATTACCTAGCTCCCCGTGCAGCGGAAGCTTCCAGAGGGGTAGCCCCCCATCACCAACCTCACACACAGAAACAGCCTTCGACTAAGATGGGTAAACCTCTCTGTTCAGGTACTGGAAACCTAAGTTGATCATCCTTTGCTCTTCTTCAAACGAGAAGCAACATCGTCTGCTCCCAGCCTTCGATGACCAACTCAGCGATTCCCACCAAACAAAACCGAAACCCACATTAAAACACACATATAATAATCAATAGCCCTTATTTGCTTGCTCAGTCTTTCTGGAAGAGTTCATGAATTGAGCTAAAATCAGGTAGTAAAATGAATAGGTTGTATCGAATTCGACAAGCGTCTTATGAAACGACTTCACAGAGACTTTTCACACTGTACCCTGTGGCAATCCAATGGAAGGGCTTCGACTTGGCGAGTGCTTGGAGAACACCTGCCGTTTTGTGTAGTGCCAACATTGAAGTGTGGAGGAGAGGTTTTTCGAGGTTAGGGTAAGTTCCCCTTATTGCGCTTAAGAAACGCTAAATGTGGCAGGATATGAACACATTTTACAGGAACTGTTTGGAGACGATGATCGGTTGTGTCAGGATGTCAATGTACGCTGTCATGAAGCGGCATCTGTGAGGCAACTGTCTGGGGACGTCAACATTCTTCAAATGGAATGGCCTGGCGAGAGTCCAGAGCTGAAGTTAGAACGTCGATTTCGCTCCAGATACCAACGTTCAACATGTCTACCGTATCTGGTTTAGGCTCTTGAGAAATAATGGGCTGTCATTTCCCACACACATTAACAACCTTTACTGAAAGCGTCACCTTCGGAATCAAAGCCGCCATGTCCAGTGACAGATGTCAAGTCACCTTTGATCACATAGTGTATGCGAAATTTCTCGATTCGTTACATCACTCTTAAAAGAAATCAACTGGCGAACTAAGATTCTGTGTCTCATAGCTTAGTTCGACGGTCGTCTTGTTAGAGCAATTTAGAGGCGATTTATTCTGCCGTGAAATATTTAACTGCAGCTCATTGTACAACATTTACACGTCTGCTGTCGCTTCATTCTGGTGAAATCTGCTTTTCTTTAGCCATTTTTTTCCGGTTACCTTACGTAACCTCGTCAGCGTCGACAAACAGCGGACAGATTTGTCTCGCTATTTTGCCACTCCACGACTTGGAGCTGTAGCAAGAGTTTACCACCTCAGAGTGTTACAGCGAAAACCCAGGCGACTTAAAATAATTTGCTGTTATATCTCGCAGAATATTTAGCAATATTACATTTTATTTACAACGGATATGTCACTACTGCCGGGAATACCCGACTATAAGAAGAGGCGGCCGGCCGGAGTGGCCGTGCGGTTCTAGGCACTACAGTCTGGAGCCGAGCAACCGCTCCGGTCACAGGTTCGAATCCTGCCTTGGGCATGGATGTGTGTGATGTCCTTAGGTTAGTTAGGTTTAATTAGTTCTAAGTTCTAGGCGACTGATGACCTCAGAAGTTAAGTCGCACAGTGTTCAGAGCCATTTGGACCATTTTTAAGAAGAGGAAAACAGAAATTGAAATGCATCCAGCAAATAACTGCGGTCGTAGGTTGCACGAGCTACTCTGGAATGAAGGTGTTGGCACAGGAGAGAAATTCGTGGCGGGCTGCATCAGACCAGGAAGAAGATTACAAAAAAAAAAAAAAAAAAAAAAAAAGACACGAGACAAACGTCGATTTCCCACTCCCCTTCTCTCCAGTTTTGGAGAGACTTCTTGAGAACATTTTTCTGATTTCCGTTTCTGATTATCCAAATTACAAAAAGCGTTATTAATATTACAAAAATGTTAATAATGTCTAATACAAAATTATGCCTGTTACAGGTTAACTAAATAATGGCGAGAAATGAAAAATTAATTATTTAAATGTTACATTGCGTCAACAACATGTTTTGTACTTATTCATTGTCTGTGGTATCAGTTTTTTCACCACCACCAGTGCAATCATGTTTTATTTGGCCTTCGTGCTACTCCTTCCACATTACGTTAACTTCCAAGTCATATTCTTCAGATCGATATTCAGAACTTTTCGAATCTTTCATCGGAGAATTTACTGTTACGGAGAAGTGCTCCAATATTCCTTCAGTGAGTTGTGTGAGCGTTTCTTTAAGTCCAACCGCTCTCGCCGCACACATTCTCCCTAGAGTGTTGGCGTGATTTCCTTGAATAAGTCCTTGATCATCGATAGGTAAATTGACAATAAAAGCCATTACTTTAAATTCTGAGATCAGGCGAGAAGTAATTATTTCTAAGTCTGTGTTGCCCTTCGACATCAAATTAAAAAGATTAGAAGTAAACGGAAAGCCATATATAACATTTTGGACCTCGGAAAGACATTTCATATCATTTAAAGCAATGCGCGAAATGCAACTTGGCTTGGAGGAGAGGCGTCTGATTTTGAGTATAAAAAGAAGTTAAAGTACTCAACTGGATATTAATGGTAGCAAGAAAGAAGCAAAAATCAGAAGGGGAGTGAGACGGGGGTGCCCCCTATCACTTATTTATATTTAATATCTTCATTGAGATGGCAATAAAAACAATGAAAGAAATGACGGCTGAAATCAAAATTAGAGTTACGCTTATTCTCTGCATCACATTTGCCGATCACATTGCATCAGTGGCAGAGTCGGGGTAGAAAGTAAATAAAATAATTAGGGTCTTAAATGTAGAGGTTACAAGACTAAAAGTGAGTGCTAAGAAGACAAAAGCCGTGGTTATACATAAGGAAGGAGATGGAGGTAATACTGACGTAATAAAAAGCACTGAGAAACTCGACGAAGTAACCGAATTTCGCTATCTCGGAAGCAATGTGGAAGCCGAAGATACAGGCCTCAAGGAAATCAAGACAAAAATACCACTGACCAAGAATGTCCTCCAAAATAATTTTCTGATGAACAAGTACATCAACTCCCGTACCAAGAATAAGTTTATAAAGACCGTGTTTTGGAGTATCCTGGTCGTTAGTAAAGCAGGATAAAGCTCGCATCGAGAAGTAACTGGACTGACAAAAAAACGAATGAGATGTTTCTACAAGCGACGAATAACGAGTAACGACAACTTCCTGTCATCTTACAGAGAAACAAGTATGACCATTCTGACGTTTTCATTACCATAGATGTAATTATCATGTAGATTTTACGTCATATCAGCATATAGTGGCTTCTGATGGTGGTTCCGCATCTGACCGAGCAGTTAGTCATGTTACTACCTTGGAATGATGTAAGGATGCTGAAATATAATTAAAAGTCTCTAAACTGACGTAGTTCTCGATAATAACGTAAGCCCTGCCCTCTTCAGCATCCTGACAGACCAACCCGCAATTTCTCAAGATTTTGCGTCACTTGGATTTGACGAATTCTTCTTCACATCATTGTCCTCACTCCGATCCCGACTGATGGTAAACCCTCCACTAGCTAACTATAGTACATACAGCACAAGTTGCTGCTCCAATTCGTGAAACCTTCCGTGCTACCGTGTAAACTGGCGCTCTGTAATGTTTTATTCGAGTGACATCAAATTTACTTCGTACAGCACAGTTGTTTGTGATCTCTGTTTCATTATTGACCTCCAGCACGAAGTTAGCGCCGTATAGTCTGCATGAACAAGTTTTGAACCACGAACTCGTACATCGACGTACCTCTACGAACTCACAGATATAATTTGCATCCATAACACTGTTTTACGCGGGTCTTATTTCGGACACGAATAGGCTGATTCCAAAATAAAATTACCACATGAAATTCGATACAGAAACTGAATTTCGTTGTCAGGCCTTATTTAATCATTGTAGCTTGCTTAACAGAAGAAAAAGGAGTGGCAGGGTGTTTTGCTACACAGTAAAAGTAGTACGGAGATGGGGCTCCGAGCGCAATTCTGAAATCAAATTGATATCAATTTCATATGCAAATTAATTAAATTGACCAATTAAATCCCCCCAACCCCCCCCCCCCCCCCCCCAATCAGCCCTCGACAAATCACCATCTCCAGATGATGCAACGTGTTCTCCTCAGTTGCCATGTCGGTCCTCGCCTCCTCTCCACAACCTCTCCCCCTGCCTCCCTCCAATTTTGGCGGATTTTCGAAATTTGACATCCGTCTCGAATTTTGATGGGAATTTCGGATTTCGGCGGGTATTTCGAATTATGTCAGGAATTTCTTCGTACTGACGTCCAATCCCATCCCCAACCGGGAACTGGTGTGAAATTAAACTTGGCGGTGCCCTTTCTGAACCGGGGTCTTTCTGGACAGATAGACCAAGTGCCACCCCCAACACATGCTCAGATGCCGGACGGGAAGGTTAATTACTTAATTAATCATAATATCGGCCTAAATTACACAACTATATGCATAGACTATCAGCTCGGAGACAATGGCTGCGGTTACCCTTGACGCTGCATCACAGACAGGAGCGCCTGCGATGGTGTACTCAACGACGAACCTGGGTGCACGAATGGCGAAACGTCATTTTTTCGGATGAATTCAGGTTCTGTTTACAGCATCGTGATGGTCGCATCCGTGTTTGCCAACATCGCGATGAACGCAAATTGGAAACGTGTATTCGACATCGCCATACTGGCGTATCGCCCGGCGTGATGGTATAGGGTGCCATTGTTTGCACGTCTTGGTCACCTCTTGTTCACATTGACGGCACTTTGAACAGTGGACGTTACATTTAATATGTGTTACGACCCGTGGCTCTACCCTTGATTCGATCCCTGCGAAACCCTACATTTCAGCAGGATAATGCACGACCGCATTTTGCAGGTCCTGTACGGGCCTTTCTGGATACAGAAAATGTTCGACTGCTGGTCTGGCCAGCACATTCTCCAAATGTCTCACCGACTGAAAACGTCTGATCAATGGTGGCCGAGCAACTGGCTCGTCACAATACGCCAGTCACTACTCTTGATGAACTGTGGTATCGTGTTCAAGCTGCATGGGCAGCTGTACCTGTACACGCCCTCCGAGCTCTGTTTGACTCAATGCCCAGGCGTATCAAGGCCGTTATTACGCCCAGAGGTGGTTGTCCTGGGTACTTATTTCTCAGGATTTATGCACCGAAACTGCGTGAAAATGTAATCACATGTTAGTTCTAGTATAATATATTTGTCCAATGAATACCCCTATAACATCTGCAATTACTGCCTAAAATGGCAATACAGCTCAAAAATTGACGATGCCATACAACTGTGTTATCCTGATGGAAACAATTTCACAATACTACACGAAACTAGTGACAGACGCACTCAAACTTTACCCTTCACCTACAAGCTGGTGGGAAAAAGGCTGGGGTGAAAGGTAATCTTTATTTTTTGGTAAGGAATATGTTCAAATGACGAGATGCTATTGTTGACCAGAGAGGAGCTTAATAAGTGCATTACCTCTAAGCTTACAGCAGACGACTTTATCTGTTGCTGTTTGACGTCACAGTTCGCTGCAGATGCCTGCTCGACAATTACTCTGCAGGCCAGGCATTTCAAGCCAATACACCCTACCGCAACTGCTGGAAAATGCATCACTCTTCTAACTATCTTGAAAGAAAAACACGTGTTCTGGGGACAAACATTGTCCCAAATGATTGCAGAGGGGGTAACAGTTGAATGTGCGTTCTCCTCGAGGTACAATCTCAATCTGCCGAAAGTCGAGGCCCTCTTACCTGGCCTCATCCCTTCTCCTCTATTCCTCCCTCCATCCACCTATGGGGGACACAGGCTTTTTCAAATGTGTCGGGAAATCATACACAGTAGACACGTTCCCAACACATCCAGCAGCCCACCATTCTGCGATGGAGACTAATCGTACATTACTGGCCATTAAAATTACCACACCAAGAAGAAATGCAGATGATATACGGGTATTCATTGGACAAATATATTATACTAGAACTTGAAAGGTCTCTGTTGGATTCCTTTCATGTTTAATTTCTTAAATCTGTTGCCATTTATGGAATAAATTCCTCTTCTAAATATACTGTGGCGTTTCTGACTATCTGGGAGGAGACTGAGCAGTGGAACGTGTTACTTTTACACATAAACAAGAACGATCTGTCACACTACTACACTTTAAAGCACAGTTTATATGTAATTCTTATATGTAATTCATGTCACACAGTCTCATACGGAACCTACATCCGCTTTCTTTTATATACTGTATATGATAAGATACTGTCATCCCCCTTCCCTTTTGTGTGAGAGGATGAATGAGCATATGTATTTCTAGTTGTATGCTTGAGGGTAGCAGACAAGGCTGTCTGCTAGAGAACAGTAGGACCAACGTCGGAACAGGTAGCTACGCTTCCTAAAAGCAAAGAGGTTTCTATCCTTAGTATGGTCCTGTCCGTCCGTTGTCATGTTGGTATAGGAAGCTGCCCCTCTGGCCACTTCCGTTGGTCTTTGTGAGCCACCCTCAGGAAGCACGCTCGGCTGTAGGGCAGTTGCAGTGTGGCCGTGGCGAGCGTCTGAAGTGGTAAGATCTCCGGCTAAGCGCGTGTCTGTTAAGCCCGTAGGACAATGGATTTCTTAAGTTCAGCCTAACTGAAAATTTAATCACCCTTATTTCGGGTTTAGGTCTAAAATATCCGATGTTATCTTAAATTGCAGCGCAGTATTATTCTCGTGTGAAGTTCAGATTAGTTTCCGGTAGTTGCTTTGTTACTACTTTGTGAGTAAAGTGGAACTACGTGTTGATCAGTAACTCTAACTAAGATCAATCTTAAATGCGAATGCTTGTGTGATTATAACGTCTCGTCTTGACTATATTTTCAATATAGCAACTTTTCTTTATGTTCAGCCCACGTGGGGTGTACTTTGCGAGACCACTACCACGTGCTTATATAACTGTTTGACCCATCAGGTTAATAGTAAGACGTTAGTAACCAGTTCAAGGTTTTGCTTTTGTCAATTGCTTTTCGATCTAATGTATTTTAATTGTCAAAATTATTGTGGAGTTGTACGCTTTGTGTAAACCAAGTTGACCACGTGGAGCATGTGGTGTAATCATCAAAGTAGCCCTCAGCTATTCTTTTTGCGAAGACTTCACAAAGAGTTAATATGAATTTAGTATACCAGTGTGTGGTAATTACATGACGGACAGGATTGTGGTATGAACGTAATTTCTTTGGGTAAAAAAACTGAATCTGTTGGTTGTGGTTAATTTCTTCTTGCTTATGTTTCAATGTTCTTCGTGAGTTATTTTATGAATGCAGTGTCGTATGCAGTCTCCCTATCTTGGCTCCATATTTTATGTGTTCCGTAAGATTACAATCTCACATTTTTCAATCGTAAATAAGGCACCAGCTCAGTTATAACTCACGTATAATATGCTGAAATTTCAATGAACAATCTTAAAATAAATTTCCAAATATAAACTGATTTCTTTCTTTTTATTTAAAGTATCTTTTTATATATATATATATTACCGGTTTTGTATGACTATTAAAAGATTATCATTAATGTTAGTCTGCTTGGTAAACCTAGACTAAATATCTGATGAAACAGTTGCCCAGTAATCCACGGTTAACGTCCCCAGACAGATCACGGCTTTTAACCCACTTTCATTGTCAATTAGCACCGATATCAGCATACCAAATTAAAGTTACAACATTACAAACTGACATGTGATTACATTTTCACGCAGTTTTGGTGCATAAATCCTGAGAAATAAGTAACCAGGACAACCACCTCTGGGCATAATAACGGCCTTGATACGCCTGGGCATTGAGTCAAACAGAGCTCGGAGGGCGTGTACAGGTACAGCTGCCCATGCAGCTTGAACACGATACCACAGTTCATCAAGAGTAGTGACTGGCGTATTGTGACGAGCCAGTTGCTCGGCCACCATTGATCAGACGTTTTCAGTCGGTGAGACATCTGGAGAATGTGCTGGCCAGATCAGCAGTCGAACATTTTCTGTATCCAGAAAGGCCCGTACAGGACCTGCAAAATGCGGTCGTGCATTATCCTGCTGAAATGTAGGGTTTCGCAGGGATCGAATCAAGGGTAGAGCCACGGGTCGTAACACATATTAAATGTAACGTCCACTGTTCAAAGTGCCGTCAATGTGAACAAGAGGTGACCAAGACGTGCAAACAATGGCACCCTATACCATCACGCCGGGCGATACGCCAGTATGGCGATGTCGAATACACATTTCCAATTTGCGTTCACCGCGATGTTGGCAAACACGGATGCGACCATCACGATGCTGTAAATAGAACCTGAATTCATCCGAAAAAATGACGTTTCGCCATTCGTGCACCCAGGTTCGTCGTTGAGTACACCATCGCAGGAGCTCCTGTCTGTGATGCAGCGTCAAGGGTAACCGCAGCCATTGTCTCCGAGCTGATAGTCTATGCTGCTGCAAACGTCGTCGAACTGTTCTTGCAGATGGTTGTTGCCTTGCAAACGTCCCCATCTGTTGACTCAGAGATCGAGACGTGGCTGCACGATCCGTTACAGCCATGCGGATAAGATACCTGTCATCTCGACTGCTAGTGATACGAGGCCACTGGGATCCAGCAGGGCGTTCCGTATTACCCTCCTGAACCCACCGATTCCATATTCTGCTACCAGTCATTGGATTTCGACCAACGCTAGCCAGCAATGTCGCGATACGATAAACCGCAATCGCGATGGGCTACAATCCGACCTTTATCAAAGTCGGAAACGTGATGGTAGGCATTTCTCCTCCTTACACGAGGCATCACAACAACGTTTCACCAGGCAACGCCGGTCAACCGCAGTTTGTGTATGAGAAATCGGTTGGAAACTTTCCTCATGTCAGCACGTTGTGGGTGTCGCCACCGGAGCCAACCTAGTGTGAATGCTCTGCAAAGCTAATCATTTGCGTATCACAGCATCTTCTTCCTGTCGGTTACATATCGCGTCTGTAGCACGTCATCTTCATGGTGTAGCAATTTTAATGGCTAGTAGTGTATTTAACGTCAATGCATCTTTATAATCGAGCATCTATTAATAAGAAAACCACAACTGCGACGATAATAAATGCCCTCTTTCCTCGAAAATAGGCGCTATCCACTTTCTTTTACTTTTGTGAGCAAAATCCGAATAGGTTTTTTGCTAGACTGCAGGATACAATTCGCATCTCAGTATTTCCAACATCCAACGAAGTGCACCACTAATTTTTTCTCAGTGGTTAAATTCTCGCTTTTTCTTTACTTCAATGACTGTTTCGAAATAACGAGGACATTCTGTGGTGAATGGTACATTTTGCAACAAAATAGTGGAAGTTTTTCCCAGTTGGACATGTTTAGGGGATGTATAGCCTGACTTCTGAATTTTGGTCATATGTAATCAGAAGCCGCGCAGGATTAGCCGAGCGGTCTCAGGCGCTGCAGTCATGGACTGTGCGGCTGGTTCCAGCGGAGGTTCGAGTCCTCCCTCGGGCATGGGTGTGTGTGTGTGTGTGTGTTTGTCCTTAGGATAATTTAGGTTAAGTACTGCGTAAGCTTAGGGACTGATGACCTTAGCAGTTAAGTCCCATAAGATTTCACACACATTTGAACATTTTTTTGTAATCAGCAGCGGTGCACTTCGTTGGATCTCACAAAATGATGAACTACGAATTGTATCCTGCAGTCAGATGTAAAATCTATACGTATTTTTTTCATAAAAGTAAATGAAAATGTATAGCGCCTATTTTCGGGGCAAGGGGGTATTTATTATCATCGTGATTGTGTTCTCCTCTCTAACAGCTTCTCGATTATAAGAGATACATTGACGTTACATACAACTGTTTTCTATCGCAGAACAGCGGGCTGCTGGAGGCGTTGGGGGCGTGTCTACTGTTTGTGGTCTCCCAACACAGGTGTGGCGGCGGGGCGGTGCCGCTAAAGTCCCCTTTTGTGTTGTCAAAGGGGCAATGCCTGGGCCATCGCCTCACCCTCCACCAGGGATATTGCTGTAGGCCGCAAAAGCAGGACGCCGCAAGCGGCAGTAGCAACTGGCCATTTGAAAAAGCGTTTGTCCTCCCATAGGTGGATGGAGGGAGTGGTGGAGGGACAGGGATGAGGGGTTGGAAGAGGTCCTCGAATTTGGGCAGTTTGTGATTGTACCTCGTGGAGAATGCACCTTCAATTGTCGCCTGCTCTGCAATCTTTTCAGACGACTTTTTCCCCGGTACGTGCATTATGACCCATTCATTACGAGTGCTGTTCTTTTTCATAACAATTTCGATGTATAATTAGAACAGTGATGCATTTTCCGTCAGTTGCGGTAGTGTGTATTGGCTTCGATTACCTGGGCTGCTTCAGTTTTCCAACCAAAATAAATAAAGTACACTAACCTAGCCTTCCTCTTGTGCATCTGGGCAGTTCCCATGTGTTGGGGGGGGGGGGGAGGGCAGAACTCTGAGTTTTCATCCAGAAGGACCATGGTTCAAGACCCAAAAAGGGCACCACCATTTTTAATTTCCCGCCAGTTCCCGGATGGGGAGTCAGCACAGCCCTGTGGCAAAGAAATTCCTAGCATAATTTGAAATTCCTGCCAAAACTCGAAATCCGCCAAATTTGATTTGCATCCTCCAATTTTGTCTACCTATCTACAAATTTTCTTCAATATTTCTTCTTCTGATAGAGGTTCCTTGAATCCATGTGGTCAGTCGGTCTACCTCTTTTCTTTCTTCCTGATGGCTCCCATTCCATAATTCTCTGTGATAATCTCTCCTGTGACATCCTTTTTCTACGTCCATACTATAACAGTTATTTTTTTTCAGTATGTTTAATAATTCCCATCACTTCTTCCAGTGTCAAATCTTGATTTGATCTCCTATTACCATATATTTTGTTTTATTCATGCTAACCTGAAGTCCCACATTTTTTATATTCCTCTGTTAATTTCCTTGTGATATACTCTATCTCTTCTGTATCTTGTGCCAAAATTAGTCGGTCACCAGAAAATTGTAATGAATATATCGTAATATCATTTACTGCATTCTAATGTTTTTTATTTTCTTTTCCACTTTTCCAATGCTTTTTCTTCATATATTTTGCAAAGTGTTGGTACAGACTGCATCCTTGACGTAATACTATTGTAACTTTAAAGCCAGGTGACAGAAAATTCTGTACTTTTGTTTGTGATCTGGAGTTTTTGTAAGGGTTCTGATTTACTTTAATTATGATGGAATTAATATTAAATGCTTTTAAAGCTTTCCACAAGTTACATATGGGTATATTATCATACGCTTTTTCTGTGTCTACAAATACTAAATGAGGGGTTGGATGTCTAACTTTTTTCTTTTCAGTTATTTGTTGCAAGCAAAATATATGATCTATAGTTTATCTCCCTGCTCTCCAGCCGGCCTGTTCCTTGGCCTTCATTTCCTTAAATCCTGTTTCCAAAAAATGTATGATAGTCCTACCATAAAATCTGCTAAATACATTAGTTACAATTATTCCTCTGTAGAAGAGTGAATGGGTATGTTTCAAGAAAAAATTATAACGTCCTTGGAAGAAGAATAATTACAAACTACAAAGTGATGAACCACTTGGTGCAAGTATATCGAGATCAGAAATGCAGCTTGTCTCTGAAGGTACATTTGATAGAGATCAGGGCCACTTTACAGACATGTCCGATGTAGAGGATGAAATATTTCATAGAAATATTTTTACTGCACAAGGGGAGTATGAAAGTAAGTGTGTACCTAGTATGCTAGGAAATTATTGGTGGAATATGATTCCTAACCGCTGCCTTGCGGAGGAAAGGGATCTTCCAAGGCAACGGCAGAAAATCTGACAGAAAACCGCGCGATTCTGACAGCATAGAATTGGCAACCCGACCAGAAGGCTTACCCCAAGCCGCGTTCGTGGAGCTGCTGGGGGAGATTTTACCTACTCTTAATACTCACTATAAAACCTTGGATAAATGACAGCTAACAACAATGACGATCAGAAATGGAAGAATAAAAGGAGTTTTGATATAAAATATCGCCTTAAAATAGTGACATGGAATGTAAGGAGTATAACAAGTAAGACTGAAGAGCTACTAAAAATACTACACGGAAGGAAGATAAATATTGCTTTAATAACAGACACTACGAGGAAGTGAATGGATCTGAAGACCCATGAGAATACTCCATCATATACAGCGGCGTCCCACAAGAAACTAGAGCCTCAGAGGGAGTCTTAATAAACGAAAAATTGGAAAGAAAGATTGACACATTGGTTAACGAAAGTACTGCATCAATAAGATTTAAAGTAGAAAGAAGTTATCCAAATGTGGTGTGCATCCAACTCCTGTAAGACGAAAGGAAAAAAAGACAGAGAATTTTTTTTATGAAACTTTGCAAGAAATAGTAGACGTTTTAAACAAAATCGACTACATCCAGTACCACAGTCAGTATTTTCCAATCCGAAACAGAAAAAAAATGGTAGAAGTACAGCGAAGCAGACAATGTGCGGATAATGTGCGAAGCGAAGCAGATAATGTGCGTTCACGGCAGACAATGGTGCGAGAAGCGGTAACTGCACGCATACCAAGGAACGGCAGCCGACCCTCCGAACGTACGCGAATGACGCGATAACAGAGCAGTTTATTGCGCCACACGTACCAAATTCTCAATTTACGAGTTAAAGTACAACAGACCATATACCGCAGGTCAATATGAAGCAAGTACAAAGACAAAACAGTGATCCAGTAGCGGAAAATTTAAACGTATCTTCCAGTCCGATACACGAGGAACGGTACGGTTTAGATAATTGCACACCACTGCGTAGATGCGATGCAAGATGGGACTCAAATATGTCGTCTCAGGATCCAAATGTTGTAGTACGAATAAAGGAAAACATGACGCAGTTGAAGGGAACGGAGAATGGTTCGCAAACGCAAACGCCATATGGTGCAATAGAAAAATTTGACAATGATCATTTTTTGACAGTCAGAAAATTCCAGCATTACAAAGAAAACGGGAACGGCTTACACCCCCGCACGTTTATACGTCAATCCCAGATTGCCCACCAGAACACTGGCCACTTAGACATAAACTTGATTTCATTTATGGTCATATGGAAGGTGCAATAGCGGTAACGATCCGAAGAATCGCTGCAAACTATCAGTCGTGTGAACAATTTAAGTCTGCATTCTTGGAGCTATACTAGTCCGTGGAAACCGGAAATAGGATAAAATACGATTTGTTACAGAAGGCGTCATTTGAAAATTCGGGAGCAAAGAAGCCAGTTAGATTTTTTGAAGAAACGCCGAAAAAGAATCAGTGTTTAGATATTCCGTACGGTAACGGGGAACTGATAGGTATGTGGACAATGAAGTTACCCTTGCGTTATCAGCAATGCTTGTTTGGCAAAGCTAGAGATAATATACATGCATTTAAAGGGATGTTAAGAGAACGTGAATTCATCTTCAGTGAAGATGACGCAAAGAAACAACGTGCAATGAGAGAAACCAATGACACGGGGAATAATAGCAACCGACTGGCCTTTAATAATGCTTACAATGGCAATAGTAATGTTGGGAAAGGTAATCGGTTTGGGAAGAGTAGTAATCCCCCACGGGATAATAATAGCTATGGTTTCGGTAGCTCAGAGGTCAAACAATAATTATGGTTGTAACCTCTCAACAAATAAAATACATATACTGTAACCTCCGAACAGAAAAATTCCGAAACCTCCCAACAGTAAAAATATAATTATTTATATCATTCACATTCAACGTAACCTCCCAATAAACAAATTCCGTAACCTACCAATAACACAATTTGACTTATCTCCTAATAAAAAATATGACTCACTTATAACCTTTCAATAACTGACTATGAATTTAAACTGGTATATTTTGGACGTCAGCAGCGCTGTGTCATGGCCCTGAAAGATCATACTGAATAAACTGAAAATTCTTACCTCAATAAAGTCGCCGGATAACGCGTATATATCTGCTCCTATAAGAATTTTTTCTGGCACAGCTCAGTGCAATTCTGGCCGATAGATTTGTCATGTATAAAAAGAAACAACTGATTTTTCTTTACAATAATCGGGATGACCATGGATTGGAGAAACTAGTAAAATCTTTAAATTGAGTTAAATGATCGTCAAAAGTTAATTTTTATAAGAAAGGTTATTATTAAGAGATTTCTTTTTAAAAACATTTACATGGGACTTGATATAACAATACTACATATGCGCGAGGCTGCCTTTACCTTATACTGCAACGCTCAGACAGCACCATCGCTCCACACGACCGGCCCAGCCAACTCCATACAGCAGACTGCTCGCTACTACTACTCCTACTGCCACGCAGTTCCTACTGCATACAACACTGCTCTCTGGTCTGAGATTCTCTTACAGCTTACATATCGGAGGCAGCGCATGAGCAATCCATCGAAATGACATCTGCTCGAGTGCGCTAGCAACGAACTCTTTAATCATGGACCTCTTACATAACCCTCCACTGAGGGGGGCGGAGGGGGAGGGGCAAAACTTGGCAGGGATCGTGAGTCAATTGGACTTGCCATGAGCAACAAATTTTAATATAATCTATTTAGTTTACTAAGTCTACAGTCAGAGAGTATATACATATACATAACATTATTGATAAATAATATAAGTACAGAACATATTAAGAAATGAAATAGGGTGCACATGCACTGAGTACAGAACATACTAAGAAATCACAAAGTGTATACTCAATGAGTACAAAATATACTAACAAATGACATAAAGTGCAGACGCATTGTAGAAGTCTTTAGCATTTTTTTTTTACAAGAACTGAATACATTAAGAAATGAAATAAAGTGCACACGCACTGAAAAACTCTTTGGCATTTTTACATGAATTAAACATATCATGGAGTGAAATAAAGTGCACACACACTGTATTAGTTTTTAGCATTTTTACATGAATTCAACATATCAAGGAGTGAAATAAAGTGCACACGCACTATATAAGTCTTTAGCATTTTTTTTACAAGAACTGAATACATTAAGAAATGAAATAAAGTGCACATGCACTGTATAAGTCTTTACCATTTTACAGTATTTGAAAAATATTGAGAAATGAAATAAAGTGCACATGCACCATATATGTCTTTACCATTTTACAATAATTTAAACATATTGAGAAATGAAATATAGTGCATATGCACTGTATATGTCTTTATCATTTTACAAAAATTTAAACGCACTGTATAAGTCTTTACGATTTTACAAGAACTAGGAAAGGAATGGGAAGGGTAACATCATGGTTGCAGCACAGTGACTTGCACGTAGCTGCACTGAAAGTCCATATCTTTCTACAGAAGTACAACACCAAGAGAGACAATCTGAGGTTCTCTTCCCTGAAGTATTTATCAGTGTAACCAAGACACTGAAATGTTGTATTAATATCCTATGTTACCATTTTGGTAGTACATTAGGTATAACAAACCAAAGGACCATAATGACATCTTCGGTCAGAGGGGTGGATAGCTTGATATGTCAACACCACATTCTTGTAGAATCGATACTCTTACATCAACGTAGAATTAGTGCAGAAACCAAATATAGTGCTCCATGATCATGAGGATGGACAGGACATACGGATATTGCAGTAATTGCTGGTAATTAGAAGTTGAAGGACATTAAGTCTTATGCTAGTCATCACTCAGAATTAGAGTATCAACCGATTTGAGTAATTATTGGCACTCATTGGCTAGTTACTAAACATTTCTATGTATGTATGGAGTTATTCGTAAGTCATCTTATTACAGTAATTATTGGCATAGTATTTATGCATAAGTCATCTCATTACAGTAGTCATTGGCATAGCATTTATAGAGTATAACAAAACATCATTCAAAACTCATCTCATTACAGTAATTATTGGCATCATGTCATCTCATTACAGAAATTATTGGCATAGCATTTGTGCATAAGTCATCTCATTATAGTAATTATTGGAATTACATTTGTGGAATGTAACAGAACATTATTAATAAGTCATCTCATTACAGTAATTATTACAGAACATTATTCATAGGTCATCTAATTACAGTAGTTATTGGCATCGTTAATCTTCTCATTGCAGTAATTATTGGCACTCGTTGGCCAGTTACAAAGCATTCATTGCGCATTATTCAGAAGTCATCATTCAAAACAAGAGTTATTGCATGTAGCATCAAGCTGCTAGTATTTATATATGATAACATGCAAGTGACATAAGACATATTTAAAATGTAAGACATTATAACTATTACTCAAAGTGTGTGGTCCAATAATACATAGAGATAATGGACTCAATACATCAGAAAAATTTGCATTATATTTAGGATTAGAAATATATCTTAAACTGGTAGCATTATTTTTTGTATACTGGTAATAGTTGGGACTGGTAATAAAAAAATTTTTGTGCTAGCAATGTATTGCATTGGGATCGATAGTCAATTGCTGGGGCTTGAAAATGTTTGCTTTTGGCTTATTGCTGGAATTAAGGATTAACAATGTCATTGGTCATCAGTCAGCTGTATCAAGGTTATGAAACAAGTGAGTATATGTGATCACATTCATGAATGATACAAACAACTGGGTAAAAAAAATGAAAGTATTAGAACAGGTTTAATAACTGACTGCTTATAGCATATTAATATCATGAAAAGCTTCTCCTGGAAAAAAAAAATACAAGATGGGTTATTTACCTGAAAAAAAGGATATTATGCTGAAAGGTAATTAACTTCGAATTAACAGCTAATGAAACGTGTACTCAGTATGTATGTACTCTAGCTGTCTTTCCCAAAACATTCAGTCATTATACTATGCGACATAAGGCATACTGTCAAAAGGAACTGCAACAAATACTAAAATAACTACATTGCATTTCTTAACTAACAGAAGATATATAAATTTCATCCTTATCATCATCTCCAAAGAAAACTTCATTATTCATATTACCATATTATTCATATACCTATTCATCATCATTTATTATCATCTGCAAAAAATTGACATTTCATTATTTATTATTCGTATTACCATTTACTTCATACAATTATTCATAGTATAGAGTTTCTTGCTTCTAGCATATTTCCAAAGGTGAAATTTCCATTTCATAGTAAACTACTGTGATTTGTTTAATTTATTTCTTTTACACGGTATTGCTTTCTGAAAACGATGAATATGGATTAATATCTTGCATTTAAATCATATACTCATTAAATAAAAACTTGTTTCTAGTGATACAACTAAGCATACAGCATAGCATGACAGAAAAAGTATTAAGTCAAAACCATTGACAATTTTCAAGTGTAAAAATGTACACACAGTATCATAAAGTAGTAACAAAAATGTAGAATAGTCAAGATATTGAGATATCATAAGGCAAAAATGTCAAAATCAACTTGTTTGTTACATCTTAAAGATTTCATAGTGCATACGGAGAAAAATTCTATTTTCGATAGGAAAACAATCATACATACACAAAAAATGGAAAATGTGTGCACAGTCTGATATATAATGACAAGAAAAGCGACCTGCCAACTTTACCTTGTCGGGCACTTGCCAAGAAAAAATATGATCATCATCAGTAAGTAGTCACATAGATATAATCGCATAAGTGGTCATTTAAATATCACGAAATGGCATTACAGTGTGATAAATCGTAAAGTATGCTCATTCAGTAAAGGGTTTAATATTGGAAATATGGTGATTGCCCTTGCTTTTTCTGGTTCTCAAAGTTTCGACATGTACTACATTGGGGTGAGGAATGCTGCAAATTCTATATGGGCCAGAGTATAGGAGCTCAAATTTACTGCATCTACTCTTTCCTCTGTTGGACAAATAGTGTGTGTGTACTAACATCTTCTGTCACAGCGTGTACAAACCTGTTTTTGCTGTCTTCTCCGGCGCTCCGCGGCACGTTTGATGTTGTTGAGCGCAATGTCCATTATTTCATGGTGGCGTAGTCGACGAGATGTAGGAAAAGATACTAATTCTTTAATTTTGTTAGGTGGTTCAACATTATTCAATATAATTCCGAGATAGCATAGAAGATTCATTTGGTATGGAGTTACTTAATCCTGGAATAACTATGTGTGTATCCCAATCAATATGTCTTTCATGGCAGTATATATTACATAGTTTACCAATTTCTTTCATCAGTCGTTCAGAAGGGTTCGAAGAAGCGTGATACCTGGATATATAGATCGGAGAAATGTTTCTAGCTCGTAAAATAGGTGTCCATATTACAGATCGAAATTATGGTCCATTGTCGGAAATTGCTTTCAATACATGCCCTACATGAAATAAAAAATGTTTTACAAATGCATTCGAAATAGATTTAGCAGTAGCTTTGCATAACGGAGTGAAGGTAACAAATTTCAAAGTGAGTTCAATAGCGACAAAGATGTAAGAAAAACCTCTTTAGATCTGGGAATCGAACCAAAAATGTCTACAGCGGCCATGTGCCTCAATTTAATCGGTACAATAGGATGTAACGGAGGAATATGTGAAGTCGTGTCTGATTTAGCTTTCTACATGACGATAAAACTCGTCGAATACGTTTCTCCATCTTGGCAAAATAGCAGTTCTGTCTCAGTGCAAGAAGGCATTTTCTGGCTCCATAATGTGCGTAACTCAAATGAGTATACCAAATTAATTTGTTTACAAGTTCGTCAGGAATACATAATAACCAGTTGTTGCTGTCAGGGTAAGAGTGGAGAAACAGAATATTATTGCGTACAGTATAATCGTTTCTAATGGTAACATTATTCCTATTTTGCCAACGGTGTTTCTTCATTTCTTCCAAGACGTTATCTTTGCTCTGCTCTTGTGCTATGTCTCGTAATGACGACGAAATGAAATTTTCAAATGCAACTTGTTGAACATATATGACGCTAAAATTCGCTTGGCAGAAGTTGGTTGCGATGTCTTGTTGATTGTTGCTGAGAGAACGGGATAGTGCGTCTGCTACAATATTTTGTGTTGCAGGAATATGAACAAATTGTAAAATTACATCCCTGTAAATAAAGTTTTCATCTGCTTAACCTGTCGTGTGTAAATTTTGCGGAAAGTAAAAACTGAATAGCTCTATGATCTGTGTAAACGGTAGGAGTCTTCCATAAAGAAAATGCCTAAATCTGGTAAATGCCCATACAACACGCAATGTTTCAAGTTCTGTAACAGAATAATTGCGTTCAGCAAGTGACAGAATGCGACTTGCAAAGGCGATGTTTTTAATTACTGTAGTGCCATCTTCTTCAGTTTCCTGAAAAATGTGTACGCCTAAAGCGGTGTTAGAACTGTCGGTGACAATGGAAAAATTTCTGCTAGGATCTGGGTGTGATAAAAGTGGTGCATTTAACAAGGTATGTTTGACATTAACAAACTCAGACTGTGCCTGGCTATCCGAAGACCATATAGCGTTTTTACCCGTCAATTGGCACAATCTAGGGGAGTCTAAAGCAGAGTAATGAATAAATTTACGGAAAAAAATAATTAATCCCAGAAAGCTGCGTAGTTGTTTCTTGGTCGTTGGAACAGTAATGTCACGTAAAGCTTGAAGATTTTCCGGGTCAGCCGCAATACCTTCTGCCGAAATTACATGTCCAAAAAATTTTATAGAAGTCTTACCGAAGTGTGATTTGCTAAGATTAACTGTGAGTCCTTGTGCACGAAAAGTTTGCAATAGTTGTTCAAGAATCAAGTTGTGTTCAGACCAGTCAGCTTCTGCAATAAGAATGCCGTCTACATATGTTGTGATTCTGTCTTTTAATTCTGTCGGAAGTATAGTATTCAAACCGCGAATAAATGCTGCTGAAGGAATTGTTAAACCGGACGGTAATTTGCAAAACTGATAACAATCACCAAAACAGAGAAATGCTGTGCACTTCATGCAGTTCGGATGGAGCTGAATTTGCCAAAATCCCAATTTCAGATCTAATGTGGAATAAACAGCAGTACCATGAAATTTCTGTACAAGTTCTTCTAGTGTCTGTGGGCGATCTGTTTCATTAATAATAATGTCATTGACATGATGCGAATCAAGTACGAGTCGAAGTGATCCATCCTTTTTCTTAACAGTATGCAGCGGGTTTATGTACGGACTAACTGACGGTTAAATAATTCCTTGGTCTAGCGTAGCTTATAATTCTTTCTTAACTTGTTCTCTGTGGATATACGAAATATGATAATGTTTGGCTTTAAATGTGTCATTATATTTAACTTGAAATTCATGCATAAAACCGGACATAGTACCAGGGATGTTGTCAAAAACTGGAGCTTGCTGTAAAAGTATATTGCGTAGCTGAGTACGTTCCTCGTCTGTATTTGCACTGCTTTGTTTTACCTTATCACAAATCATCTGCATAACGTCATAGTCAGCTTCGTCTGGTGTATTGTAATTGTGTATGTACGTATCTGAGAACAATGTGGAATGACAGTCTAAGTTACGTGACGTAGAAATGACCTCTGTTCGAGTAATTGCCTGTTCATCTGCAGACAAAGCGTACTGAAATTCTAATGCCAGTTGTACAATTTCATCCTTTAACATTAAATAGGAATTTCGAAAGTCAATAGTTGCGTCATGTTGTACCAAAAAATTCGTACCTAAAATAACGTCTGTTGTCAACAAGGGAACAATCCAAAAATTTGAGTAGAACGTATGACCTGCAATACAAAGTAATAAATGTGTCTGTAATTTTACATCTATTCCTTTACCAGAAACTGCCTAATGGTAACGTAGGATAGGTGTTCTCTTTGTTACATTCGTTGAATGTTTCTTCATTTATAACTGACATAGAAGATCCAGAATCGATTACTGCTGAAAATGTGGATGAGCCAATCTTTACTTCAATAACAGGATGGGAAATGGTTTTTTGAATAACTGGTTTTTCATGTAAAAGAGTGTCTCAGGTGTCGTCAAAAGTAATAACATTTTCGTGAGCAAGATTCTGTCTGTCAAAAGTATTGCTTACTTTGCTGGAAGATGCAATCTGTACTGTATCTAGTCAAATTCTTTCTGACGTGCTGTTATTTGCGGGAGGATGCTGTGGCATTTCGACTATTTGTACTGTTCTGTTATTTCTTCCTGACGTATTAGGTTCGGGATGATACCGACTGTCTGGTTCATTCATGATAATCTGTTTTTGTGGTTGATTCTGCTGCTGGAAAGACCTACTGTTATTAAACGTACGCTGAAAACTGTGCTCTTTACTTTTACGTCTATCATAATAATCGTTGCTGTACGGCGCATTGCGATAGGAGTTGAAGTGATGTGTTTTCTGTACGTAGTGATTTCCTTGTTGCTGTGCGTTACTATTTGGTGGAGCCGACACTATACCTGTAGGCGGCGTAACATTAAAGCTTGGTTGACCTTGCAGACTACATTGTTGGTTAGGTATGCTAACCGGCTGGTTTTGTTGCTGTTGCGGGGAAAAGCCTCTATTGTTACCAAAATGCTGTTGGTGATAATTTTGATGATACTGATAATTAAAATTTTGTCACTTATTAAAATTATACTGGTAGTTCGGGAGTGTCTAATGAAAACCGTCACTTTCGGGTGAAACTCGTCATATCAGGTTTTCTTTACTCATTTCTAATCCTAGATACACCTACAGTTGGAGAGCTGTTTTGATACATATAAAGGATAGTAAAAGAGTAGGTGGCAGTGCAGAAAACTAAAGAAGAAATAGCACTACTACAGCTCGGGGCCCTGTGCACGCTACGGCACATATTCATCGAAGTGTAATGAATCCCCTGAGGTCACTTACACGCTGCAAATAAATTTTAGTTTCTGCGTTACAGGCCAAGCCGGTGGAAATTCAAAAGCGAATTGTTGTATCCAGTCCAAACAGTGTATTTGTGTTCTGTCACTTTTAAATATCTTAAATTTCCTCACGGACAGAAAGTGTTTGCAATCAAAGTCATCGTCTCCAAATGTCTGAGCAGGTTCAGGATTGTATGATAATCTGTCTGTCTGTGACCGTTCGGAATCCAAGTCAGCCACTCTCTGCAAACCACCCAAGTCACACTGGCTGCGTGATTGTGACAAACGTTCACAATATGGCGCACGCCGTGACATGCCAGAGACTAAAACATTTCTCATTTCTGTCACTTTAAAACGTTCGTCAATTTGGCTGTTCTGCTGTTCAAACCTCCTATCGACCCTCGCCTCCAGTGTGCGGGAAAGCTCTGCTGACATTAATCCAAACTCATCGCGCAACTGTGCTGCGTCTTCAGAACATTGTTCAGCGACCGCACTAATCTCACCTCTAAGCAAATTCGCTGCGGCTGCATGTGTATTACTTAATTCTTGAGCATCAGATCTAATTTCTTCACTACTGTTCTTACCACAAGCCTTAATATCCTCATGGAATTGTTCTCCAGTGTCATGACATTGCATGGCAAAGGCTGCAATCCGTTCATTAAGTTGTTTGTTCTGTTCATTAAATTGTTTGTTCGATTCATTAAGTTGTTTGTTAGATTCATTAAGTTGTTTGAAATGGTAGTCGTATTTTTCATTTTTTTAATTCAACTGTTTGAAATTTTCATTAAGTTGTAGCAATACTGCCATAACCTGATCCATGCCAAAATTAGTGACTCTACTTTCTGTGCTGCGTGATGGTGTATCTGTATGTGTCACGTTTTGTGTAACCATTTGGTCATTGTCTGATTCTTGAAAAGGTTCGCCAATTGGATGCGCACTGTTTGTCGCTACACTGGAATCAAATAAATCTGACATATTTTGACTACATTATTCATTTTCGTTAGAAACATTTATTTGTTCACTGTGTAAATTTTGCAAATCAGGTGTGTCAAACTGGGCAGCGTTCATTGCATCGGAACGTGCTGCATCATCAATTGTTAAATTTACTGTGGACATAATTGAATTTGTTTGCTCATCATTAGAATTAAAATCATTACTAGTGGTCAGTATGCACTGATTATCTGTAATTAGAGGATTATCATTATGACACTGAGTGTCGCTAGTATTATCAGTCAAATTATTCAAGTTGGCTATTTCACTCATTGCGCGTCACGATGTACTGTTAGTAGTTTTTCGCTCATTTTCACAAGTCAAAGGTCAGCACAAAATCAAACAAAGACAAAGCAAAAATGGAACAAATACAATAACAACAAAGAGCAATAAATTGCCGATGATCTGTGAAAGAAAGAGTGACAAATTAGTAAATGTGTTCCACCAGATGAAAACTATATTTAACATTAAGTAAATAAGCACATACATATATCTAAATACTTCTCAGAAATTCACAACAAAAATACGATCCTGGCAGGGTCGCCATGTGTAACCTGCCAATAAATAAAAATATATATACTGTAACCTCCCAACAGAAAAATTCCGAAACCTCCCAACAGTAAAAATATAATTATTTACATCATTCACATTCAGCGTAACCTCCCAATAAATAAATTCTGTAACCTACCAATAATACAATTTGACTTATCTCCTAATAAAAAATGTGACTCACTTATAACCTTTCAATAATTGACTGTGAATTTAAACTGGTATATTTTGGACGCCAGCAGCGCTGCGTCATGGCCCTGAAAGATCATTCTGAATAAATTGAAAATTCTTACCTCAATAAGGTCGCCGGATAATGCGTATATGTCTGCTCCTACAACAAATTTTTCTGCACAGCTCAGTGCAATGCTGGCCGATAGATTTGTCGTGTATAAAAAGAAACAACTGATTTTTCTTTACAATAATCGGGATGACCATGGATTGGAGAAACTAGTAAAATCTTTAAATTGAGTTAAATGATTGCCAAAAGTTAATTTTTATAAGAAATTTCTTTTTAAAAACGTTGGGAATTGAGACAAAATTCATCAACCGACCACAGCATAACAGCCCGGATAATTACATTGGACATTTTTAAAAACATTTACATGGGACTTGATATAACAATACTACATATGCGCGAGGCTGCCTTTACCTTATACTACAACGCCCAGACACTGCCATCGCTCCACACGACTGGCCCAGCCAACTCCATACACCAGATTGCTCGCTACTACTACTCCTACCGCCACACAGTTCCTACTGCATACAACATTGCTCTCTGGTCTGAGATTCTCTTATAGCTTACATATCAGAGGCAGTGCGTGAGCAATCCATCGAAATGACATCTGCTCGAGTGCGCTAGCAACAAATTCTTTAATCATGGGCCTCTTATGGTTTTGGTGAGCCCCTGAATTACAATAATGGCTTTGGTTCCAGAAATTATAGTGATAACTATAATTCGCGATATGATCACCATGCAAACGAAGCAGGAGGGCTTAAAACAGAATTGACGAGATGAATGGTAGGAAGACCAGTCACAAGAGATTCAATCGCCAAATGAAGTTGATTAATATTAAATGTGTAAATAGACTTAGCTTTGATCAACAAGATTCTGAAGTAGGTTTAGGGGCTAATCAGATACAAATACCTGCATGCTGGGAGACAATTGACTGGGAATCGTCACGTGATGAGGAACAAGAGTTGTCAACAGTTAATGTATGCAGCTGTACAAAAAATGATGATGACCAAATTGTGGAGGATGTAGTTCATTTATACGAAACCAAGGGAGAAATGGTATGCCAAGAGGATAATTCACCACTGGCAACACCAGTATTGACACACAAGTGACAAGGACAGGGACTTATCCGGAAATTAATGAAATTCCCACCAGTATCAACAGTACATCATCAACACCTAGTAAAATTTGGACTGAGCAATTTGAAGGCTGCAACATTAAATAGAAAGAACTGGGGGGACAAAACGGCAACCTCATCAGTATTTTCAATAGGATAAAAAGTACTTGTGAAAATCCACCATCTCTCTAGCAAGAAAAATTCATCAAAGCCATAAGTTTTTTCGGCCCTATGGAAG
Organism: Schistocerca piceifrons; assembly: GCF_021461385.2. Classification (NCBI taxonomy): domain Eukaryota; kingdom Metazoa; phylum Arthropoda; class Insecta; order Orthoptera; family Acrididae; genus Schistocerca; species Schistocerca piceifrons. Next base: position 423,769,415 of record NC_060138.1, on the reverse strand, counting down.
TAAGTAAAGCGGTTCATGGTAATGCAGTCGAATTGATTAACCACAAAAACAAGAAAATCATTGGGCTTGCACCTTGTGAGTCCCTTGAAAGTGTATAAAGGGTAAAACAATAATAGTAACTTCACAAGAAATATTGGATGTATCGAATATCCAGATTCCAATGAGAGCAAATTGTATAACTCAAAGACTAGGGACGCTAAAGAGATGCACACAAACAAAATTAATTTGTACTTATCTCACTAAAATAAATTGGTTATCTTTCGCAGTCTATCAAAAGGATAGTTGTGAAGGAAGAGCAATAAAATAAGAAATAAGGTAACTCTTCTGCAGAGGAAATGTGTTAGTGGGAAAGAGTAGAAAGCTAGGAGAAAGATAGAGATTAGCATGTGGATAGGTTGATGAAATAGTAGTAGATTCTCTCTTAAAATGTAGTATAAAGCAGAAAGAAGTTGATTGTTTTGTGGACGAAAGGAAGCCAAGAAATTAGATGTATAAATGTAAGAAAGAAATATTCATTTGTGGTTTGTACCATCGAGGACAGTGAACATTTTGTTGAGAAGATATTTTGTGGAAAATGAGAAGAATTTATGATTTGTATACGTTGCCACAAGTTGATATTAAAGGAGATTTGAGTGAAATAAATATAAAAGATTCTTAGGAGATAAGAATTAAGATAGAGAATTGAATTATTATGGAAAGCGAGAAACATATTATTTCTTGGAGGGATGTAGAGAAAGGGATGTGAGTTTAACATGAGAATGATTTCAATAAAGAAGGGCAAGATAGAGGAAGAAAGTAATATAAAAGTTTACTTTTTAGAAGAAAGAGATAGGGTTAACTACAACTAATAACAGTACAAGGTCTAGAACAACGGAACTGGACAGCGGAGAAAGTTGTAAAAAGGAAACAAGAAACAGAGATATATTGTACTTTGAAGTTCTGTTACAGCTTATGCCAAAAAGAAGAGATTGCAGAGAAAAAGACACTCAAGACGGAGTCAAGGTGCGAAGCTTTTATGACAATATGATGTTCCTGTAGTTATAAAAAAGGGAAAGGAAGACATATTGACCCACTAAGCTTCATCACCATCAAACCGTGAAGCAGCAGCAGCGCGTAGTGGTAGAGCCGTTTGAGGAGCCATGTCACTGATTGCGCGGCTCCTCCCTCGGATATGGGTGTGTGTGTTCTTCTCAGCGTTAAGTTAGTTTAAGTAGTGTTTGAGTCTAGGGACCGATGACCTCAGCAGTTTGGTCCCTTAGGGATTCACACACATATGAACGTATCTTGAAGCAGCATTCCAAGGGCTCAAGTTTCAATTACTGAAAAGTAAATTTTTTTGCCTCTCCTCTGCATATATCCCACTTCTTTTAATAGTTCGGCTGTGTATCGTGAAAGAGATGACAAGCGCGCGAATTAACCCACAGTAAGCCCCATGCATACAAGTTGCTGACAAAAATAATTTGTAGGAATAATGGAAAAGAAAACTGAGATTGTATTACATGACGATCAGTTTGGCTTTAGGTGAGGTAAAGACACTAAAGAGGCTTTTCTGACGTTGTGGTTAATGATCGAAGCAAGACTAAACACAAATCAAAACACTTTCATAGGTTTGTCAACATGGAAAAAGCAGTCGTAATGTGAAATGATGCAAGACGTTCGAAATTCTGAGGAAAATAGTGTTAAGCTATAGGGAGAGACGGGTAATATACAATATGAACAATAGCCAAGAGGGAGTAATAAGAGTGGACGACCAAGAACGAAGTGCTCGAATTAAAAAGGATGAAAGACAGGGACGCAGCCTTTCGCCCCCACAGTTCAATCTCTATATCGAAGAAGCAATGATGGAAATAAAGGAAAAATTTAGGAGTGGAATTAAAATTCATGGTGAAAGGGTATCAATGATACGATTCGAAGATGACATTGCTAATCTGAATGAAAGTGAGAAGAATTACATGATCTGTTGAATGGAATGAACGGTCTAATAAGCACAGATTATGGACTTAGAGTAAATCGAAGAAAGACAAAAGTAGTGAGAAATAACAGAAATGAAAACAAAGAGAAACTTAATGTCACGATTCGTGATCTCGACGTAGATGAAGTTAAGGAATTCTGCTACTTAGGCAGCAAGCCGCACGGGATAGCCGCGCGGTGTAGCCACGAGGTCTAGGCGCCTTGCCACGGTTAGCACGGCTCCCCCCCCCCCCCCCCCCCCAGTCGGAATTTCGAGTCTTCCCTCGGGCATGGTTGTGTGTGTTGTCCTTAGCGTAAGTTAGTTTAAGTTACATTGAATAGTGTGTAAACCTTGCGACCGAAGATCTCTGCAGTATGGTGCCATTGGAACTTACCACCACCATCACTAGGCCGCGAAATAGCCAGTGAAAGATGTGTAAGTAGGCTGTTTATGTTTTCTTATTGGCAACGTTACGTAGCGCTGTGTACGAAAATCACTGGCTGTGCTGTGTGCAGTCTGTGGCTAGTTTGCATTGTTGTCTGCCATTGTAGTGTGGGGCAGCGGCAGCTGGATGTGAACAGCGTGTAGCGTTGCGCAGTTGGAGGTGAGCCGCCAGCAGTGGTGGATGTGGGGAGAGAGATGGCGGAGTTTTGAAATTTGTAAGACTGGATGTCATGAACTGCTATATATATTATGACTATTAAGGTAAATACATTGTTTGTTCTCTATTAAAATCTTTTATTTGTTAACTATGCCTATCAGTAGTTAGTACCTTCCGTAGTTTGAATCTTTTATTTAGCTGGCAGTAGTGGCGCTCGCTGTATTGCAGTAGTTCGAGTAACGAAGATTTTTGTGAGGTAAGTGATTTGTGAAAGGTATAGGTTAATGTTAGTCAGGGCCATTCTTTTGTAGGGATTATTGAAAGTCAGACTGCGTTGCGCTAAAAATATTGTGTGTCAGTTTAAGCAGTCACGTAAAATTTTTCAAAAGGGGACGTTTCATATGTCGACCCTTAGCCGAGGATACCTCACTGGAATCTTCAGATTTTTTTTCTTGTAGTTTGTGTAATTAGTGTAGCTTTTGTTTATTGCTAGCGTGTAATTGTAGAGAGAATCTCCTTTGTAGTTGCAGTCTTTCACTGTTGTACAGTAAAACAGTTGTGGCATGCATGTAGATTCGCACCAAGTATTTCGCAGCTGCGCTTGCAATTAACTAGATATTATTTTCAGCGCTATGTTAATGTGTTATCTTATTTTTGCTCTTCAAATTGTGCATTTCTGTGTTATCGTGTGAAATATTGTGACAATAATGGCATGTGAAAAACGTAGTACTAGGCTCCAAAGTAAACTGAGAAATGACAGTGAAGACGAAAGCGGTGTGTGGGCGCCACCATGTAATGAATTAACTACTGTTCAAAGTAGTAATTTGGTAATTGTGCATAGGGAAATGGAGCGAGCTGCAAATAATGGTGTAGGCAGTGAAACAATTAGTGAACAGGGAAGCATTATCGATCGATCGGTCGGCAACAGCTCGCCTCAGGATTCCGAGATTGCAGGACACAATCTTGCAAATACTGTAGATTCAGGTTTTGCGTCCTCACCGTTTTCTCAAATAAATCAAGACACATTTTCTGCTTTTCAAAATGCGAATATTGCCGTTTCAAATGCACTGCCGAATAGCACTGAGGAACATGTTTCAGACACCAGTGCACTGTTATTACAGTTGATGCAACAAATGGGACAAAGGCTACAAAAGTTAGACACAACGTTTGAACAAAATCAGAAACAAATGGAACAAAATCTTCGGAAGTTAGACACCACACTTGAACAAACACGTGAAGATTTAACTACTGAGTTCCATAACATTGAATCGAAATGTCAAAAAGTCTGTAATGACGTAAAAATACAAATTTGTGAGCATTTCCAACCTATTTTTTGCGTCATGAAAATGCATTACAGAATCACGAAGCAGCCATAAAAGAACTGCAAACTATTGTTCATGAAAATCACGACACCTTGCAAGCTAAAATTGACTCAGTTGCAACTACCGATTCGGTTACGCAACTTGCAAAAACTCAGGAAAACTTAAAGGACACAATAGATACGATTTCAACACAAATGGACACTCTGAAACTTGCTTCAGAAAAACACACAGAGGAAATAATTTCACTAACGGATAAAGTAGCCGAACTTTCAGATCAGTTCACTAACTTATCTACAAAGGTAGATGATGATCTGAATGACACAAGACCTGTAGCCTTCACGGACACTGAAGAGTATGAACAAATTATAAAATTCAAACAAAATCATAATCAAATCAATACACAGTACAAAAGAGAAATCCGGGAAGTACAAGATCAGTTGGCACAAGTAATACAAGAATTACATATTTCAGAGGACACTCGCGCTCCAGTACGGGAAGAGGGACATAGAAATACGGAACAACCACAAAATAATAACACAGGACACTTCGGAAATTATGAAAGAAATTGGCAAGGCGCATTGGATTTTGAGATGGAACCGCCGAAACGAAGTAACAATGAGCGATGTGCGACTCGCCGACACGATGATTTTGACTATAAGCTGTTCATTACCACACGTAAATTCAAAACATTTAAGAATTCTGACAACGACATTCATCCACAAGCATGGCTTCATCAATTCTCTCATTGATTTCCTCCCAACTGGTCATTGGAGCACAGGTTAGAGTTTATGTGTGGCTACTTGGAGAATGAACCAGCTGTAAGAATGTGATCGGTCATTCACCATTGTCACAGTGAAGGAGAATTTTATCATGCCTTCCTCTCAGCGTATTGGTCTCAAGCTACACAAGACCGAGTAAAACATAGCATCATAATGGTGAAACGTTTCGAACAATCTGAATTTTCCAGTCTTGTGAAATATTTTGAAGACATGTTGCATAAGAATCAGTATCTTTCAAACCCATACAGCCCCTCAGAACTCATTCGCATTTGCTTAATCAAATTGCCTGAACATTTACGACATATTATTCTAGCAGGACCTTGCAAAGACGACATTGAAGCCTTTCAGGGACTGTTACAAGAACTGGAAATTGACACTGACAGTCACGGAATGCGAAAACAGGAGCACAACAATTACAGGTCTCATCTGTCACAATTCCGTGATGACAGAAATAATACACGACAAGGCTATTCTTACAACGTAAATCGTGACCAAAACAGACACCACTCGTATGACAACCGTTGGCACAGTAGTAATAATTACAGGGAAAGATCACCTCTCCACGGTAATGACTATCACAAAGACAATCAGAGAAACAGACAATATGGGGACCAGAATAATTATTATCAAGGGAGACAGAATAACTTTAGATGCAATGGTCCAGCGCGCAGTTACGATTCAGGGAGAAATTCTCCACCACGTGACCGACAAGAAAGAAACTATGGAATCTACCGACATGACGACAGACGATACGATCGTAACGACAGATCTGAATTGCATCAGAACTCGCGGGATTCAAACAGAGCAGGGCCCTCTCGACAAGGTGAATTTGTAGAAGTTAGGTCTCCAAATCCCAATAACGACGTGCGCCAGCAAAGACACAATAGGCAATGACTCATATCGCTGGCAGCCACAAAACGTACGTATGAAACTGACGACGCAGCTGCCGTAGCTAGTAATTACGTAAAAATGGAAGACATTAGGGACATCTTACTCCAGGAACACTACGTAAAACATAACAACATTGCATATCCTGTGATTCACATTACAGTAAATGACGTAAGATTTACGGCAGTACTTGACTCTGGCAGTCCCATTTCAGTAATTAGTGAAACAGCCTTTAGCAAATGCAACAAATCGAACGATTGCGCCACACTTCCGTTACGTAAGATTAAATTACAAGGTGCAATCTTTGGAAAAAGTGTAGATGTATGCCAACAAACCAACTTAGAATTCTTTTGTCAAAGCCCCAGCTTCTCTATGAACTTTCTTATTGTTCCATTATCGTCGACGGAAATTATACTGGGAGTAGACTTTTTGAATGAATACAAAGCAATCTTAAACTTTCACGATGCTGAAATAAGTTTAGAGAAAGAAGGTAAGTCATTAGCTTTGAAATTTGAAGATTGGCTCTCAAACCATGACAAGGAAATTAATCGGCTTTACCTTCTGTTGGACAACAGTTCGGAGTTTTCTACGGAACTAGACACTAACAATCACTCTGCAAGTACTGACAGGGATGATATCGACGGCATATTTGAAACTAATGAGTTAATTCGGAATAAAATTCAAACAATTGACAATTGTAATGACAGTGATAGGCAGGACCTTTTTGAGATTTTACAAGCACATTCCACAGTTTTTACTCACAAAACAGGAACAATCAAGGGATTTCAATACCAATTTCGTGTTCGTGAGCATACTAAATTTTGTGTTAGACCATATGTAATTCCAGCACATTATAGGGACTGTTTTAGAACAGAAATACAATCTATGCTTGACGAGGGCATTATTGAGCTTGCAGTAAGCTCATACAACAATCCATTGCAAGTTGTTGAGAAGAAAAATGGATCAATCAGGCTTGTCTTAGATTCGTGACATATCAATGCTATCTTTATTCCTGAAACAGACCACCCGCAAACGTTGGAAGAACTTCTTCAAAATTTTAATGGTGTAAAAGTGTTGTCTTCCATTGATCTCAGATCCATCTTTTATCAGATCGAACTTCATCCAGAATGTAGAAAATATACATCTTTCCTTTGTTTCGGCGTTTGTTATCAGTTTCGGAAACTTCCTTTTGGTTTGAACATTTCTTCGGCAGCATTCATTCGCGAGCTAAATTCCATATTACCTGAGTTCTTAAAACGTCACATCACCTTATATGTGGACGATATTCTAATAGCAAAAGCTCCATGGGAACAACATAATCGCATCCTCAACAGTTTGTTATGTATTTTTGCAGAATCTGGAATTACAGTTAACTTGGAAAAGTCTGAATTCGGTAGGTCAAAGGTGAGGTTTTTGGGACATAGTATTTCTTCTGAAGACATTCAGCCGGATCCTGAAAAGTTAGAAGCAATCAGAGCCATTCCAGTTCCATCCACAAAAAAACAAGTCCGCAGTTTTCTAGGTCTCGTAAATTTTTACCGTCGTTTTCTGAATATGCAAATTCTTGTTACACCAAAACTTTATTCTCGCACTGGAAAAAATATTATTTGGAACTGGGACGAACAAGCACAGTTGGAATTCAATTCTTTGAAAGAATCGCTACTTAACACGCCAATACTAGCTCATCCAGATCTGTCACAAGATTTCTGCCTTAGTACGGATTCTTCTAAAGTCGGTCTTGGTGCCCATTTATTTCAAGAAGCCATAGAAAATGACACTACCGTTCAGAAAACCATTGCTTTTGCTAGCCGAGTGCTAACAAAATATGAAAAAAATTATTCCGTTACTGAATTAGAAGCTTTAGCTATCGTTTGGGCATTTAACAAATTCCGTTTCTTTCTTTCTGGCAAGCACGTAAAAGTATACAGTGATCATCGTGCATTAAAATTTCTTATGTCTTCAAAATTAAATCATGACAGGGTAAAACGTTGGGCATTGTTTCTGCAAGAATTTCACTTCACAATAGTCTACATTCCCGGCAAGGAGAACATTGTTGCGGACGCACTGTCACGCGCACCGGCTGGGCTTGAGAAAAGTAACACAGAAGGCAACCTCGAAAAAAATTTCAGTATTCTTTACATTCAGAAAGTCGCCTTTGAAAACTTCATCACCACATCTTTAAAGGACATTGCTCATGAACAAGATAAAGATCCGATTTGGAAAGACATCAAAAGCAAATGGCATGAAAAGACACACACACAGATTCGGCATTATTATCTGGTTAGAAACAACACACTGTTCAAATGCTGCACTGTTGATGACAAGCTATGGGTACTTTGCATTCCTGACGATTTTGTTAATAAGCTCATTTGGTACATTCATTTCAGCTATGCACATTTTGGCCCACGAAAATGTTATCATATTCTTCGAACGACTTGTTATTTTAACAATATGGAAAAGAGAATTCGAAGAGTCTTGTCTATTTGTAAACTTTGTCAAAAGGCGAAACCATCTACTATCTTCCATCGTGCTCCGCTGTTTCCTATCATTCCTTCTAAATTAAAAGAATTTGCTGCTGTTGATCTCTTGGGACCGCTTGTCAGAACATCTAATGGATTTTCGTACGTTCTAGTCGCTGTTGAACTTACTTCAAAATTTGTTTCTTTCACACCGTTACGTAAAGCCACTGGACGGTCCTGTATCCAACGCCTTTGTTAACAAATTTTTACGTGAAGTTGGACACGTTAGTAAAGTCATTTCAGATAATGGACCGCAATTCAGATCTGCTGTTTGGTCACGCATGCTTCGGAATCATAAAATCAAACCTGTTTTATTTCATTGTACTCACCACATTGTAACCCCTCCGAACGGATTATGAAAGAAATCAATAAGCTTTGCAGACTTTATTGTCACAGAAAGCAACAGCATTGGGACAGATATTTACAATTATTTCAAAACGTGCTGAATGAAATGCCTCATGACTCCACTGCTTTACCACCTACTCTTGTACTGAAGAAATAAAAACCACCGAACAGAATCAGAGAGCTTGTACCTTTCCCGAATACACGTAAACTTCGACACAAAGACATAATTGATTTGGCTATTATAAATATAAAATTTGCAGCAGACAAAAGGAGAAAACTACATGGTAAAGCAAATGCAAAGAAATTATATATTGGTCAGAAAGTTCTCATTAAAGCTCATTCATTGTCACATAAGAAGAAACACTTGAGTCACAAATTCTTTCTAGTTTACAATGGACCTTAAAGAATCCGACGTATACCACATGATAATTGCGTTGAAGTTGAAACTCTGCGTACTAGGAAGAGTAAAGGTTTACACCACATTTCACACGTAAAACCGTTTATTGAAAGATAATCTGATTTTTAAATTTGTATTTGCCATATAACTTTTCACTTTACATTACTAGTATGCTTGTCAGACTTAGAATCTGTTAATATGCAACAATGTTTGAAGTTAAATATCCAGTCAAGAAACAAGAGAACTTATTTAAACAGAAATTACGAATGCATTGTTATTGTGAACAGACGACACAGTGTTATTGTGTGTGTACATTCTTGCTTGTTAGTTGCACGATTACGTAACGACTATAAGGCTTACATACTTAGAACATATACTGGTACTGCTAATGAGATTTTAATGCAACATTTTGGTTTACTTGAAAATAGATTCTGGATTTAAAGTAGTTTCTGTGAGATACCAGATGACACAGTGGTTAGTTTATGTGACAGCTACACGATTTTATCACGACGCTACTAATGAGTGACAATTTACAATGTTGCTTTTGCAGTGTTTCTGTTTTATATCTGCACAGTTTTTCTGTATTATTCTGGAAAGTAAAACATGTTTTAGTAGTAACCTTTGTGGTATAGCTACAATGAGACTGCCTTTTCCGTAGCACAACAATACATTACAGCACAGTACTTTCTTCATCACGGCAATAAGCGTAATAACTAAGATATCTATATGCAAAGCATTTCACTTTTGTTTATCATGAGGTAAGTACACTGACTTCTGCGGAACTTAGCTTTCGGAGGACGATAACTACGACACTTACACTGAGATTATCTTACAACAAGACGCACAGTTTAGCGCTACAGTACACGTATTTGAGTGATTAATTTTGTACTTAACACATTTATTTTCAAACATATTTGAAGTACAATGATACAAAGTTTTTCTGTGATACATTTCATTCCATTGCAATAATCTGTAACACCTGAGGGTATAATTACATTAATCCTCAGGGGGGTACACGCCTACTGTGTGTACTATGTGTGTGGCAAGCACAAGGAGCCCTAGCTAATATGTTATTTGCTTATACAACTTCACACATCGGTACCATATTTCTCTAACACAGAATTACACAGCTATCTGATCATTTAACTGAGAGAGACAAATATTTATTTTACTATGTCAGTGACAGATGTTTACGCAATTACACAGTTGGATAACTTCACACTTATGAAACTGTATTTTGTATGTTCTTTGTGAACTCTTCATATTTTTTCGGAACCATTGTGATACTATAAGAGCTTTGAATGATGTATTTGGTATAGGATCATGATTTTTAAAGTACGTTTGAGGCAGATGACACTTTTGACATGAGCAGAGAATTTTTTTTAGGTTTTTAAATTATTGGAGGAAGCTACGGCGATTTTGAGAGTTGACTGAGGTGTTATGATGTTATTATTACGACGACTATGTGTATTATGCTGTTGCGGTATGTTTATGATCAGTAGGCTGATGCTATATGAGTTATTTGATTATGCTACATATCTGTTATGATGAAATATTAAAGAATTGTCGACAAATGAGGTAAGGAATAATGAGTAGTGGTTAGGGACTCTGGTTTGTGAAGAAGGTTGTTGGAAACCAAAAATCGTACTTTAAGAGTTATGAAATGTATGTAAATGCGTGAATGTATCACAATGCCGACGAAAATTTTTTGGACACTGCTATATCAATAGGATTTTGTTTCTACAGATTTGTAACGCAAATTCTGGACCTGTGAAATATTTTTATATGAGACTGTCACTGTAGAGGAAACTGCTGCCGTAAATATTTCGGTAAGAATGTTAAGTGACCACCTTCACGTAATGCGTCGTGGGCACCCAGCTGCATGACAGATGCCTGGAAAAAAGCCATTAGGTGTGCCTTTCAGAGGCACAGGTGGAGAAAAAATGAGAGACTATTAACCTTGCTACTGACAGTTCTTTGTGGAAAGCATCGCAAATACGACACGCTCAAACTTGAAAACATGATTACACTGTGGAGCTCGTAATTTATGATATTTACTAAAATGCCTCATGAAATGATGAGAAACATTTGCCATCTATTGTCTTGCTAGTTGAAAGATTGTTTACTGAATTATGAAATTCCATATGGCTAGTGAATGACGTTTCACGCCTTGCTTTGCCTGTTTTGTTTAATATCTAGTTTCTAGCTGCACTGCAGCATTAGTTAAAATAAAATTTTATAGATGTACTAATATACATATTTTATGCCTGCAGATCCAGTAAATAAATAATTTAATGGTCTACTTCCAAAAAAAACTAGGGAGCACAAAAAGACATTTCCCTTCACAGGAAGTGCATAGATAATTTTTGTCAATGACTTGGTACATTTTTGGTGCACTAAGTAAAGGTGATGCATCACTCTAGTGTTAAGATGTGACATAGCTATTAAACATGGCCATTTTTACTGTAGTATTTTTTCTGCTTGAGCTTTCTCATGTTTAGATATAAGTTATTGCATTTGCTGCGGCTGTTTGCCAGGCATAGTGCAACTAAATTTCACTTTGTATTACTCTGTTAAGCTAGTTTTACTACTGATTTATTTTTCTTGTTGCTGCACATTGGCTCATATTAGTTTTAATGTTGCATTGCTTGGTAATTTAGATTTACTGTAGCTTGCTTTGCAAATTTCCATTTTTTTGTCATTGTTGTTTGTGTTAATTGTTTTGTGCTGCTGCATTGCCTCGTCCCTTAGTTTAGCATCTGAGCTCAGTAGATTTAAGTTAGCTTAAGAGGGGGTAGCCTATAAGAGAATGACTTGCGATGAATTTGAAGAAATGCACTGAGAGGCTATACGAGAAAAGTACAGAAAGCAGGTATAGATAGGACTTTTTGGAAATAATGAAGAACTCAGGGAGATCTCCGAGAAGTAAAGAAAGTTTTGTTTGCAAAATACTGCAGTAAAACAAACCCGGTCCTTTCCTTGTGTTATCCCACTATGTGTTTGTGTACCCTTGTGTATTTATGTTCTTCCATCTTTATATGTTTATCTGATAAGACTTATGTTGTAGAATTTTTCTAATACTCAGCTACATGAACTATGATGAGGAATACTGTTATCCTCAAATATAATTTGCATTATTAATATGTTATTTACTTTGTAAAGATGTTAGACATTATTAATTCTGTTCTGTTTTAATGCTCATGTGTGAAGTTGATGTTTCAATAATTATTCTGATCTTTTATGTATTTACTTATGTCATAATTCCTGTAACACTGGTGTATATGTTTATTTCTATTCTTTTGTTAAGCCCCTATTACTACAAATGTTATCTGTATTATTATGTTTTTAATGATGTATTTTTTACCTTTGTTATTGTATTCTTATGTTATAAAATTGTAATTGATACCAGTTCATCAAATTAAGTAACTTGTAAGTTACATTTCACTGCACACATTTCTGTTGGTCACAGTATATGGACAATATGTGAGAAGTAGGGACTCATGGTGTTTGCACATGTGTTAATAATTCAGCAAGGGACTGGATAACAGCATTGTTGGTTCTAAGGACAATTAAAAAATATTTTTGTGAGTGCACAAGTGGTAGTTTATGGACTTGCTATATTGTCCGCAAGACTCTTCGATGGTGATTGTGCACCTGCACAGTCGCAACAGATGGTTGCTGGCTGTCTCTACAAGGACTACAGTGGGTCTGCATCTTTGATGATCGCCCAATACCATTATTTCTACAAGGACTGCAGTGGGTCTGCACCTCTGGTGACCCACCAATACCACAATCTATACCAGGACTACAGTGGGTTTGCATCTCTGGTGGCCCACCAATACTGTAATCTCTACCAGGACTATAGTGGGTCTACTCTGTGATGACCTGCCTACCAATATTCTTCAAAACTTCGAATGACTCTGCTGTGGGATTGCTCTGTTGTGACCCATTACTTGTATGCATGTCGAGAGTCATCACGGTCTTTCCGTTGGAAGGACAATACTACTTCTTCAAGACTGCATGGAAATCCACTACTTCCGTGTGCATTTTCTTTTACTGCTCAGATATTGAGAAAAACACTGCTATTTTACTGTGATGAATGATCAGGACTGTCTTTATGGACTGTGAGAAAATTTTAGCTTTTGACCAACATTGTATTAATAAGTGCATTTGATATCTTTCTTACTGTAATTATGAAAATTTTTTTCAAATCTGTGTTGGCCAGTGCCCAAAACAATTTGTAAAATTTTTTGTGGGGAGCATGGGGGCTATGTAAGTAGGCTGTTTAGGTTTTCTTATTGATATCGCCACGTAGCGCTCTGTACGAAAATCACTGGCTGTGCTGTGTGCAGTCTGTGGCTAGTTTGCATTGTTGTCTAACATTGCAGTGTGGGCAGCGGCAGCTGGATGTGAACAGCGCATAGCGTTGCGTAGTTGGAGGTGAGCCGCCAGCAGTGGTGGATGTGGGGAGAGAGATGGCGGACTTTTGAAATTTGTAAGACTGGATGTCATGAACTGCTATATATATTATGACTATTATGGTAAATACATTGTTTGTTCTCTATTAAAATCTTTCAATTGTTAACTATGCCTATCAGTAGTTAGTGCCTTCCGTAGTTTGAATCTTTTATTTAGCTGGCGGTAGTGGCGCTCGCTGTATTGCAGTAGTTCGAGTAACGAAGATTTTTATGAGGTAAGTGATTTGTGAAAGGTATAGGTTAATGTTAGTCAGGGCCATTCTTTTGTAGGGATTATTGAAAGTCAGATTGCGTTGCGCTAAAAAATATTGTGTGTCAGTTTAAGCACAGTCATGTAAAATTTTTCAATAGGGGACGTTTCAAGCCTCGTTTACATTTGGAAATTTGTGGTAACTACTACTCGACCAAACTGCTGAGGTCATCGATCCCTAAGCTCACATACTACTTAATCTAACTAAACTAACTTACAGTAGGGACAACACAAACAGCCACGTGCGAGGGAGGACTCGAACCTACGACGGGGGGAGCCCTGCGTACCGTGACAAGATGCCCCAGACCGCGCAGCTACCCCGCACGGTAGCCGCCTCGTTTGAACATGCCATGATCTTCACATTCTTTTTAGCAGACTGACGTTGCCGGCATAGGTAGTTCCTTGTCGCCCTTTGTGGCCAATTTATTTTGGGAGGACGTAGCGGAAAAGGCGCTGGAATCTGCTAGCTTGCAGCCCACAGATTTTGGAAGTATGTTGCTGATTGTTCGTAGTGTGACACCCTGGTGAAGATAAACCACCTGAATTCTATCCACAAACAAATCTATTTACTATGGAAATCGAAAAAGAAGGATGCCTTCCATTTTTGAACGTTTTGGTTCGCTGCGAAGATGAGGGCACTTTGGAACATATTGAGTGTTGTGAAAATTGAAGCATAAGGATTTACGTTTACGTGTAAATAGCTGCCACCATCCTTCCCAGACGATGGTACACAGAACACACATTATTGCTGACGAAAGTAATCTGGAGGATCATCTTCTACACTCGAAAAACTCGCAGAAAGTTTTAAATCCACGCGGCTTTCCTGCCATATGTGGGAAGTCTGTCTTCAAAATTAGGACAGATCCTCCGCGAGCACTAAGTAGGAGTAAAAGTGATTTCTCGCCCTCCACCAAAAACAGCAGCACTCCTGGCTTCCATTAACGATGATTTGGTGCTCCGGAAGTCTCGGGTTTACAACATCGCCTGTGAATGTGGCCTTTCATACATCGGACAAACTACACCTACAGCCCATGAAAGAAGTACAGAAAACTGGAGGTACAGCCGTTTCTTATAACCTTATAAATCCGTGGTGGTAGAGCACTGTATCGACACTGGGAACGCTGTGGTATACGGAAACGTCTAAATTTTAAGTTCGACTCCACCTTTCTGGGACTCAGTAGTGAAAGAAGCAATCGATAATTCTGTTAGCGACGAATTTAGTTAACCGGGATTGCGGCTTCAGCTTACATAAATCCAGCACTTCCGGTAATAAACTTACAGAGACGTCGCGACAATACAGCTTGCGGTATTACATCGATATCCCAGCGTGGATCGACTGCGCAGCCACAGACATATATATCATGCATATGTTATGCCTATTTGTTGCCGATCAACATCTCTGGCGCCTTGTGTATCTGTGGCTGCATGCACAGTGGCGCGGTCCTCAAGTTTAAAAGGACTGACTGAATGCTGGAGCGTCCGCCATTCGGCTCACTCTGAAGCACACCCGAAAGTTAATGGAGCATCATTGCGCCGCGAAAACATGAAGACGCACAAACTTTTATATCAATTAGACTGTACGAAACCTTTATTTATGTCATCAGGTGCATGTGTGTGGAAAGGGCGTAGAGATCTTTCAAATACAGAGTGTTTCTGTAAGAACTCACAAAAATGTAACAGGACATAGAGAATGCTCTACTGAACAATTTGAGGTAGGGATCCTGGGTTCAGAGAAGTCAGCTAAAGGAGATACGAAAGTAAATTGTGTACCGCTTTGTCTAGCATAATTGTTTTCCAGCTTATTTACAACTAACATTCCTATAAGTTTAGACGTACTGTACTGTTTATTTACAGGTACATTGCTCGAACAGTCCATGGGTGTACTGCCGGTCCACGTACATTCTTTGTTTCCCACCAGGGAATAAGGAGGACGAGCCTGATTATTAGAAATCGTGGTGCAGGTTTTGTTTACTTTACTTTATTTTACTTCGTGCCACAACAGAACATGCTATGAATCAATGACAGGCCCACTCAGTACAAATGGAATTTTTGTTATGTCAGTGGTGGTATTTGCCGTTAACTGTTGCTAATGTAAATAAAAATGCACACAGTAATGTGATTTTATTCCTATTATCTCTTTATGCTGGCTTCTCCGACCTCAGGTTCCCTAACTTAAATTGTTCAGTGGAGCAACCTCTATGTCCTGTTAAATTTTTGCACTCTCTTACGGGAACACCATGTATGAGGGAATAATGGCGAGGCTCAATATCTTCTAGTAATTTTCTGGTTTGCAGCCGGATCCATCAACATTCTGCCACGATATTTCAGCCCAGAGACGTCCGGCCATCCTCAGGTGAGCAGACAAAGTGCTGAAGAGACCTGTTTTTTTTTCTTTATTATGATTTCATTCCCCTGCCCCATATGGGCAGGGGAGGGCTGTCAGCAGCACAATCCGCCGCTCTTCAGCCGAGTGACATGACAACTAAAACAAGAATAAAATGTTACATATATAAGGCGGTAAAAAAGGGGAACATAAAACAGAGTAAGGGGAGAAAATGGAGGTAAAAGTACACTGACATGGAGACGTTCATGCTGCACAATTAAAAAAGTCACCAGAAAGTTAAAAAACACAGTTGGCGATTCTTAAAACACAAAGAAGACACTGAATGCACATGCACAGGTTAAAAGTCGGCCACAGTATTAAAAACACTCCAGAAGAACACACTTAAAACTCACTTGGAGCACACACAATGAAGAGTAAAACTGCCAGGTGGGACCTGCCGAGGGAAATGTCAGAGAGGGTGGAAAAGGAGGGGGGGGGGGGGGGCAAGGGACAGCAGGGGAGGCAGCGGGATGAAGAGAGTAGGAGTGTAAGCGGGTACACTAAGAGGCAGGAGACACGTGGGGCAGGAGACGAAGAGGGAAGACAAGGCAGGAGGGAGTGCAAAGGCACTGAAAGGGAGCACAAGAGCGGGAGTAGGAGTAGGAGGGGGAAGCCGCTCAGGAGAACGGAAGGGGAGGAGAGGGAGCCCTGAGGAGGAGGCAGGAAGATGGGGTTAGAGTTGGAAGGAAGGGTGCGAGACCTGATGCAGTCATGGTATTTATAGCGAATTCCGTGCATGCAAATCTACTGGTAGCTTACAGTGCATGCGTTAGGAATTGACAGGCGCAAGGCAGCCAAGTTGTGTGTCCTGCCCTCAGTGGTGAAGTAAGAACAAACTAATGGCTGAGTATCGATTGAGCATGTCGATTCCGTTGTGACCGCATAATTTTAATAATTGGATTCCTATTTTTATCCAGTTGAAAGCTGTTATCACGATTCATTTAATTCTCTGGGCCGAAATATCGTGGCAGAATGTTGATGGGATCCGGGTGCAAACCCGAAAATTACTGGTGCAAACTACGACTATTGTGACAGGAATCTGACAAGACCAGGAACGACCCAAGAACCCACAAAAACTTGCTAAATGGCCATCAAAAATAAAAAAAATCCCTGAGAGTTAACAGAAAACAACGTGAAGAAGGACAGTGGAGACACCATGGAGGAATAACAGGTCCAGCGAATAAACCAAGAGCGAAAACCTTAGAAGTAGCGAATCCAGAAACCAAAACAACGATCAGCAGAAAGATCAATGCAAGAGCCCAGTGAAATCGCGACTGAACAGCTGACCTGCTAGCTTTAAAGGGTGGCTGCGAAAACTGATAGGCTGGTCGTAGGGGTGTGCCTCTGCATCCAGCCTGGATGCCTGATTCCTCCTGCCCCGAAACAGGCCGGAAAGGGCCTGGACGATGCTTTGGAGGCCAGCAGCTGGTGGGAGAAACCCAAGGCGTCTGGCAATTTCGTGGAGGGACAGCGGGGTGGGGAATGACGATCGAGAGTGCAGAGGCTGCGTCGAGACCTCCTCCTCCACACACTTATCCACAGGAGTTGCCGCTGGTGCCCTGGGGCGCAAGCTATACCCAGTGAATGTGGGACTGGCATGGATGGGCATTCCACCCCTATTAAGCCACTGACGGCAGTACAGACAGGAGGCTTGGACGGAATTGACTGGTATGATTGCGCTTCATCCAACTGTTTTAAGGCGCCGAATACAGGTGAAACCACCACAGGCTGTGTCCATTAATCATTCGCCCCAACAAACGAGCCCACACAGCTGTTCCCAGTGAACAGCACCAAGCGTGCTTGGTCAAGGGCTCCTGTGGCTGTGGGGTTACGAGATGGAGAGAGTATGCAGCTGCCATCCGTGGAACAGTCTTTCAGGTTATGCTCATGGATGAGCTTGGTCTTCTGCTCAGAAACATAGTGGGTGCAGCCGTTATAGTGGTGGCTCCCACTGCCTATAGAATTTTCTGTGCAGTTGTCTGCATCATATGCTCCGCTTCCCCATTCAGGGATGGGTGAAACGGTGGCTAAATAGGTGATTGATGGCATTTCAGATGCAGAATTGTTAAAAAGCCGTTGCCATGAAAAGGGGCTCACTCCGACATGATGGTCTACTAGAATCTGGACGAGCATTTTAGCATTGTGTCAGTAGTGATGGACGCCATGTTGTGTGCACATATGGGTAGTCAGAGTAATCATCCACAACAACGAGCCACGTCGAGCCCAGAAAGGGACCAACAAACCCCAGGTGAATTTTGTCCCAGAGGTGATGGGGTAGGCCAGGGGTGAAGGATGGAGACGGAGCAGTCTGGTACCAGGCACAAGAAGAATAGCTGTGCGCCGTGGCCTCCACATTCTTTCTTGTTCCTTGTCAGTAGGCATGACGCCTCGTGAGTGCTTTCATCTCTGACATACCCCAATGCCCGATATGGAGGAGTTGCAAAACTTGAAGCCATAGCGTAATGGAGTTGATGACACGTCAAGTCCAGCAGGAGAAAATGATGACAAATGTTACGTAGTGGGAAAGGCGAGCCCTGGCCTGTGAAATGTTTCTCTCTCTCTCTCTCTCTCTCTCTCTCTCTCTCTCTCTCGCTCGCTCACTCGGACTCTCTCTCTATGAATTTATAGTGCAAGGAAAAGAATCTGGGAACAACTACTAAGCAAAGCTTTCCCAGTAACTCGCAGTTCCGTGACGGGCGAGGGAAACCTGCAGAGACAGCAAAAGTAATAAAAAAATACGAGAAATTGAAATTAATTATTAATGATAACAGATGCGAATCTAGCATCCGTTTCGATAGTCCAATAATATCGTTGGGTAGAAGACCATCAGGCTATTAGAAGTCAAATATTTAACTAAATGCAGAGGCACAGACAAGCACATGCTTACACTTTGTGGTATCCAACAGAGAAAAGCGTCACAGACTGATGAGAATAAATGAAGTACATAATCATCCCTTGTTTCTTAACCGATAATCTTTGGCTCTCTTAGCAAGTATCTCTGACCAAATGATACAATTACGACTTTAAGAACAAATCGTATTTTTTATACACAAAGAACAGAAAACATTATTGTACTATAATTTACAATATTAATACATTTCTATAAATACACTTTTGAAGTCACTTTGGGGGCAAGGTATAAATGTCAAATGTCTTTCGTAAATAACGATCATAAATGATGTTTTATAGGATCCATGAACGCGTGACGTTGTGTAAAGAACAGAACAGATCAGCCAATTACCAACTAATATATAACTTTTCATTTACATATTTTGTGAAAGACTTTTACTGTTGGTTGAATGAATTAGTCAAGATTTTCTAGTAACAAATTATTATCATAAATATTTTCATTTGCTTTAATCATGTAATAAACTTTCAATGACTTGGTCTGTCATTATCACCAGGTTTTGTTTACTCCAGCAATGGATGAGAGTTTTTTACAATATTTACACTTTTAACTTAATGAGTCACAAGTGAATATCTGTGTTTAAATGGCATTTGTTTGATTACATCCCTCCTCATTTGGGCGCAGCTGACGGGAAGAGAGCCCCAAAAACACCACAGCGAGGGATTAAATTTCCATCCACTTTACTTTGTTTAACATAAAAAATTTTGCTTCAGATTTACAATTTTGTCCAAATTTACCTTTACATAAAACAGAGAATTTCAAATTTAATTTTTTTGTTTTTTGTCTTTCTTTTTGACTCTTGAGAAGATAAAATTTGACATAATGAGGAACTTTAGATTGATATAAACACATGTCGGCATTAAAGTATTTTCTTGAAAATTTCGTTTGATAAGACCCCATATGTGTAAACAGAATGTAGACTCGCGGCCGTCTGTTCGTCGACGGTGGACGATTACGACGGCGTCGGCGTGCTACGTAGTTAATGCGGCGCTCACGTCACACGGTAGGCGACCTCTATCATCTGATGCGGCTCCGCCCCCACACCAGCTGCTTGACAGGAACAAATACCTGCCGCTCGCAACAGAGTTAGCTCGATGTCTCGGGGCCTGCACCTTTGCTTCACAGTTCAGCATCGTTTACACGAAACAAATTAAGGACAGCATCAGAAAGAACAAATACACATTTGTTACTCGCTACGCGGCGTGAAAGCGGTTTTGTTTAATATATTTGTCAAATTAGAAGTTTCATGTAGTTTACATGCCATTACTACTGTTCAGTCATTTAGTAAAGTGAGAACTTATGTTTTCTTGTAAACTTTAGATTGGCGATACTGTCACCGTTCAGAGCTCGGATGCCTTCCACTAAACAGTAATCATTAGCCTGTTGTGTGTAGTTCAGCACTCAGCAAAGCATAGTACAAAAGTGTCTACCACAAAAACTGGTTGAGCGTTCTTGTAGGGCACAGGTTATTTATTTATTCTTTAAAACTACGCGTGTCTGTAGCGATTCGAGTAGCCGTAACCGATCCCGCGGGTAGGTATTTGCGTGTTGTGCTGTGGGCTCAGGAATAGCGGCCAACACGAGCCATTGTGCTGCCCGCCGCGAGTCGGTAGCGCTGCTTGAAGAGCGCGACCAGCGGTTTTTGGTCGGTAACGAGTGTAAACGTAGTCGAACAGGTAAACATGGAACTCTTTAACTGCGAACATGACTGCCAGTGGTTATTTTTCTAGCTGTGAATAATTTTGTGCGGGTGTCAGTGCCTTTGACACGTAGACAATCTGTTTATCAGTACCATCGTCATTACTGTGAGCCAACTTGGCACCAGTGCCTCAGGGAGAGGCATCTGCTGCCAAAACCAGAGGACGTGATGGGGAAAGGGGCGTTAGACAGGGCACCGTGCGCATCTGACGTTTCTCCTGTGTGAAAGCGTGCTCCCACAAAACCTGCAGCCCCTCTACGTTTTGGAGGAGGAGGGAAGAAAGTCAACAGTTGCGACGTTGTGGTCAGTGGGCTAGATCCCCTCTTTGATGAGATAGTGGCAAACGTATTCCATTTTCTCCTGGAAAAACTGCCATTTGTGTAAGCGGCGCTTGCGACCCGCGTCATGCAACTTAGCAGAGGGGGTGCGACGGCTGCGCAGGTGATCCTGACACGTAGCTCCAGTGACAATTAAATCATCAAAATTCGTTCTTAGCACAAAAATGGATGGAAATGGTTAACTGTTCCAGGTACCTGTGGAAGACTTCTGGAGCGGAAGATACCCCAAAGGGCAAGCACTAGTATTTTCATGAGCCAGAGGGAGTGTTGCAACTCTTCACATAGAGCGATCTGCAAATGTGCGTTGGCGAAGTTTATCTTAGGAAAATATTCACCTTCGACAAGCTTTGTGTTGAGTTCCTCTGGGCGTGGTTTGGGGTGGTTTTCCACTTGAGGGTAGGGCCGGTGTTATGAGGTGTCAGCGTGATGTCTCCTGAGAGGTATACGATTTTTGTTCTATGTGCTCGTATAGGAATTACCCTTTCACGCGCCCAACATAGTAACAAAATCATCTTGACATCCATGCAAAGTGATTTATTACAAATATAGAAAATCTAAATTCTAATGTCCGGACAGGAATTTACATTTTTTTATATGAGCACTATTGAAACGAATGACAGTACAGATTTGTTTATTTGCTTTTATTCATTTCATTTCCATTTGTCAACATATTTATTTCATATAGTTTCTCAACTTACACTACGAACCGAGCAGCTTGCCGTATGTGTGCTTGCTGCGTCAGGTGGCGTGGAAGCTGTAGACCTGTATGATATGGCCAGAGCACGATGGCGGGTGTAGGTAATCTACGGCGCGTGATGTGAACATTGCATCTCCTTGGAAAGAAAACATGTATGCTTTTGCTCATGGCTTAAGCGCCAGTGGAATCAGTCTCCTCTCTACAATGTTGGTCGACACGGAAGTCGTGCTGTCCAGGCGGGCGCTGTGGTTGCTGGTCCTCCGCTTCCATGCGTCGATTTCACGTGGGTGTGGTCCTCCATGACTGACCCAACCCACCGTCATTCATTTTGTTTCCAAAATTATTTGGTGGCACCTGATGGTGAAGCTTTATGACGCCTTCCTCAATCTCTACTCCTTCCAAATTAACAATGTAAGTGTAGACCAGATGTGGCTTGAATTGGTTGGTTGGTTAAAAGAGGGGGGGGGGGCACCAGACTGTGAGGTCATCGGTCCCTTGTTCCTGGTAAAATAGTTACACAAGGGAAAGATGAAAAGAAAGGAGACGTACGGCACAATAACAGGAGAAAGGAAGAAGCAGAAGAACGACAGAAGAACCACCGACACTATTGAGCCGTGGTAAAAATTGCTGTTTTGAAGAGCGCCCCGCAGCGCGTTGTGTGAAGCAGTCGCCCTCCGTTTCTGGCGGTGGCGCCGCTGTGGCAATCGCAGCTTTGGTGTCTCCCTCTGGTGGGAAATGGGAAGGGTAGCCTGTTCACGTGCATTTAAGGGACTCTATGAGCTCGCTAGGCGGCGAGTCTGGTGAGTAGGTCAGCCGGGCCAGTGTGGGGCAGTCAGTGTCTGTCTGTCGTCTGGAGTGCTAGTATGTGTTAGGCCGCCAGTCTGCTCGACTTTGTTCGGGCAATGGTCATTGGTGGTTGGACCGATCGGTGGGTCGGTCGCGCTCTGGGACACAACGTGACCTGTCCCTCTTGGGCGTCGGCGCTTGTGAGGTCGCCACGTCAGTCCAGTGGGCCGCGCCGTATAGCGAGGGGTAGTGGCTTCGCGGCCGACACGAGAGCAACAGGAGCCAATCCACGACATCGCTCCGGCCGGTGCGAGCTGCGACGCCGTGAGACGGGAGATCGGCGCGCCTTCCTGCGTCCGTTTGAAGCGGCTGCCAGCGGACGGTTCGGGAGAGCGTTTTGGGCGTGCTGCGCCAGGTCTTCGCCAGACATCGCAGTTTATTAAAAGTTAAGTGATTCGTAATATGATGTTTCATTTACTTGTTAAATTCTACTTGTGTTCTGGATCAGTCTCTCGTCCCCAGCTTGCTCATCTGTCTCCCGTTAGCATTTGTTAGGCAGTTGGTGTCTGTCTGTCTGTCGGTCTGCCGTACGTTAATAGCTGCCTCTATCATGTTTGTCGGATTAGGTGTTAACGAATTTATTCCTTGAAGTGTATTGGCCGAATTCCTGAAATATGTTTTTATCTTGCCTATCATCTTCAGAGGCGGTATATGTGTAATGTAGAGCATGTTTGCATATTTTATGGGTTTTTATTTAAATGGTCATTTTAGTATATGAAGTTGCCACCCTTCCACCGTAAGAGTTTTTTTTTAATCAAGTTGCACTTTCGGTGTTTTAATGTTAGTGTTTTGTACCATTTCCATCCCTCCTACGGGATGCATAGTTTATGTGCTTGTGTGAGTTATTGAAATTTTTAGTTTAAGGTAATCTGGTGTGTTGCAGATTTGCACCAGTGTAGTCTTTCAGAGGTTGTTGTGAGCGGTCGTGACTACGGCCGTGTCAAAAAGGCAGCGGCAAGGTTCTCAGCCCGAAAGCTCATACTGTCAATATTTGTTCTTTCTGCCTCTGAATAAAATTGTAGCTTGATATTTTGAGGGTGCTTTCTGATTATAATTTTAAATCTGTCTAAAAAAAGGGACTTTTAGGAATAAAATTTCCATTTGTTGAAAGAAATTTAATTTGTTTTCATCAGTTACCCACTGGCAACTACTTCCACGCTCACATAGTGTGATTATATGTGTTAATGTTCTTGATGAATCGTTAGTAAATAAAGTAAATTCTTAAGTATAGGTTTTGAAAGTAAATTGACGGTTCAACTTCTATAGACGAAACAGGGAAAGAAAACCACAGAGAGAAGCAAGAAAAGGTACAAGGTGTAAAAACAAGAGAACAGACGAACGTGGCTGCCGACCACGAGAATAAATAGGAAAAGCCAGCCACTCTGCGACACATTAAAACATCTACCCTGAAAGCATTAGAGTGCAGAACACAAAGGGGCAAAGGACATGCGCTAAAACTTATATAGAATAATAAAACCCGCCGTCATTTATAAAACTAAAACTAAATTAGCACTGAGGCGTTGTAAGCTGAAATTAATGGCAACGAGTCTGGTAACTGTAGAGTCCGTTGCAGGGCAGCCAAAGAAGAACAGCTCACCAAGATATGGGCCACTGTCAGCCGGGCGCCGCACCGACACTGAGGTGGGTCATCACGGCGCAGGAGGTAGCCGTGTGTCACCCAAGCGTGGCCAGTGCCGAGCCGGCAGAGAACCACAGAGTCCCTGCGGAAGGCCCGCATGGAGGACTGCCACACATTCATAGCCTCCTTCATGGCATGCAGTTTGTTGTGCCTGCTGAGGTTATGCCATTTCGTCTCCCAAAGCCACAAAACCTTGCGGCGTAGTACTCAATCAAGTCAGTTACAGAGAAGCTGATCTCCAATAAGAGATTTCTGCGTAGCCTGTTTGGCCAGCCTGTCGGCAAGCTCGTGGCCTGGGATTCCGACACGACATGGAGTCCAGACTAACACCACTGAACGCTTGTACCGTTCCAGGGAATAGATGGATTCCTGGATGGTCGCTACCAAAGGATGACTAGGGTAGCAGTGGTCGATAGCTTGTAGGCTGCTCAAGGAGTCAGTACACAGAAGAAACGACTCCCAAGGGCATTAACGGATGTGCTCCAGAGCAGGAGATATAGCCACCAGCTCGGCGGTGAAAACACTGCAGTAATCGGGCAAGGAATGTTGTCCAATATGTCCTCCATGGACACACGCGAAGCCGACGTGACCATAAGCCTACGAGCCATAGGTGGCCTCGGTACATGTCAATAACCGAGAGGAAGTGGCAGCGGAGAGCCGCGGGGTTAACTGAGTCCTTAGGGCCATCTGATAGGTCCAGGCGAAGCCGCGGCCTAGGTGTACGCTGTGGAGGTGTACGTGAATGCACCTCAAGTACAGGTGGTAAAGGCAAGGATTCCAGTTCGGAAAGAAGGCATCGGACATGAACTGCAATTGGGAGCTCTGACCTGGGCCGCCGATGCGGGAGATGAACCGCCGTGAGTGGAAAAAGAAGACGGTGATTCGGATTCGCAGGAGAACTACGAACGTGTGCAACCTAACTGGCCAGCAGTTGTGCATGCCTAATATGCAATAGAGGGACTCTGGCCTCCACAAGAATGCTGGTCACCGGACTCTTCCTTAAAGCCCCTGTCGCTAGGCGATCGCCGCAGTGGTGAGTAGGGGGACAACCTTTGCACCACCCCACTCTCCATTGTTGCCAAATTTATTCAAGATGGCGGCGATGACGTCATCCAAGATGGCGGCATGTAGACTTGGCAACATCGCATGACGTCATCCATGATGACGGATTTTGGCGGGAGAATAGTCCAATTGTGTTACCTCCACTAACCTAACCTCAAGAAAAAATGGCGGGAAGTTTGAATTTTGGCGGGAAAGTAGTCCAATTGTGCTATGTCCACTAACCTAACCTTCAGAAAAAATGGTGGGAAGTTTGCATTTTGGCGGGAAAATAGTCCAATTATGCTATGTCCAGTAACCTAGGCCTCCAGAAAAAAAATGGTGGGAAGTTTGAATTCCAACAGGATAATGCATGCAAAGACCGTACTTGTCTTTATTATTATTATTGATTATCATTCATTTACATTCATTATCATTCATTATCATTTATCAACATTCATTATCATTCATTGTCATTTATTATCATTCATTATCATTCATTATTATTGACCTGCCTCCACTACAAAATTCCCTCCAAATTCAAATTCCTACAAGATAATGCCTGCAAAACCTTATTTTTGTTTATTATTATTCATTATCATTTATTAACATTCATTATCATTCATTGTTGTTTATTATCATTTATTATTATTATTATTATTATTATTATTAGAAATGATACTATTACTCCATCAGGTCTCTATAAAAAATTATACTCTCCGAATGTGGAAGTGACTGGATACGCCTTGGTTACATTTAGACACAATTTTAGAACACAGAACGATAACTTATGTCGCGGTCGCATGGATGGATCTGACATAAAATCGAAAGAAATGGGAAAACTGATTAGCGCATTGATATAAACTAAACTAATATAGACCGAAATGCGGTGAAAATGAGAACGTACTTGCTTATCTTCTGGTTCGCAGGGGGGAATTTGTACATGGAGTCAAGTATGCAGCAGCAAGAGGAGTGCAGGAAAACTATGACTTCGAAGCGAGCCCAATAAGGAAGGCAGTCAATTTTTTCTCGTTGAGTTCGTATTATAGTGTATGTCTACTGAGGTAGCAGTAATACGCGCGAGTTGAATACTGTATTTGATGCTTTTCAGGAGGACAGAGAATCATTAACGTCTAAAGTTACTCACATCTGTGTTAAATCATAACAGAGGGTGTATGGGATGATCGATTGAGACAGAGCTGCAACTAGGTACGATTCAAACGTTGCCTCATTTATTCTAGACAAGGACAAGTTGTTGAAGGTAGTTTTTTTTTTCCAGTTTCTATTTGGATGCTTTAGTTTTGTGATATAGCCAGCGTTCTAGTCAAATGCGGCTACATGTTTGGTACGTGGTTTAAAGCGCTGTCTACTTGCGATCGTTAACGGTGAACCCGTCGGTCATCAGAGGACTTCCCTCTCATGTGTGATGAAGGTTGACACATTCCTCTAAGTGCACTTTGATTTACGCGATCTCCGCCCTGTCGCATGCTTGGTGTAAAATCGAGACTTCAGCGTCATAACTAAGTTAGCTGTGGGTGTTTGTGAGGGCCTGTAATCATTGTGTACACACCTACCCGACAGACGGGTGTTTAAAGAGTCGGTGATGGGATGACTTTTAATTTTCACATGTTGGACGCTGCTGCTATACGTATCTGTTTGTTTGTAGGATGTACCGGCTGCTAATAACTATCATTTTTTATATAGACCTGATGGAGTAATAGTATTATTTCTAATAATAATAATAATAAATGATAATGAATGATAATAAATGATAATGAATGATAATGAATGTTAATAAATGATAATGAATGATAATGAATAATAAACAAAAGTAAGGTTTTGCATCCATTACCATGTTGGAATTTGAATTTGGAGGGAATTTTCTAGTGGAGGCAGGTCAATAATAATAAATAATAATAAATGATAATAAATAATAATGATAATCAATAATAATAAAAAGACAAGTACGGTCTTTGCATGCGTTATCCTGTTGGAATTGAAACTTGCCGCCATATTTTCTTCTGGAGGCTTAGGTTAGTGGACGTAGCACAATTGGACTATTTTCTCGCCAAAATTCAGAATTCCCGCCATTTTTTCTAAATGCACTTTGATTTACGCGACCCCACCCTGTCGCATGCTTGGTGTAAAATCGAGACTTCAGCGTCATAACTAAGTTAGCTGTGGGTATTTGTGAGGGGCTGTAATCATTGTGTACACACTTACCCGACAGACGGGTGTTTACAGAGTCGGTGACGGGGTGACTTTTAATTTTCACATGTTGAACACTGCTGTTATATGTATCTGTTTGCTTGTAGGATGTACCGGCTGCTAATAAGTATAATTTTTTATATAGACCTGATGGAGTAATAGTATTATTTCTGACTCGTGATCTGGTGTGATCATTGGGTACTACACGTGTCCGCAAGGATATATTGGGCTCGTATCACAGAAAGGAAAAGTTTTACGATTGGGGTAGAGATAGCTCAACATAAGGTGACCGGGGAGAAGGATGTATGTCTGACAGGACGGAAAAGTAAGCGAACTAGGGTTATTGCCCGTTTTTAAGTGCTGAACGTTCTAGTCTTAGGAGTGTGTGTGTGTTTATGTTCACTCTCTCTCTCTCTCTCTCTCTCTCTCTCTCTCTCTCTCTCCTACCGGAACCTTCGATGCCCCGACCATGGGCTCTAGAACAATACTTTACACATGATAGATTGGATGATTTGCTTAAAAATGTATCGAACTACGTTGTTTATAAATATCACTCCGTTCTTGTTCTTCTTAACTGTATGCTATTAAATTAAGGCACTTTGAGATCTGTTACTATAGATCGATATGGTGTGCTAAGCTCCAAGACTTGGTTACATTTCGAAAAATGTGGTCCACTTGGATCGATTAGAACTAGGAAAGCTCTATTCGTTCAGGAGAGGTGGAGTGTAGCTGTATTCGTCTGCTCGGTTGAGGAATAATTGAGTAGCGATGTTGCGGGGTAGGCAGGACAATGCCGAGGTGAGGATGGTCTTTTAACGTAAGAGGACTAGATAGCTCTGTGACCGCCATACGCAGAGAGATTGATCGAGTACTATGCGCGAGGTCTTAGAAATATGTATAGCGTTGTCTGGTATAATTTGATCGTATTTATGTGTTCGAGAATTAAGTGTGAATGGACGTGCTGAGCAGTCATCTATGAATGATCGCAATGATACTTGCAAAGTAGAGGATGTATGGTTTAGCTATGATACTGAAATTAAGAAAACAAACTGTCACATAATTGATCAGTGTTGGACCAATCGCTAGAAATTGAATTCAGATTTATAAACTATTCGGTCACTGCGACATATGAGTTTAAATTTAGAGGTGGTCAATCACTTTCGAGGGAAGTGGCTACAACGCCAGCAGGCTCTTCTATTTTCTTTGTGTTGTGGCTGTCCTTTATTTAAAATTATTCAATGTTATGCTATCGACTGTAAGAATATGATTTACAAGGTGCAAGGTATAGTTTCCTGTGAGAGGCCGTGCATCAGTCCGTGTTAATGTCTGTTTAGAATCAGACAATGACTTCGAAGTCGCGGCAGAAAGACGAAATGCTTCGCAGTGTGCAAAAGTGTGCTAGAAAACACTGTTTGAACAAGGGCCAGAGGCAGCTTCTCATTCGCTTAGAGTATGGGTGATCAAACTTTAAAGGGCTCTCTGCAGCGTGTGTGTATATTTAATATGATCTTGTTCATATAGGCATTTGTAGTTTGAGGTGTTGGATTTGGTGAGCTGTTAGGAATTCTTGGATGGTTGCACTCTGAGTTATTCGGGGCACGTATTGTGAATTCAGTTTGTTCGCACTGGAGGTGGATCGCACTGGTGCCTTCATGACTTTTTCACTGTTTGGTGGTAGAGGATATAGATGATAGGGTGTTGAGGATCTGTTGTACTTGTACCTAGTTTGAGGCGTAGAACATTGCGCGCATTTCCGGCAAATGGTCAAAACAAGGTCCTGTTGTAGTAACTGAGATCGTTCTGTTTATAGACAGGTTGCAGAAGGTAATAGATATGTCTTTCTCTGACTTATATTGCAGAGATCAGGGACCAGGCTTTGAATATTGTCATATGTGTTTGATGCTTTGTATAAAAGTTTGAATCTTTAATTGGGTTTGGTATTTCTGAGTGTGTGTAAAATTAATTTTACTGTTGAAAGTGCGAGAAAGATGGGTTGATTGGTGTTTAGATAGAGGCTACGTTTGTAATTCGAAAAGAGGGGATGAGAATGATAAATTGATTGATGGGCATGGTTTGTGGGGTGATATATGAGTGTCAAGATAGGGTTGAGAACTTTTGCATATGTTGATGGTGGGACGGGTGTGAGGTTAGGTGCGGTGGGAGGTGTAAATTAGATCTTATTTAAAAAAAAGTTGTAAAGTAGGAATAATATTGAGAAGGTTTTTAGATGGCTGGTCACGTGATGAGGTGAGAGCAGGGATGTGTAGTTATGTTTAGTTAAAGGGCCATGTAATGTCTTGTAAAGAGCAATGTGCAGTGTGCTACAGTGTCATAGGAGGTACAGACATGTGCTGCTATGATGTGTCTAGCGTATGGAGGCTGCGCTTTGGAATTATGCTACGTTGATATAAAGTTGACTTTCACCCGTGTTCGGTGGTTGCGGCTCGGGATCGCGGTCCTGGACGGACGTATGTGTGTGCTTTGAGCGCTGACGAGCACGTTGACCGTGCCAACTCACGCTTGCGGGAGCCAAGCAGGGGCTGTGTGAGATCTGAAATCAGACGGGTGGGTGACTTCACGATCCAGTGGGCAGGGTGCAGAGTGGGGGTACCTGCGCACGTCTGCTGAGTTATTTTGCGAGCGGATCTGCAGGCTCTGCTATGCTTTATTAGGATAATTTACGAGTACTGAGCGTATCTACACATATGTGTGATGTATTATTTAGTAGCAGTTTGCTATAGTGTGTACTGAAATTATGATTGGGTGCGTGTCTATGGGCTGTGCAACATGGTCCAGGGCACATCTGGGATTGGTGTTTTGTGATAGCGTGATGGATACACTGTACGGTTAAATAAGTTGTTCGAAAAAAGAATAGTGTTCTCAATGATTACACGCGCTTGCAGTGCAGATCAGAGCGATTTGGTTTTTCCGTCACCATCTCGGTTGCATGCGAGTAGTAAATGTTTTCCCGCCCCCGCGTTAATCGAGTGTGTCAATGAGGTATGAGCTATGCTGAGAATAGACGTGAAGGCAAGTCCAGACCTGAGACGCCGGCGGTATACATGAGAATAACAATGCAGCTTTCACATGTGTCGCCTGTCACGAGCGCTCGGAAGATGAACTTGGTTGGAGACTCTGGAATCCCCTTCGCCGCCGACCGCACGCGTGCGTGGCCTGCCTTGGAGCGTAATCTAAAGCGCATAGGCGATATCAATTTCTCCGGTGATAGGTGCGAATGCGACTGTGTTGAGGTCATGTTTGGGGGAGGCCAAGCAGAGACTTTTGGTCGGTTTGGCAGCTGGTGGTGTCTGGGCGCGTCTATTGCACTATTTTGGGAGCATGTCTGTGCACTGTGCGGTGCTTTATTTGGAGAGTTTAAGAGTACAGAGCTCGTCTGCTGATATTGTGTACTGCATTAGTTAAGAGCTGTTTGCTATTGTGTGGTGAAATTAGGAGTTGTTTACGTGTTTGTGGCCTGTGTCAGATGACCACAGTCGGATCAGTGCGGGTGTTTTGTGACAAATATACTCCACGACTAAATAAAAGGGCTCCCAATAAATAGAGTTCAGCAATTCCTTACTTCCCCGAGTAGCACAGCGCAGTCTGAGCTGTTTTTGCGCAATAACGGCAATCTGGTCAGAATGTGAGTGAGTAGACAAATAACTGGACAAATTTATCTGTAAAGGAGTTACAGGTCTGGAATGGAATGAATATCTTGATGGGTGTGGTTGTGTTGCCAAGTGTAGTGCACTACTGGAGTTCAGAAACTGCCTTATGTCAGCCTTACATATCGAAACCCATGAGAAGTAAAAGTTTGAAAAAGATATGTAGCAAATAAATAAAGTGCACTCGTTCTTCCTTCCATCAGCCTATGCACTGAAATTATTTGCGAAAATTAGCAGTTGTTTGGCTATTTGGAGGTAAATGTTTTGCATTATTTACGAGCGGTTTGCATGTCTGTAGGCTGTGGTATGAGTTATTTTTAACTGTTTACAATTAGCAAGCGTGTGTCTAGAACATTATAAATGAGTTATGTATGATGTGGGACATGTCGGTGTGATATATATACTCCATTCCTAAATAAAGGAAGTTCGTTCCTCCATCCGTGGACGAAGTACAGGGTGAGTCCGATTACCACAAACGTGTAGGAAGGGCTTGAGTGCTGGTGGCTTAGTTTGAAACAATTTTCTTAGGTTGGTGGCGGAAGTGGAAGTGAACTTTGTTTACTGGCAGATTTCAAACTTGGCGCTGGTTCCTAGGAGAAGGCGGAGGTGGTGGTCCGGTCCTCGAAAAGTAGTTGAAATTAGGGAGTTGAACACGTTTGAATATGTATATGAAATTGTAAATGGAATTATTTAATATAGCGGGGTGGAGAGAGTGAATTAGCGAGCGTTCTCGCAACGAGCAAACGCGCTGTTATATGGTCATGGTGGATTCCACTGTCGGTCAAACTCTGGCGCCAAACGTTGTAACCTCCCCACAAAAATTTAAAAGAAATGACAATTAAACAAAAATTAGCAATCTGACTCAAATATAAGTTCTTCACAAAAAAATTAAAGTCTATTCAGTGACAACAAATTCTCACCGATAATGTTAATTCAATTACACCGAAATATCGGTCTTTGGCCCTGTGCAAAAATCAGAATTAAACTCTTACCTCATTGTAACAGCTAGTCAAATTTCTGCTCCTATTCTTGCGCACGGCTTGGAGGAACTGCATTGCAAATAATAATATTCTTTTTTTTTTTATTATTTAACTGAAAACTGAAACTTTTCTTTAAGGGAACTGGAACGAAATTGTTACTTCAACTAAATAAAATCTTTTGTAAAATTGCTTTTGAAATCAAAATTATTATTGGGGGACTTGTTGGAGATTAATTACAATAAATAAACTTTACATAATCTGATGATTATCTTAAGTAACAGTATACCTCATTCAGCATCTTGACCAGTGTTGCCGACAGACTACATCACACAACCGCACTGGGCTGCTACTACTGACCGACTGCTCTGCATGACGACTACAAGCGTACTCCACGACGACTAAACAGAGCTACTGACTCGCAACGACTACTACTAACAGAGTACTCCACGCAACGACAACTGACAGAGTACTGCTCGTAACACTCGCGCGGTCAAGCGCATACTCTCTGGTCAGAGACGCTGCAATGCCTCGCCATCGCTGCTACGTTACATACGTGTTTCATAACCCTCCACTGGGGGGGCAAAAATTTGGCAGCGATGGTGAGTCATTTGGACTTGCCAAGCGCGGCAAAATTTTTCATTAATTAGTCAACTTGTACAACTTACAGAATGTTTAGATACATGAATTAAATGTGGTGCACATGCACAGAGTACAAAACATTTCAGACAAAGACTAGATACGAGTACAAAACATAGTAGCAAATCAGAAAAATGTATATACAAATTATTTGACAGTTAACAGAGTGCACACGCACTGAAAAAATTCTTTAGCATATTCAGAACAAATAAACAGACTGGCAAAAAAAAATCATGATGACAAGTGATATGAGTGCACATGCACTGTAGTTCAGAACATACAATGAGTAAGAAATGACATAAGTGCATACGCACTGAAGTATTGAATATACAGAATGAGTACAAATCATGTTGAAAAATGAGAAAAGTGCACAGGCACTGAAGTTCAGTAGAAAACATATTAAAGCCTAACATAAGTGCACATGTACTGTAGTTCAGAACATATCATTAAAATAAAAATGTATATACAATATAAAAGACAAGAGTGTACATATACTGTACTTCAGAACAAATCAAAAAAAAATGTCTTTAGCATTTTCGCAATAAATAAACATAATGGCAAAAAAAAATCATGTCCAAAGTGCACACGCACTGAAAAAATGTCTTTAGCATTTTCACAACAGATAAACATAATGGCAAAACATCATGTCGACCAGTGACATAAGTGTACTCGCACTGGAGTTCAGCGAATCGAAAAATGTATAACCCATGAACATAAATGATGTTATGAAAAAAATGATTTTCATTATGTGACAAGAATTAGGATAGGAAAGGGAAGGATTGCATCATGGTTGTAGCACTTTAGATTGCACACAGCTGTTCTGAAAGTCCATATCTTTCCACAGAAGTACAACACCAAGTGACACAACTTGAAGTTCTTTTCCCATCAGAATTTATCAGTGTAGCCAAGACACTGAACTGTCGTAGTAATGTTCCATGTTCTCATTTTGGCAGTACACTAGGTACACCAAACAGTGGGACCATAATAACGTCTTCATCGCTCACGGTGGTGGACAGCATGTCGTGTCAACACCACGCTCTTACAAGGCACACCAACGTAGAATTAGTGCAAAACCAAAGATAGTGCTCCATGATCACTAGGATAAACAGGACAAATGGACATTGCAGTAATTCAGGGTAGTTAGCTTATGAGGAGAAGGACATTAAGTCACATAATATTCACAATTACAGTCTTCATTAGTAGTTTGTGGCATTCATAGCCCAGTTATCGAACATTTCTGTACCAAGTATGTAGTATTACAGAAAAATGTTCATTAATTGTTTTACATAGAATCAGTAGCCTTCTTTTACTAGTTACACAGTATAGCATGGTTAATTAATCATTTGTCATTCCAATAGTATTAATCATTAGCCTTTTCCTAATTACAAAGCATTATTAAACAGTCACATTCCTTTCCAGTTACAAAGTATGGTATCGTTAATTAATCATTTGTAATTTCAATATAGTAAGAATCATTAGCCTTCTCCTAATTACAGTTAATTAATCATTTGTCATTCTAATATAGTAAGAATCATTAGCCTTCTCCTAATTACAAAGCATTATTAAACAATCACATTCTTTTCCAGTTACAAAGTATCAACATTGAAAACAAGAGCTAATTAATGGCATAATTAATAACATATTCATGGAGTGACATTAATTATTGGCACTCAGTGGCCAGCAAGTATTGAATAGAATAAAACATAGTTCATCATTCAGTATTATTCAGATCATTACGAAGTCATTATTAAAAATCAGTTAATTACAGTCATAGCATTAATAATCATGGGCATTATAAGTAGTCTCATTATAATAAACAGTGGCAGTTATTAGCTAGTGACAAAGCATTATTTTAAATATATATTTTTTTTTGTCTCATTAAGAAGTCATTACTCAAGTGACATACTATTCAGAGCTAATCAGTATTACTCAGAACTTTCTCAAACTGGTATCACTATTTGGGACTGGTAATACATTTTTTTTTTTTTTGTTAGCAATGCATTGCGTTGGGATCGATAATTAATTGCTGAGGCATAACACTACTTGCTTTTGACCTATTGCTGCAAATGAGGATAGGTAACGTCATTCGTCATGAGTCAGCTGTAGCAAGGTTATGTAACAAGGCAGTATATGTGATCACATTTATAAATGATAGACACAGATGGGTAAAAAATAAAAATGCAAGTATTAGAACAGGTATAATAAGTAACAGGTTTAGTAAGTATCATGAAAAACTTCTCCTGAAAAAATATACAAAATGGATTATTGACCTGAAAGAAGAAACGCACACTATGCTGAAAAGTAGTGAACTTCGAATTAACAGGTAGCGAAATGTGTATAAAAATGTGTTCCATAGCTGTCCTTTCCAAAACTTTCCGTCATCCTACTATGCAATATAACACCTACTGTCAAAACAAACTGCAACAAATACTTAAATAACTACATAGCCTAAATATAACTTCACCATTATCCTCATCTGTAAAGAAAAAACTTCATTATTCATTATCCATATTATCATAACTTCATTATTATCATCACCTGTAAAGAAAAACTTCATTATTCATAATACCATATCCTTCATCATTATTCATCAGTATTCATTATCATCTGCAAAAAATCACTTCATTACTCATTATCCAACTGTTCCTTATCTCTAGCATATTTCATCACTAAAACTAAGATGTGTAGTTCAGTCTGACAGCCTGCATCAATCACCTTGTATTCTGAAAGAAAAAATTAGTTAAGACTGCTATTCTATGATGAGTATAGTATATTCTTGTTAATGCTTGTTAATCCTGGTCCATTTACTCTTCTTCATAAAGTTATTGCATCTTCTTTCGTTTATTCCGTAGGTGAAATTCCCATTTCTGTTGAATTTATTTCTTACACACATCATTTCTTTCTGAAATTGATGAACAGAGATTAATGTCTTGCATTTAAATCATATACCCACTAAATAATGACTGGTTTATGGTGACACAATTAACCATACAGCATAACATGACAGAAAACGTAATATGTCAAAGACATTGACAGTGTTCAAAGCCAAAATGTACAGAGAATATCACAATGCAGCAGCAAAAAAAATGTAAAACAGTCACGATCTTGAGATGTCATAAAGCAAAAAATGTCAAAGTCAACTGGTGTGTGTTATATCTTAACTATTTCACAATACATACAAATAAAACTGGAGTACAATCATACACAAAAAAAAGTGGAAAATGTGCACGGTCTGATGTGTAACGACAAGAAAAGCGACCTGCTAACCTTACCTTGCCGGGCACTTGCCAAGAAAAAATACAATAATCATCAGTAATTAGTCATGTGAATATAATTGCATAAGTAAATGGCATCATAGTGTGTCGAATCATAAAGTGGTTTCATTCAATAAACGGTTTAATGTTTGAGATATGGTGATTGCCTTTCGATTTTCTGGTTCTCAAAGTTTCGACGTGTACAACATTGGGGTGAGGAATGCTGCGAATCCGATATGGACCTGCGTATAGAAGTTCAAATTTACTGCACTTACCTTTTATTCTGCTGGATAAATAGTGTGTACGCACTAATATCTTCTGTCCAACGTGAAAGTCTCGGCGTCTACATACCTGTTTTTGCTGTCTTCTCCGGCGCTCTGCGGCACGTTTGATGTTGTTCAGCGCAATGTCAATTATTTCGTGGTGTCTTAGTCGACGACATTTAGGGAAGTTTACTAATTCTTTAATTTTGTTCGGTGGTTCAACGTTTTTCAGTATAACAGACGGAGATAGCATAGTGGATTCATTTGGAATAGAATTAATTACGTCTTGGAATGAGAGTATGTGTGTATCCCAATCAATATGTCTTTTGTAGCATTATATTCGGCACAGCTTACCAATTTCTTTCATTAATCTTTCACAGGGGTTCGAAGAAGCGTGGTACTTGGATATATAGATCGGAGAAATGTTTCTGGCTCGTAACATGCGTGTCCATACGCCACATCGAAATTGTGATCCATTGTCAGAAATTACTTTCATCACATGCCCTACATGAGATAGAAAATGTTTTACAAATGCCTTCGAAACAGTTTTAGCAGTAGCTTTGCGTAATGGAGTGAAAGTAACAAATTTTGAAGTGAGCTCAACAGCGACAAAGATGTAGCAAAAACCTCTGTTAGTTCTGGGAATCGCACCAAAAATATCTACAGCGGCCATGTGTCTTAATTTAACAGGTACAATGGGACATAAAGGAGAAATATGTGAAGTGGTGTCAGATTTAGCTTTCTGGCAAATTTTACAAGACGCTAAAACTCGTCGTATACGTTTCTCCATGTTGGTAAAATAACAGTTCTGTCTCAGTATAAGAAAACATTTTCGTGCTCCGTAATGTGCGTAACTTAAATGAGTGTACCAGATTAATTTGTTAACCACTTCGTCAGGAATGCACAATAACCAATTGTTGCTGTCTGGATGAGAGCGGCGAAACAGAATGTCATTGCGTACATTGTAATGGTTTCTAATCGTAACATTATTCCTATCTTGCCAAAGGTGTTTAATTTCTTTCCACACATTGTCTTTATTTTGCTCTTGTGCTATGTCCTGTAATGATGATGAAATAAAATTTTCAAATGCAACTTGCTGAATGTACATGACACTGAAATTTGTTTTGCAGAAGTTGGTTGCTACGTCTTGCTGATTGTTGCCGAGAGAACGCGATAGTGCGTCTGCTATAACATTTTGCGTGCCGGGAATGTGGACAATCGTAAAATTAAATTCTTGTAAATAAAGTTTCCATCTACTTAACCTGTCGTGAGTGAATTTAGCCGAAAGTAAAAATTGTATCGCTCTATGTTCTGTGTAAACGGTGGTATGTCTGCCATAAAGAAAGTGCCTAAATCTCGTAAAAGCCCATACAACACATAATGTTTCCAGTTCTGTAACAGAATAATTTCGTTCAGCGGGTGACAAAATGCGACTTGCAAATGCGATGTTTTTAATTACTGTAGAACCATCTTCTTCAATTTCCTGGAAAATGTGTACGCCTAAAGCGGTGTTAGAACTGTCGGTGGCAATGGAAAAAATTCTAGTAAGGTCTGGGTGCGATAAAAGTGGTACATTCAACAGAGCATGTTTCAGGTTCATGAATTCAGAATGTGCTTGCTTATCCCATGACCAAATAGTGTTTTTACCTGTTAATTGACATAATCTGGGTGTGTCTAAAGCAGAGTGATGAATAAATTTACGAAAAAAGTTAATTAAGCCCAAAAAACTGCGTAGTTGTTTCTTCGTCGTAGGAACACTAATGTCACGTAGAGCCTGAAGTTTTTCCGGATCAGGTGCAATGCCTTCTGCTGAAATTACGTGTCCAAGAAATTTTATAGAAGTTTTCCCAAAGTGCGATTTACTAAGATTAACTGTGAGTCCTTGTGCATGGAAAGTTTGTAAAAGTTGTTCAAGAATCAGATTGTGTTCAGACCAGTTAGCTTCTGCGATAAGAATGTCGTCTACATACGTCGTAATTCTGTCCTTAAGTTCTGTCGGAAGTATTGCGTTCAAACCGCGAATAAAAGCTGCAGAAGAAATAGTTAAGCCGAACGGTAATTTGCAAAACTGATAACAGTCGCCAAAACAGAGAAAAGCTGTATATTTTCTGCAATTTGGATGAAGTT
Organism: Schistocerca piceifrons; assembly: GCF_021461385.2. Classification (NCBI taxonomy): domain Eukaryota; kingdom Metazoa; phylum Arthropoda; class Insecta; order Orthoptera; family Acrididae; genus Schistocerca; species Schistocerca piceifrons. Next base: position 423,731,204 of record NC_060138.1, on the reverse strand, counting down.
GAATTTGCCAAAATCCCGATTTCAAATCTAATGTGGAATAAATAGCTGTACCATGAAATTTCTGTAAAAGTTCCTCTAGTGTCTGTGGTCGATCTGTTTCATTAATAATAATGTCATTAATGTGACGTGAATCAAGTACAAGGCGAAGTGAGCCATCTTTTTTCTTAACAATATGTAGCGGGTTTATGTACGGACTAACTGCTGGTTCTATAATTCCTTGGTCGAGCATATCCTGCAATTCTTTTTTAACCTGTTCTCTGTGAATATATGGAATGGGATAATGCTTTGCTTTAAATGTGTCGTGCGGTTTGACTTGAAATTCATACATAAATCCGCACATAGTACCAGGAATGTTGTCAAAAACTGGAGCTTACTGTAAAAGAATTTTGTGTAATTGCGTTCGTTCGTCGTCTGTAGTTGCACTGCTCTCTTTAACCTTATCAGAAATCAATTGCATTACGTCGTAGTCAGCTTCGTCTGGAGTATTATAGTTGTGTACGTACGTATCCGTGAACAATGTGGGATTACAGTCTATGTTACGTGTTGCGGAAATGACCTCTGTGCGGTTAATTGTTTGTTCTTCCGCAGATAAAGAGTGCTGAAATTCTAAAGCCAATTGTACATTTTCATCCTTTAACATTAAATAAGAATTTTGAAAATCGATAACTGCGTCGTGTTGTACCAGAAAATTCGTACCTAAAATAACGTCTGTTGTCAATAAAGGAACAATCCAAAAATTAGAGTGGAAAGTATGACCTCCAATACAAAATGATAAATGCGTCTGTAATTTAACGTCTACTCCTTTACTCGGTACTGCTCCTTTCACTTTTGTTTTGCCTAAAGGTAACGTGGGATAAGAGTTCTCTTTGTTGCACTCGTTAAAAGTCTCCTCATTTATTACTGATATAGGTGATCCGGAATCAATTACTGCTGAGAATTTCGAAGAACCAATTTTAATTTCGATGACAGGATGTGAAATAGTTTTCTGAACAAATGGTCTTTCCTGCAAAAGAGTGTCTCGTATGTCGTCAAAAGTAATTACATTTTCGTGAACTACATTTTGCGTGTCAAAGGTAGTGCTTGTGTTACTGGAAGATGCGACTTGTACAGTATCTAGTCAGATTCTGTCGGACGTGTTATTATTATTAGGAGGATTCTGTGGCATTTCTACTATTTGAACTGTTCTATTACTTCTTCCAGACGCGTTACGCTCTGGATGATACCTACTGTCGGGTTCATTCATGAGAATATGTTCTTGTTGATTACTTTGTCGCTGGTAAGACCGACTGTTATTAAACGTATGTTGGTAATTATGCTCATTGTTTTTACGTCTGTCGTGAAAGTCATTCCTATACGGTGCATTGCGATAGGAATTGAAATACTGTCTTCTCTGTACGTAGTTGTTTCCTTGCTGCCGTGCATTACTATTTGTTGGATCTGGGACTATACGTGCACGCGGCGGAACATTAAAGCCTGGTTGACCTTGTGCATTACATTGTTGGTTACGCATTCCAACCGTCTGACATTCATGCTGTTGCGGTGGAAAACTTCTATTATTACCAAAATGTGGTTCCTGTTGCTGATGATTTTGACGATATTGATAAAAAGAATTCTGTCTGTGATTTAAGTCCTGATAGTTGTCGTTCCTAAAGCGTCTGTTACTTTTCCTATTGAAATTACGTGTCTGATCATAATTGCTGTACTTTTGTTGACCTTGGTTATTATAAGAAAAATTTTTGTTTACAAAAGAATAATCAGATTGTTGTACTTCCAAGAGCTGTAAAAGATCTCTGAATGCTGAAATGTTTTCCTTTTGCTGACCCGTTAGAAGTGACACTCGTAATGACCGTGGTAATTTGGAAATGCATAATTGTATAAGTGCGGATTCACTGTACGGTTCACTCAGGTATTGGTTTTGTTGTACCATGTGCTCAAAAAATTGCGTCACACTGGGAAAATTTGAGTTCTCGTAATTCGGCAAACTAATTAACTGATCTTTAATTCCGCGCTGTGTCGTCTTCGACCAGTACGCTGATAGAAAAACATTCTGAAATTCCTCTACCGAGTAACACTGTCTCGCGATCGGTCTCATACGAGTTGCCGGTTCGCCTTCCAAAAAACTGCAAATAAATTCAAGTTTGTGTGTTACAGGCCAAGTCGGTGGAAGAGCAAAGCTAAATTGTTGAATCCAATCCAGTGGGTGAATCTGCGTTCTATCGTTTTTAAAAACTTTAAACTTTCTCACTGACAGAAAATGTTTGTAATCGAAATTATCATCTCTGTGTGATGGAACAGGTTCAGGATCGTAAGAGAATCTATTGAACTGTGGTTGATCGGAATCTAAGTCCCGTACTCTCTGTAGATTACCCAAATTATACGCGCTGCGTGAGTCTGACACATGTTCATAAAGTGGCGTCTGTTGTGGTATGTTATTAACTGAAATGTTTTTCATCTCTGTTACTTCTTGTTGTAAATTTGACAACTTCCTACGTAACGTGTTGTTAGATGAATCGATCTCATTAATTGTCTGCTGTAAATTTTTGAAATTCAGGTGTTTGGTTAAATGAAACCGGTGAAGTATCGTCTGATTTATTGTCATTAGCACTTTCGATAGCATCAATACGACTGGCCAATTCATCATATTTTTCAGTCAGTATTTTTGCCTGATCATCGGTTTTAGTGTCAGTGGCATTAATCTGTTTTTGCAATTTACGCGTAGTTTCATTCAGTTTTTTAACGTCAGTTTTGACGACATCTGAATCATGTGCTAGTTCTAATTGTTCTAGTCTGTCGGTCACTGTTTGAAAATCGGTTGTGTATGTGTCTGTATTCGACTTAAGATTGGAAATTTCGTCACGTAATTCTGTGTTGGACTGTTTGACGGTATTAATTTCGTCGGACACTGTAGCAATATTATTGTCTACATACGTCTTCGCTTTCGCGAACATTTTACGTTTGTCTTCTTGTCTTTGTGCAGTGATTGTTTCCATGACCTGACGTTTGACTTTATTTTGATCCTGAATAAATTTGCGGAAACGCGTATCACTGTTCTGTATGTGCTGATTAAAGCGCTCGTTAATCTGAGTGTTCTGCTGTTCGAATTTCGCGTCTATCTTAGCGTCCATTGTGCGCGAAAGCTCTACCGTCATTGCTTTAAAGTCGTCGCGTAATTGTGTAGCTTTTTCAGAGCATTGTTTAGCGACTCCGCTAATTTCGTCTCTGAGTGTTTCTGTTGCGGCTGTTTGCATTTCTCTTAATTCTTGCGCAACAGATTTAATTTCTTCGCTATTTTTTTGTGAACAAGCCTCAATTTCCACGCGCAACTGTTCCTTAGTGTCGTGACACTGCGCGGCAACGGCTCTTATTTGTTCACTAAGCTGTCTGGAATTGTCGTCTAATTTTTCATTTAACTGTTGTTTGAGTTTTTCATTATCTTGTTTGACCTGTTCACTAAGTTGTCTAAAATCTTCACTCTGTTGTCTCGCCTGTTCACTAAGTTGTTGTTTGAGTTTTTCGTTATCTTGTTTGTTATCTACACTCTGTTGTTTGACCTGTTCACTAAGTTCTTTGAGATTGTTGTCAGTTTTCTCACTCTGTTGTTTGATATCTACACCAATATCGTTCTTAAACTGTAGCATTATTGCCATAAATTGATCTAAATCAAATGTAGCATTACCTACTCCATTATCTGTGCTGTTTGATTGTGTACCTGGAATTGTCGCGCTTTGTATGACCATTTGGTCATTCTGCAATTTACAAAAAGGATTATCAGTCGGACGTACACTGTCACTCACTATTTCGGAATTAAATAAATCCGTCGTACTTTGTGTATCCTGTTCATTTTCATTAGACAAATTTGTCTGTACGTTACCTGAATTTTCCAAATCGGGTATGTTAAGCTGGGTAGCGCTCATTACAATAGAGCGTTCCGCGTCATCAATTGTCGTTAAATTAACAGACGAGACAATTGGGTTCGTTTGTTCATCATTAAGGTAAAAGTCATCACTAGTGGTTGGAATGCATTGATTGTCAGTGAACGCAGGATTGTCATCATTACGCTGCGTATCACAATTACTATCGGTCACGTTGTTTAAGTCGGTAATTTCATTCATAATACTTCGCGATACACTATTCACAGTCTTTCGCGGCATTTTTGCAATAGTCACAATTATTCACAAAACAAATAAGCACAATGCAAAAGCAACACACAAATACAACAGAGCAAACGAATTGTCGTTGATCTGTGGAAAGAAAGTCACAAAATTAGTAAAAGCGTAGCGCCAAATCCTAATTATATCTAAACAAATAAGAGCAGATATCTGACTGTTTTTCAAAAGACTCTCAACGAAATACGATCCTGGCAGGGTCGCCAAGTGTAACCTCCCCACAAAAATTTAAAAGAAATGACAATTAAACAAAAATTAGCAATCTGACTCAAATATAAGTTCTTCACAAAAAAAATTAAAGTTTATTCAGTGACAACAAATTCTCACCGATAATGTTAATTCAATTATACCGAAATATCGGTCTTTGGCCCTGTGCAAAAATCAGAATTAAACTCTTACCTCATTGTAACAGCTAGTCAAATTTCTGCTCTTATTCTTGCGCACAGCTTGGAGGAACTGCATTGCAAATAATAATATTCTTTTTTTTTTATTATTTAACTGAAAACTGAAACTTTTCTTTAAGGGAAGTGGAACGAAATTGTTACTTCAATTAAATAAAATCTTTTGTAAAATTGCTTTTGAAATCAAAATTATTATTGGGGGACTTGTTGGAGATTAATTACAATAAATAAACTTTACATTATCTGATGATTATCTTAAGTAACAGTATACCTCATTCAGCATCTTGACCAGTGTTGCCGACAGACTACATCACACAACCGCACTGGGCTGCTACTACTGACCGACTGCTCTGCATGACGACTACAAGCGTACTCCACGACGACTAAACAGAGCTACTGACTCGCAACGACTACTACTAACAGAGTACTCCACGCAACGACAACTGACAGAGTACTGCTCGTAACACTCGCACGGTCAAGCGCATACTCTCTGGTCAGAGACGCTGCAATGCCTCGCCATCGCTGCTACGTTACATACGTGTTTCAACGTATCCTTTGTACGGCACGTGGTCCACAGGAAACATCGTGTCCGGTGTTAAGTGCTCGCGGGCGCGTAAAGATGTAGTCGGACTCTGAGGCGCCGCTCGCCTCCTACCTGGTGCACTGGCCGTGGGGGCGTGCTTGATGGCAGCGGGCCAGGGAGCGGGCTCAGCCGGCCGCACGTACGTCAGCTGCGCTCTGGAGTTTCGCTGTGTGAGCATGGAGAAGTCAGTTGGGACACACCTGCATGACCGTAATGTCTGAAATAAAGAGTCATTTTCCAGGTATTTACAGAAGGCTATGTCCGTCGCGTGTATGGAGGGTATGTGACGTAAGCGGGGCAGTGGCGCAGCGATTGTACAGTTATTACGCGCGTGCGAGAGCGAGTCAATTAGCGGGCGTTCTAGTGCGGTCCAAAGGTGCTGTTATATAGTCATGGCGGATTCCACTGTCGAGCAAACTTTGCCGCCAAAAGTGTAGCACTGCATTCTCGCTCACACAGGGACACGTGGCAAACGGCTGTGCGAGGTCGGCATCCCCAGGTTTGAACGTGGCGCCGAAAGTGTTGCAGGGAAACGGCCGACCGTTGTGTGATTCAGCTCGGAGGGAGACAATTTTGGTGGGAAACGTGTGGAGGAGACGAATACATGTGGTGAGCGGACAAGGGGCCGCTGTGACGTCAAATTCGACAAGTTCCAGTATGCCCAGCGAAAACATGTTTACGACATGGGAGCGATCGCTGGGCTCGCCCCCCGCCTCACGTGACGGGCGTAGCCAGTGTCTCCGCGCACTGGCCAGGAGGTGGCGAGGGTTTGAACTAATTCAGTTGGAGTGCGGACGTCGTGGTGACTGCACTGCGATATCAAAGATGTGTGTGCTGACTGTGTTGGAGAACAGGTGATGACCGTACTGCTTGAAATAAAGTCTTCAGTCCCTTCCCCCCTGCAAAATAAAAGGACGTGAATTACGTTACTATAAGTGCAGTTTATTATTTGACGCAATTATGATACGCTACCAGTGAAAAAAAGATAAGTGACGGAGAAAGCTCGTACATGTGATCAATTATGGTGTTGGGGATTTGAACTTGTGATAAATTTTTGTTATGGATATAAGGAGAATGGGTTTCTCACCGAGAAAATCGGACATCTTGAATAAATAATAAATGATAATAATACATAGAAGTACAGTTTTCGAGAGAATATCGTGTTGGAATTTGAATTTGGCGCGATTTTCAAGTGGAGGTAGGCCTATAATAATAAATTATTATGAATGATAATGAATGATAATGAATGATAATCAATAATAATAATAAAGACAAGTATGGTCTTTGCATGCATTATCCTGTTGGAATTCAAACTTCCCGCCATTTTTTTCTTCTGGAGGCTTAGGTTACTGGACATAGCACAATTGGACTATTTTCCCGCCAAAATGAACTTCCCGCCATTTTTTCTGAATGTTAGGTTAGTGTACGTAGCACAATTGGACTACTTTCCCGCCGAAATTCAAACTTCCCGCCATTTTTTCTTGAGGTTAGGTTAGTGGAGGTAGCAAAATTGGACTGTTCTCCCACCAAAATCCGCCATCTTGGATGACGTCATGCGATGTTGCTAAGTCTACATGCCGCCATCTTGGATGACGTCATCGCCGCCATCTTGAATAAATTTGGCAACAATGGAAAGTGAGGTGGCGCGAAGGTTGTCCCCCTACTGTGGTGCACTGGGTTGAGTAAACACTACGCTGAGGGCGCCGCCGAACCATAAACCAGAGTCCCACATTCATGGCAGGATTGAACAAGGGCTCTGTAGAGCTGCAGCAGCGTAGAGCGATCTGCACCCCAGTTGGTGTTGCTCAGGCAGTGGAGGGCATTGAGGTGCTGCCAGCACTTCCACTTCAGTTGACGAAGGTGAGGAAGCCAAGTAATCGAGCGTCGAAAACCAGTCCTAAGAATCGATATGTCTCCAACACAGTTGGTGGATCGTTATTAAGGTAAAGTTCTGATTCTGAATGAACGGTACGACGCCAACAGAAGAGCATACCACACGCCTTTGGGGCCGAAAACTGGAAACCGTGGGCTAGAGCCCATGACTGCGCCTTGTGGATGGGTCCCTGTAGGTGCCGCTCAGCAACACCAGTACTGATGGAGCAGTACAAAATGCAGCAGTCGTCTGCATATAGAGAAGGTGGGATGGAGGCGCTACAACTGCTGCTACACCATTAATGGTCACTAAAAATAGACACTTAACACAGAGCCCTGCAGGACCACATTCTCCTGGATATGGGGGGAACTATGGGAGGCACCAACTTGGACACGGAAATTACAAAGCGACAGGAAATTTTTGATAAAAATAGGGAGTGGGCCACTCGTATAATGTGGCAAGAATATGATGTTGCCAGGTGGTGTCATACGCTTTTCGTAAATAAAAAAAGATGGCAACCAGGTGTTGGCATCTGGAAAAGGCTGTTTGGATGGTAGACTCGAGGAAAACAAGATTATCAGTGGTAGAGTGACCCTGACGGAAGCTGCCCTGACATGGAGCCAGTAAGCTACCTGACTCCAGGACCCAACCCAACCACCGACACACCATACGTTCCAGCAGCTTATAAAGAACGTTGGTGAGGCTGATGGCCCGATAGCTATCCACGTCAAGCTGGTTTTTACCGGGTTTGTGCACCAGAATGATGGTGCTCTCCCGTCATTGCGATAGAAAGACGCCATCGCGCCAGATCCCGTTGAAGATGACGAAGAGACGTCGCTTGTAATCAGATGAGAGATGTATAATCATCTGGCTGTGGATCCGATCTGGCCCAGGAGCTGTGTCGGGGCAATGTGCAAGGGCACTGAGGAGCTCCCAGTCTGTAAATGGGACATTGTAGGGTTCCCTGTGGCGTGTAGTAAACGAGAGGACTTTGCCTTCCAGCCGCCGTTTGAGAGTGCGAAAGGCTGGAGGGGGGGGGGGGGGGTGTAATTGTCCGACGCAGAGGCTCGAGCAAAGTGCTCAGCAGAGTGCTCGGCAAACTCGTTTGCGTCGGTATATAACACGCCATTTATGTTAACACTGGGAACGCCTGTTTGATACTTGCCCAGACTTGGGAAAGGTGACGTATGGCACCCAATGATCGAGAAATATCTCTCCCTACACTCCTGCTTTCATCGTTTGATAAGTTGGCGAACGCGGGCACGGACCCTTTTAAATTAGGCTATGAGGTGCTCCGCGGGAAGGGTGCCGTTCTTGCTCCTGTAGAGCTCGCCGACGCTCCTTAATTGCTTCAGCAGCTTCCAGCGACCGCCATGGGACTGCCTTTCGCCAGGGGCACCCTACACAGCGAGGGATCGTGTTTTCTGCCACAGAAACGATTGTTGTTGTCACCTGCTCAACCATCACACCGATGTTAGCTTGTGGGGGAGATTCAGTGGTGACAGCAGAGGTGAAAGTTTCCCAGTCCGCCTTGTTTAAAGCCCATCTGGGTAGGCGTCCATGGACCTGACGCCAGGGCAGTGGGAGTAAGATGGGGAAGTGGTCACTACCACACAGGCCGTCACGTGCTCTCCAGTGGATAGATGGGAGAAGTCCTGGGCTGCAAACTGATAAATCAATGGCCGAGTAACTACCATGAGCCACACTGAAATGTGTGGCTGCCCAGTATTTAAGAGGCAGAGGTCGAACTGAGACATCTCTGTTCGCCCCCTAAGCACAGTGCCACCTCACAAGGGGTTATGGGCGCTAAAATCTCCCAAAAGTAGGAAAGGTTTATGGAGTTGATCAATCATTGCACTTAATAAATTCAGGGATACTGCACCATCTAGAGGAAGATATACATTGCGGACAGTTATTTCCTGCGTCATCCTTATTCTGATAGCCACAACTTCAAGTGGGGTTTGAAGGGGCACAGTTTCACTACAGACTGAGTTTAGGAGATAAATGAAAACTCCACCTAACACTCGATTACAGTCGCTATGGTTCCTGCAGCATCCCTTACAGCCGTGGAGGGCAGGGGTCCGCATTGCCGGGAACCAGATTTCCTGGAGGGCAACGCAGAAAGCAAGTGTAAAGATTAACAGTTGCTGTAGCTCAGTCAGGCAGTGGAAAAAACTGCCGCAGTTCCACTGGAGGATGATGTCACCGTGAGACTGGGAAGGCTTGGAAAATTCAATGAGGCAGTTTACACCTCAGGATCACCTGCTGTCACCGTCTTTTTGCCTGAGCAGTCTATATCCATTGTGTCAGAGGGTCTGGCAAGATCTAGATCCTCAGCAGACACCAGAGTCTCCACCTCATCCACAGATGCAGAGTTTGTATGTAACGGTGGTTTGGGTGCCATCGCAATTCCCTTGGTCTTGGGGACCTTCTTTTTGGATTTTTCTCACTCCTCCGTGGGTTTCTCTGGCTGGGAGGACTTCATGGATTCAGTCTCCAGGACCGACGATGAGCGTAAGCCCTACAGCCAGCTGCTTTTGAGCTCTTCGGGCTCTGTTGGGTGTCATCTTTCCCACTAGCAGAAACCTGGGAAGGGAGTGACCCCTTCCTAGCGAGAGGAGCCCAAGAAGACTTACGCTTCTCCAGCTCAGAAGCGGGGACTGATATCTCCGATGGTTGGTGGGGGGGGCGGGGGGGGGGGGGGTTGCTCCCAAAGTAGATGGTGCGGGAGCAACAGGAAGGGAAGTGCTTCCTACCGTCAAGGGGGCAGGTGTAGTTTTCTGGTTCCGAGAGATGACAGGAATGATGGGGCAGCAACTGTTCTCGTAGCAGCGGCGTGAGAGAAGGCCATAGCCACGGGCTGTAGGCAATCAGATTTACTCTTAGCCTCAGCGTATGTCAGTCAGTCCAGCGTCTTGTATTCCATGATTTTCCTCTCTTTCTGTAAAATCCTGCAGTCTGGCGAGCAAGGTGAATGATGATCTTTGCAGTTGACACTGATGGCAGGCGGGGAACATGGAGTATTGGGCTGTGATGGACGTCCACAATCTCGACGTGTGACGCTGGAAGTACAGCAGGAAGACATATGGCCGAACGTCCAGCACTTAAAGCATCGTATTGGGGGAGGGATATATGGCTTGACGTCACAGCGGTAGACCATCACCTTGACCTTCTCGGGCAATGTGTCACCCTCAACGGCTAAGATAAAGGCGCTGTTGGCAACCTGATCATCCCTCAAATCCTGATGGAAGCGCCAGACGAAATAAACATCTCGCCGCTCTAAACTGGAGCGCAGCTCGTCGTCAGACTGCAAAAGAAGGTCCCTGGATCATATTTAAGCTCTTATGGGGCGTGATGGTAACAGAAACATCCCCCAACTTGTCACAAGCGAGTAATGCCCATGACTGGGTAGAGGATGCTGTTTTTATCAAGACTGACCCAGAGCGCATTTTGAACAAGCCCTCCACCTCCCCAAACTTGTCCTCCCAATGCTCCACAAAAAACTGAGGCTCCATGGATATGAAACATTCCCCATCAACTCTCGTACATATGAGGTACTGGGGCGAATAAGCTTCACTGCCATCCTTACCCTGGCGTTCCTCCCATGGGGTGGCGAGGGAGGGGAACGATTTGGGGTCATATTTCTTAGCATTGAAGTTAGACTTTGCCCGCTTACAGACTGATGGCGGCGGACCACTAGCAAGAGATGACGTACCACGCTTCATAGCGTATAATCACCCTGATGCCACCCACTCCAACCAGGGGCCCTCCCCACAGGCGCCACCCAGCCTCAGAAAGGGCCACCTAGCAGATTGACCATTGCCAGGAGTCCCGATGCCCCAGGGAGATGGGCATCTACTCCATGGCATACGTGGGGAGTTAAAGGCGCAGGCATCATCAGAGCGATCCCTGTGTTGTCAGGGGGCTAAAACCAACAGGGTACATGGCCGCCCCACCAACACGGACTGTCTACCGTGCTGGATATGAGGTGCAAAGAATTCCATGGTCCTCGTCGGAGCAAAAAACGACACTAGATAGTGAAATTTTGAAAAACGTAGGTCAAACCCTACAGGGGACCATCACATAAAGACCGAAAGGTGTGAAACTCCCTTTAGTCGCCTCTTAGACAGGTAGGAATACCTCGGGCCTGTTCTAACCCCCGGTCCCACAGGGGGTGTGGCTTGAATTCAAAGAAATAGTATCAACAGCAGTTCAGAGAATTATACCAAATTAATTAAAAAGCGACGGAGCTGATCCCCCATGGTACACAAAACGGGTCAGAACAGTGTTGCTGAAGCAACGTAAAAGGTACGCCAAATTTAAACGAAAGCAAAATCTCAAAGATTGGCGTTCTTTTACAGAAGCTCGAAATTTAGCGCGGACTACATTGAGAAATGTTTATAATAATTTCCACAAAGACACTTTGTCTCGAAACCTGACAGAAAATCCATATGGATTCAGGTCGTATGAAAACTATGCTAGAGGCAAGAACAATCATTGCCTTCTCTGCGCGACAGAAATGGAAATACTGTCGACGAAAGCGCTGCCAAAGCAGAGTTACTAAACACAGCCTTCTAAAATTCCTTCACCAAAGACGACGAAGCAAATATCCTAGAATTCGAATCAAAACAGCCGTCAACTTGAGTAACTTAGAAGTAGATATCCTCGGAGTAGTGAAGCAACTTAAATCATTTAATATAAGCAAGTATTCCGGTCCAGACTCTATACCAATTAGGTTCCTTCCAGAGTCTGCTGAGGCAACAGCTCCATACTTAACAATCATATACAACCGCCCGCTCGACGAAAGATCGGTACCTAAAGACGGGAAATTTGCACAGGTCACACCAATATTTAAGAAAGGTAACAGGAGTAATCCACTAAATCACAGGCCCCGTCGATATGAAACAGCATTTTGGAACATATATTGTGTTCGAACATTATGAATTACCTGGAACAGAACGGTCTACTGACACGCAGTCAACACGGATTTAGAAAACACAACTAGCTCTTTACACACACGAAGGGTTGAGTGCTATTGACAATGGATTTCAGATTGATTCCATACTCCAGAAGGCTTTTGGCATTGTACGACACAAGCGGCTTGTGTTGGATTTACGTGCTTGTGGAATATCTTCTCAGTTCTGTGAATGGATTTGTGATTTCCTGTCAGAGAGGTTACAGTTCGTAGTAACTGACGGAAAGTCAAGCAGAGTAAAACAAAAGAGGTTTTTGGCGTTCCCCAAGGTAGTGTTATAGGACCTCTGCTATTCCTTATGTATATAAACGATTTATGAGACAATCTGAGCAGCCATCTTAGGTTGTCTCCAAATAACACTATCGTTTATTACCCAGTAAGGTTTTGCACCCGTGGTCTAGGGGTAGCGTCTTCGATTAGTAATCAAAACGTGCTTGGTCCCAGGTTCGAATCCCGCCACTGCTCAAATTTCGATTAATAATCAGCATTGGCGGCCGAAGGCTTCCGGAATAAGAAGTCACCCTCGTTATGCCAACGGCCTTGTCAAAGAGGGTGGAGGAGCGGACAGAGGTCCAGGGCACTCTCTTGTCATAGGGGTTGGAATCTGCTCCTAAAGTCAGAAGAATCAGCAGGGATCAACGGCATGAGGATGCAGAAGGCAATGGAAACCACTGCATTAAAGACACGTAACGTGTATCCCCAGGACATGTGGCCTGTAATTGGAAAATATCATGATGATCTCTCCACTGGCAAAATATTCCGGAATAATCACCCATTCGGATCTCTGGGAGGGAACTGCCAAGGGGGAGGTTACCATGAGGAAAAAACTGAATAATCAACGAAAGGATAACGTTCTACGAATCGGGGCGTGGAATGTCAGAAGCTTGAACGTGGCAGGGAAACTAGAAAATCTGAAAAGGGAAATGCAAAGGCCCAGTCTAGATGTAGAAGGTCAGTGGAGAGAAGTGGACAGCAGACAAGGATTTATGGTCAGATGAGTATAGGGTAATATCAACAGCAGCAGAAAATGGTATAACGGGAGTATGATTCGTTATGAATAGGAAGGTAGGGCAGAGACAATGTTACTGTGAACAGTTTGGTGATAGGGTTATTCTTATCAGAATCGACAGCAAACGAACACTTACAACGATAGTTCAGCTGTACATGCCGACGTCGCAAGCTGAAGATGAAGAGATAGAGAAAGTGTATGAGGATATTGAAAAGGTAATACAGTATGTAAATGGCGACGAAAATCTAATACACATGGGGGACTGGAATGCAGTTGTAGGGGAAGGAGTAGAAGAAAAGGCTACAGGAGAATATGGGCTTGGTACAAGGAATGAGAGATGAGAAAGACTAACTGAGTTCTGTAATAAACCTCAGTTAGTAGTGACGAATACTCTGTTCAGGAATCACAACAGGAGAAGGTATACTTGGAAAAAGCCGGGTGATATGGGAATATTCCAGTTAGATTACGTCATGGTGAGACAGAGATTCCGATATTAGGTACTGGATTGTAAAGCGTACCCAGGAGCAGATATAGACTCAGATCACAACATAGTAGTGATGAAGAGTAGGCTGAAGTTCAAGACATTAGTCAGGAAGAATCAATACACAAAAGAACTGGGATACGGAAGTACTAAGGAATGACGAGATGCGCTTAAAGTTCTCTACGGCTATAGATACAGCAGTAAGACATAGTTCAGTAGGCAGAACAGTTGAAGAGGAACGGACACCTCTAAAAACGGCCATCACGTAAGTTGGAAAGGAAAACATAGGTACAGAGAAGGTAACTGTGAAGAAACCACGGATAAGAGAAGGAATACCTCATTTCATCGATGAAAGGAGGAAGTACAAAAACGTTCCGGGAAACTCAGGAATAGAGAAATACAAGTCGCTGTGGAATGAAATAAATAGGAAGTACAGGGAAGCTAAGACGATATGGCTGCATGATAAATGTGAAGCAGTCGAAAAAGAAATGATTATCGCAAGGACAGACTCAACATACGGGAAAGTCAAAACAACCTTCGGGGTAAGGGTGGTAACATTGACAGTGCAACGGGATTTCCACTGATATATGCAGAGAAGAGATCCGATAAGTGGGAAGAATACATTGAAAGCCTCTATGAGGGGGAAAATTTGTATGATGTAATAGAAGAGGAAACAGGAGTCGATTGAGAAGAGATTGGAAATCCAGTATTAGAATCAGAATTTGAAAGAGCTTTGGAGGACTGAAGTTCAAATAAGGCAGAAGGGATAGATAACATTCCATCAGAATTTCTAAAATCCTTAGGGGAAGTGGGAACAAAAGGACTATTCACATTGGTGTGTAGAATGTATCAGTCTGGCGAACTACCATCTGACATTCGAAAAAGCATCATTCACACAATTCCGAGGACGACAATAGCTGACAAGTGCGAGAATTATCCCACAATCAGCCTAACAGCTCAAGCATCGAAGTTGCTGACAAGAATAATATACAGAAGAACAGAACAGAATATTGAGGATGAATTAGATGACGATCAGTTTGATTTTAGGAAAGGTAAAGGCACGAGAGAGGCAATTCTGACGCTGCAGTTAAAAATGGAAGCAAGACTAAAGAAAAATCAAAACACGTTCACAGGATTTATCGACCTGAAAAAAGCGTTTGACAATGTAAAATGGTGCAAGAAATTCGAAATTCTGAGAAAAATGAGGGTAAGCTACAGGGAGAGGCAGGTAGTATACAATATGTACAAGAGACGAGAGGGAATAATTAGAGTGGACTACCAAGAACGAAGTGCTCGGATTAAAAAGGGTGTAATACAGGGATGTTGTCTTTCCCCCCTACTGTTCAATCTGTATATCGAAGAAGCAATGATGGAAATAAAGGAAAGTTTCAGGAGTGGAATTAAAATTCAACGTGAAAGGGTATCAATGATACTATTCGCTAATGACATTGCCATCCTTAGTGAAAGTGAAGAAGAATTACATGATCTACTAAACGGAAAGAAGAATCTAATGAGTACAGTATATGGACTGAGAGCAAATCGAAGGAAGACGAAGGTAATGAGAAGTAACAGAAATGATAACAACGAGAAGCTTAACATCAGGATTGATGGCCAAAAAGTTGATGAAGCCAAGGAATTCTGCTATCTAGGGAGTAAAATAACCAATAATGTGTCAGAGCAAGTGGGACATCAAAAGCAGACTAGCAATGGTAGAAAGGATATTCCTGGCGAAGAGAAGTCTACTAGTATCAAACATAGGCCTTAATATGATGAAGAAATTTCTGAAAACGTACGTCTGGAGTACAGCATTGTATGGTAGTGGAACACTGACTGTGGGAAAACCGGAACATAAAAGAATCGAAGCATTTGAGATGCGATGCACCACATGAATGTTGAAAATTAGGCGGAATGATAAGGTAAGGAATGAGGACGTTCTGCCTAGAATCGGAGAGGGAAGGAATTTGTGGAAAACGCTGATAAGGAGAAGGGACAGGATGATAGGACATCTGTTAGGACAGGAGGGAATGACTTCCGTGTTACTAGAGTGAACTGTAGAGGGCAAAAACTGTAGAGGAAGACAGAGTCTGGTATACATATAGCAAGTACTTGAGGACGTAGGTTGCAAGTGCTACTCTGAGATGATTAGGCTGGCACAGGAAAGGAATTTGTGGCGGGTCGCATCAAACCAGTCAGAAGACTGATGACCCAACAAAAAAAATGTAAAATCGCTAAGCGGGTCCATGGCTTCCGTCGATTCCCTTGTCGAATAGGCTGGTGTGGTAGTTGAAGATAGCAAAAGGAAAGCCGTAGTTTTAAATTTCGCGTTCAAGTTGCAGTTTCAAAACGCTATAGAAAGAGAATCACTGCTCAGAATGAAGTGAAATTTGAGCAGCAGATTATCATATAGCACTGTAAGCTTAATAACGTAAATGGGGTCGGCTAAAAATGATAGTTGAATAGCAATACTGCAGCTATGGTTTGAGTTGCACATTCACTATCCGTACTATTCAATGTGCATGATGACTACACAAGTTCGGCAGCCAACAGGTTTGGCACTGTTGACGAGGTAAGACCACCCAAAATGGCCAAGTCATATCCCACCGGACGGGAAAAATCGGTTTTTAATTGTCCTGAGGCAAAAAACTGCATAAAAAGCAAAAGGACATTGCGTTTTAATTGGCCAGAGGTAAAAAAACTGTTTTTGAATGCATTATGGGAACAGCAGTGATCAATGTCTTATAAATAATTACTATTAAAAACAGTCTTGACCACAATTTATTTAATAAGGTGACCGGTTTCGACCACTACTGTGGTCATCTTCAGACCATTGAGTAGGAACCTCTTTGTTGATTCTCCAACAAAGAGGTTCCTACTCAATGGTCTGAAGATGACAACAGTAGTGGTCGAAACCGGTCACCTTATTAAATAAATTGTGGTCAAGACTGTTTTTAATAGTAATTATGTAAAAAAACTGCATAAAAAGCAAACCATCGCCGATTTCTGACTGTCGTCAGACCGGCGTAAGATACGCTCAGTTTTCTGTCCACCGTTTTCTGTCACAAGTTAAAATCGAGAAACAGCATTTTCCACAACAGATCAGAGTGTCTCCGTGGTCACGTTCAGAATGCGTTGCACAATGCGTGCCTTCCATTCAGCTACGTTCGTAACTGGAGCACTGAATACAACATCTTAAAAAAAAGAACAAATAACCCCACAGCTAGAATTCACACTAATTAAGATCAGGTGATCTCGACTGCCAGGCTGTAGGGATACGACGGCTGATAATTGTAGCATTTCCGAAATGGTTCTGCAGCAGCCACTTAACTGGCTGTGCAATGTCATCCTGCATAAAAATCCATGCTGTTGAAGGGTTGGAACAACGCTGGTGCCAGAAAACGGTACAGGACTTGCCGAAAAACTATAGCACACAGTCAACTTTTCAGAGTGAAGTGGCACCGGTTGACGTGAACGTGCGTTTTCCGTTGACCATATTCTGCAATTCTACGTACTGACATATCCTTTGAAATAGGAATCGGCTTCGTCTGTCGACATCATGTTCCATAGTCTTCATTGTCCACTTCCACGCGAGTGAGAAATTCCAGAGCGAACGTTTGTCTCGCTGACAGCTCAGCAGGAATCAACTCTTCTTTCGTAGGGTTTTATGCATGTCGAAAGATCGGGAAATTCCCCGCGCACTTTCGCACACCACCCCTCCTGCAATGCTGCGGACACAGCCGCATTCAGTTTCAGAAGAACCTTTCTTTTCGAATTTTGTAATCATTTTCTCCAGCCAAGTGCCTTTTTTCATACCCTTGAGTGTCTGGAACTTCTGCAGGGTTACTGGCGCACAGTCACCGTTCTTGTAAAACTGCTTTATCAACAGCGTGCTATTCTTCAAGGAGACAGTCACGCTGGACTTCTCGGACCCAAACTGAGGAACAGCAGTGTGTCACCTATCCGTTGATGTGCATAATCTGACGCTTACTGCGCCATCTGTTGGTCAGACTGTGGTTAAACTTTTTTTTTTTTGTTCCATGACGTTTCCCCTTGCATCAATAATACGCTGCTCGAATCCGACGTCATTCTGAATAGTAGGTCATTTTCTACAGCGTTTTGAAACTGGAATTTTAATTATGGACACCCTGTATACATCTCTACCTTTGGATTGCTATCAATATCCTGTTCTACCAGGTACGTATCTACCCACGCATGGTCAGTTATTCTTTTAAACTTCAACATGCTCCTGCTCGGAGCTATATTTCAAGTTTCAAGCTGAAACATGGCAATACTGCCCCTTCATCTACTCTACTTAACGTGTAAATGTTTCTGCCTTTGTACCTTTGCTACTACTGCTTCACGATTGTATTTTCAAAGTGGGCATCCTAAAATAGGTCCCGTCGTTTCTTGCCACTAGATCTAATATACGTACGTCATGATTGGCTAGGTTGGCAATTGACTCTCAACATAAATATAGCTATTTTGTATAAATAGGCAGAACGACCCATTACACGATTGCGGAAGAATCAGTGAAAGCAGTCGCATCCGTAAGATATTTAGTTGTATGAGGAAGGAGAGAATTAAGAGTGATTTAAAGTGGAACGATCACATGAAACTAAGAGCACGTAAGTCAGATGCCAGATTGAGGTTCACTGGAAGCATCCTCAGAAAGTATAGTCAACCCACAAAGGAGGTAACCTGGAAAACCGTCGTCTGGCCAATACTTCAGTATTGCTCGTCAGTCTGGGATCCGTATCAGACATGACTGATAGAGGAAATAGTGAGGATCCAAAGAAGAGCAGCGCGTTTCGTAACGGGCCCATATGGTAAACACGAAAGCCTTTCGGAGATGCCCAACGAGCTCCAGTGGCAGACGCTTAAAGAGAGACGTTCTACATGATGTTGTCGTTTACTGTTCAAATTTCTATAGTGTACTTTCCTAGGAGAGTCGACCAATATATTTCTCCTTCCCAGACTAGGGAGCCTGAACCTCGCATCTACACCTGCCAATAACTGTTCTTCCCACGAAACATACACGACTGGAATAGGAAGGGGAGTTGCGACAGTGGTGCGAAAAGTACCCTCCGCCACACACTGTAAGGAGGCTTGCAGACATGACATGTAGATGTAGTTGTAAATCTGGAACTTTAATTTCTCACAACTTCAACTCTGTAAGACAACGTCTCATGGCAGAATTTCACTCGGCAGTGTACTGTGGACTGTGAGCTATGTTCACATATAAGATCGATGAACTGTTGAATATTAGAAATGAGCGTTAGATTTCGACCTATAGCGCTGCTGGAACCGCACTTCAGTGTGCGCGCTTCGGAATTATATCTGCAATATGCACCCTGCACTTTCAGTGTTTCTTGAAGCTGCAACCACCTAAGGGGCCTCACGCCTACTACGTAACAACTTCGTGTCGTAATGCTTTATAGGTCAATGATTCTGAAGACTATGACTCAGTAGCCTGCTTCTCGAAACAACCTTCACACGAATTCAGACCACGTAAGAACCCGGAACGCTAATGCTCACGACATTCAGTCGAATGTAGTGTAGGCGCCAATCATTCTTGCGATCAATGTAGGTTGCGCGCTACAAAGCTATAATTTTCGCAGCTGAGAAGCCTTGCGAAACTTCTTACCTAGTTCACAGACTGTTCCTTCAAGGGCAAGGTCCCAACAAACTCATAAATTTACATCTGTTTAGTGAAAACAAAACAACGTATGATGCATTTGACTACAATATCTATAGGGTTCACTTCTGTTCCTCTCGAAGCCCCCACTGCGTGGCGCGACGCAGTGATTAAGGTGTTGCATTCAAATCGGAAGTAGCGTGTTCCAGTTCGGAAATTTTAATTTGCCCTCTCAGGGTTTTCATAAATGACCGCAGTATTTCATTCAGTACGGTCTTAGCCATTTCTCTCACCCATCCCTGTGCAGCGAAGCTCTTGCTCTGGTCACAGCGACGTTCATACAAGGCAAAAGACAAATCTTTCCATTCTCCTTTGAAGTAGTTCTCTCGAGTCACATTACGGGAACGGCAAAGAATCTAACCATGATTGTAAGACCATCACCTTAACCATACCCTCCAGTTCCACAACAAACGAAGGATGTGGGCTAATTATCCTCATTGAAGCCATCACACGGAGTGTTTATGTAAGCTTTCTTGAGCATATCGAACTGCGGTAAATTTGGGAGCGACAACATGAGCTTATAGCAGTGCCTGTTAACTTTTCTTACGGCAGACACTTTAAAAACTAACTTCCTCCAGCCGTTGAATGGTTCTAGCCAATTATAGGAGGACCTATAGCTTAACGTGGATTCCGAATCAAGGTACAACCTAGCATTTTTTCACATTAACAAATAATCGTCAGCTATAAAACAGCTATAAGGGACAAAAAATCCTGCGACTAGGTGAGGACAGAATCCTGGCCTTCTGTATTTGTATTCTGGCAAATGTCCACGTCGAGCCACACGTGCGTATAGACATAATAGAGCGTTGTACTGCTCTACTTTGTGTTACGGGTAGGTAAGAGTGCAGGAGGGAGAGATTAAACGTGGGGCCAACTTTCTGTCTACATTTGGTTTTATTAAAGAAAATAAAAACTTTGGTATCAATGAACATACTTTTTATTTTATGAAACGCGTTTTAACAAAGAATAGAGCTCTATGCCTTTAAATAAATTTTAAGAAAATTAGAAAGCTTAGTTTCATACACAATCAGCAAGCTTGTTAATTGCAGTATTAAAACATTTGCGTTAAAATATAGATTGCACAACCAGTTTATTTGATCTCATTGTTTATTTTATCTCATTGAATTCACCACTACCAGAAACGACAAACAATCAGCAGAAATTAACTAACTGAAAACATAAAAGAACAGAAATACTTACATTAGCCTAAAGAAAGCAAGTCGTTAAGGACTACGCTTAATACGCAACGTGACTGCTCAGTCTCTTATCTTTTTCAAAAAGAACAACTTCTGGGTCCTATTCCAGCTGCTGCTAGTCATTAACGGTGAGGGATGACACAGAATGTTGTACAGAGCCTACTACTTGTTCCCACATGGTAAACAAAGTCTAAATGGACATCTTTCTGCCGTTGACCGTAATGTTCTATTTTTCAGGAAACGATTCCAATTTGGGCACTTAGGCTATAGTCAAGCGCTTAAACCAGTGCTTTAGCAAAAGTCAAAAATGCCGGACCATTATAGAAATATCGAGATATTCGACGCCGTTGTCAAGAAAGCCTATGTGGCATCATAATTTGACCGTATAATTATGTGTTTTACGTCCTGACATGGCCGTGGTAACGCACAGAGACAAATGTTTGACTAGATTTTTATTTGAATGTCAAACTGTGATGCCACCCAGGCTTTCTAAACAACGACCTCGTATGTCTCGGTATTTGAATCATTGCCAGACTTTTTTTACTTATGCTAAGACACTGTTTTAAACACTTGACAATGGTGTAAGTGTCGCAATTGTAATCGTGTATTGAAAAACAAAACATTACAGTCAAAGTCACAAGTATTATTTTTTAAAATTCATCAAGTCGGTGTCAGTTTATTTGCGTTAAATTTTATGATTTCAATTGTCGCCTAACTACTTTGTACTGACATATTCTGTGCCGGCAGAGTTTTCTCAGTCACTGCCTATCGTGATGTGAGGACGTGCTCAATGTCTCTTTACACAATGACGTCAGGAAGAACGCCACTATGTCTCTCCGAAACATTGGTAGAACAGGACCTCTCTCCAGGTCGCCGCCGTATTCGCTGACGATTTTCTTTCGGGGTGGTGCAGAACTGTGGTTCATCGCTGGACACAATACGATGCCGTTCATCAGCAATCCGTGCTTCCCGGGCACGCCACCACTCCAAAAGCAGCAGTCTGTGCTATGGTGCTAACGGCAGACTACGGAAAGGGCGCAACTTTCCTAGTCCACTTGCTGCTGGTCTCTGATCAATGGCGCGGGATCACACAGAATGATGCAGCAAGTGTATTAGTTGTTCTTGAATGGAAGTACAAACGTTACGGGTTACAATGTGCTCAGTGCACAATATGGTGATCCTCCTTTGTGTTGGTTAGCCATAGTCGAACGGAACCTTTACGATGAGTGTGCTTGCTCTCAGTACCCAGGCAGTCGAACATCGAGCCGCTAACGCATCCGAAAGCCCCAAAAATCTGGATACTGCACGATGCGACCAGCCGATCGAATGGAGACCATGTTCTGCTAGGTGCCAATAAAGCTGTCTCACACGAGTACGTGGCTCTTCGTGTCCTTCAGAGATGACTCAACATTTAACATCGTTCACTTCCCATGGTCGTCACAGAGAACTGAAACTCTAAATCATTCACCTACCCACTGATAGTGTGTACTTATTTCGTTGACCGACCATTTCATCTGGGCGCTTCAGACTTTTTTGTCGGGCAATATTAAAAAAGTATGCATGTACGCAGATTACCTCTCGTTTTTCTAGTCCTATGTCGAGGCGGAATAAAGGAATCCACAGAAAAGTTTAGAGGCGAGTGGGCCCGCGCGAAGAAAATACATTAGCGTTACTACAATTCGACTAAACTTTCATCAACTGGGCGATAGACATTACTGAACAATTCCAGTAATTCCACCAGGAAGTAGGTAGACGGCTATTGTTGTCTGTAGTTCAACCATGCCTAGACGGTCAATACCGCGGTTCGATCGCGTCCGTATTGTTACTTTGTGCCAGTAAGGGCTCTCAACAAGGGTAGTGTCGAGGCGTCTCGGAGTAAACCAAAGTGATGTTGTTCGGACATGGAGGAGATAGAGAGACAGGAACTGTCGATGACATGCCTAGCTCAGACCGCCCAAGTGGCTACTACTGTAGTGGATGACCGCTACCTACGGATTATGGTTCGGAGGAACCCTGACAGCAGCGCCACCTTGTTGAATAACGCTTTTCGTGCAGCCACAATGTTACTACTCAAACTGTGCGCAATAGGGCTGCATGATGCGCAACTTCACTCCCGACGTCCACGGCGAGGTCCAACTTGGCAACCACGATACTACGCAGAGCCAACAACTTGCCGAATGGACCGCTCAGAATTGGCATCACATTTTATTCCCCGATCAGTGTCGCATAAGCTTTCAACCACACAATCGTCGGAGACGTGTTTGGAGGCCATCCGATCAGGCTGAACGCCTTAGAAACACCGTCCAGCAAGTGCAGCAAGGTGGAGGTTCCCTGGTGTTATGGGGTGGCATTATGTGGGACCGATAGTGCCACCGATAGTGTATATACATGCCTCCATAGCCGAGGTGCTGAATGAACGCCCCTGTGGTGGTACCTGACTCGAGGAAAGCCGTTTCGATTTCTGGTGGCAGACAATTTTCACTGGAAGTATGATGACGGCGTAAAGTTCCGATGACAAGTGTCAATCTTCTGGATTAAATTGCGAACGTCTCCGCAGTGTCTCATTAAGTGAGGGCATGTGACACTATTGATGGTGGCCCGTCCACCTGCTGGGAACGGCCGCGCGGGGTCATGGTTCGCGCGGCTCGCCCCATCGGAGGCTCGAGTCCTCTCTCGGGCTTTGGTGTGTGTGTTGTTCTTAGTGTAAGTTAGTTTAAGTTAGATTAAGTAGTGTGTAAGCCGAGGGACCGATGACCTCAAGTTTGGCCCCATTGGAACTTACCACAAATTTCCAAAATTTTCTGATGGAAACGTTAAACAGGGAGGCCACCTTGGTTCTATTCTAGAACAGTACACTATGTGGCGCCATATAGTTTCATCCTCTCCATCCCAAATCGACAGCGACACAACCCCAATACTATACTCGTCAGAGACATCCATACGAAACAGGTACTCACTTTACATTTCATTACAGTTCAGAGGATGAGAACGTCAAACCACCCCTACTAGGACCTTGCCTAGAACGACGGTGCAGGATTCCTGCGTCTGATTGTTTTGACACTCAGACACTATTTCTGTTTCTGATACATAAGTGGTGTGTGTACTAGTAAATTACCGGAATGAATTACTCAGAAAACTGATGAAGCTGTTTGAACGAAACGAAGAATGATATTTATGTACAGTAGGATCCACGTTTATGCCCTTCCGCAAGGGGGCAACAGAGGTCAAGATCCGCCTCTGTGGCCGACTTGTAGATATGTCGTTTCGAATACTAGTAGTGGAATTATCACCACCAGATTTTATACGGCAAGTGGAGGAGGTGGTGGCGCTAAGTTGGCATAAAATGCCAATATCGTAAATTAAATTCCAAATCTCTCTGCAGTGTCTCGTGAAATCTGGGCATGTACCATGGTGGTCGTCCGTCCTTCGGAGAGGACGTTAAAGCCAGGGGCACCCTTGTAGCTGTTAGAGAGGAGGGCAAGTTATGTGTCAGCATCAGCTTTCACCCTCCTCCGTCTCTCGACATACTACAGCAATATGACACCACACTGCTTACACGCTCTTTACGGTCACCTGCCTTCAACAGATAAACACAACGTACAATTCTCACAATTCGCGAAGGTAAATTGCCACTCGCGCGACGGAGAGAAAAGCCTTTCCATGTAGGCAGCTGCCTCTGGTACCATGGAAGCTACTCTCCCATGTCGTAACAGATGTCCTATCATCCTGTCCCTTCTCCTTGTTAGCGTTTTCCAAATACTCCTTTCCACTACGATTCTGCGCTGAACCTCCTCATTCCTTACCTTGTCAATCCATCTACTTTTCAACATTCTTCTGTTGCACCGCGTCTCAAATGCTTCGATTCCCTCCGTTTCCGGTGTTTCCACAGTTCATGTTTCATTGTCATGCAATGCTGTACTCCAAACGTACATTCTCAGATATTTTTTCCGCAAGTTAAGGCCTGTTTTTGATGCTAGTAGACTTTTCTTGGCCACGAATGCTCTTTTTGCCAGAGCCGGTCTGCTTTTTATGTCCTCGTTGTTCTGTCCGTTATGGGTTATTTTACTGCCTAGATAACAGAATCTCTTAACTTCATTTACTTCGTCATCACCAATCCTGATGTTAAGTTTCTCATGGTTCTCATTTCTGCTACTTCTCATTACTTTCTGTACTAATTAGACTATTTATTCCATTCAGCAGATCCTGTAATCCTTTTTCAGTTTCACTGAGGATAGCAATGCCATCAGCGAATCTTATCATTCACCTTTATTGTATTTCCACTCTTGAATCTTTCTTTTATATCCGTCATTGCTTCTTCGGTGTATAAACTGAACAGCAGGGGTGAAAGACTATATCTCTGTCTTACACCCTTTTTCATCTGGGCACTTCGTTTTTGATCTTCCAGTCTTACTTTTCCCTGATGGTTCCTGTACATATTGTATGTCACCTGTATTTCCCTATAGCCTACTCCAATTTTTCTCAGGGTTTCGAGAATTTTTCACAATTTCACACTGTCGAACGCTTTTTCCAAGTCGCTTAATCGTACGAAAGTGTCTTTTTTTTTTGTTTGCTTACAGTGTCAACTGCAACGTCAGAACTGACTCTCTGGTGTCTTTACCTATGCTAAAGCCAAACTGATCGTCATCTAACACATCCTCAATTACCTTTTTCATTCTTCTGCAGATTCATCTTTTCAGCAGATTGTATGTTTGAGCTGTTAAGAGATAATTCTTGCACTTGTCGGCTCTTGCAGTTTTCGGAATTGAGGCATGATGCTTTTCCGAAAGTCAGATGGTATATCGTCAAATTCATATATTTTACATACCGAAGTGAATAATCGTTTCATTGGCGCTTCCCCCAATGATTTTAGAAATTTTGGTGGAATGTTATCTGTCCCTTCTGCCTTATTTGATTTTTAGTCTTCCAAAGCTCTTTTAAATTCAGATTCTAATATTGTATCGCCTGTCTCTTCTGTATGGACTCCTGTTTCTTCTTCTTTCCATCATACAAGTCCTTCCTCTCATATAAGGCATTCAATGTACTCTTTCCACGGATCTGCTCTCTTCTACATTTGACAGTGGAATTCCCAAAGCACTTTTGATGTTAACACCTTTGCTTTTAATTTCTCTGAAAGTTATTTTCACTTCTCTATACCCAGCCATCATTTCCTTTACGATTTCTTCACATTTTTCATGCAGTCATTTTGCCTTAACCTCCATGAATTTCCTATTTATTTCATTCCTCAGTGACTTGTATTTCTGTATGCCTGATTTTCCTGAACATTTTTCTACTTCCTTCTTTCATCGATCAACTGAAGAATTTCTTGCGTTACTCATGGTTTCTTCGCAGTTATTCTCTTTCTACCTATGCTTTTCTTTTCGGCTTCTGTGATTGCCTTTTTCAGAGATGCCCATTCCTCTTCAACTGTACTGGCTACTGAGCTATTCATTATTGCAGTGTCTATAGCCTCAGAGAGTTTCTAGCGTACCTCTTCATTCTTCCCAATTCTTTGCGCATTTTTTCTTCCTGAATAGCATCTTAAACTTCAGCCTACTCTTCATGACTACTAAATTGTGATCTGAATCTATATCTGTTGCTGGGTAAGTCTTACAATCCAATACATGATTTTGGAATTTATGCCTGACCATGAGGTAATCTAACTGAAATCTTCCAGTGCCTCCCAGCCTTTTCTAAATATATCTTCTCCTATTGCGATTCTTGGACAGAGTACTCGCTTTTGCACAACCAATTAATCTTTCTCCTCGCTCATTCCCAGTTCCCATATTCTCCCGTAACCCTATCTTCTACTCATTCCCCTACAATCGCATTCCAGTCCCCCATGACTATTAAATTTTCATCACCCCTTACGTTTTGAAATGTTCGTTCAATCTCCTGATGTACCTTCTCTATCTCTTCATCTTCGGCATGCGACACCGGCGTGTATCCCTGAACTGTCGTTGTCTGTGTTTGTTGGCTGTCGATTCTGATGAGAACAACTCTATCACTGAACTGTTCACAGTAACTCACTCTCTGGTCTACTTCCCACTCATAACGAATCCTGTTCCCGTATTACTATTTTCTGCTGCTTTTCGTATTACCCTGTATTCATCTGACCAGAAATCGTTGTCTTCTTTCCATTTCACTTTATTGACCCCTACTACCTCTAGACTGAGCCTTTGCAATTCCCGTTTCAGACTTTCTAGCTTCCCTATCACGTTAAAATTTCTGACATTCCACACCCCGATTCCTAGAACTTTATTCTTTTGTAGGTTATTCAACCTTTTGCTCATGGACACCTTCCCCTTGGCAGTCCCCTCCCGGGGATCCGACCAGGGACTGGTCCGGTATTTTTTGTCAATGTAGAGCCCATCATGACACTTTTTCAGTTAAAGGCTACATGCTCTGTGGCTACATATTATGTAAATGATAATTAATTGAAACCCTCAGCTGTCGACAGGTGTTGTTGATATACCTCGATGGGGACAGCTGAAAATGTGTTCCCCGACCGGGACTCGAATCCGGGATCTCCTGCTTGCATGGCAGACGCTCTCTCCATCTGAGCCACCGAGGACACAGATGAAAAGCGCGACTGCAGGGACTTATCCCTTGCACGTTTCCCGTGAGACCCACATTCCCAACTGTCCACAATCTACATACGTAATGTACATAATAGATATTTGCCCATTCACTCATTACTCACACACAGTAAGGTGACGATTCCTGTAAGAGTTCGGGCAACCTGTGCGCATTCGCACAGACGAAGGTCAATGTCTGGGTAGCCTTTAACTTCATATACGAATATAGTAACTGTTCTCGAAACAACATATACCATCGATGACCGTGCAGCTGTCCCTATCGAGGTATATCAGCAACACCTGTCGGCAGCTGAGGGTTTCAATTAATTATCATTTATACTAGTGAAGCTGCACGCTCATAAATGGTATCTGTTCTTTCGAGATGTCCCCATCGAGGTATATCAACAACACCTGTCTGCAGCTAAGGGTTTCAATTAATTATCATTTATACTAGTGATTCTGCACAGTCATAGATGGTATCTCTTCTTTCGAGAGCAGTTACTATCTTCATATACATATTATGTGTCTTTAATTCAGTGGTCTCCATTGTCTTCTGCATCGTCATGCCTTTGATCATTGTTGATTTTTCTGCCTGTGGAGGCAGTTTCCGACCCCAAGGGTCTCCTCTGTCCACTCCTACCCCTTCTCCAACAAGGACGTTGGTTGAATAAGGGATAACTTCTTCTGCCGGAAGTCTTCAGCCACCACTGCTGATGGTTTTTTAATCAAAACTGATGTGGTGGTGGGGCCACGCGATATGAATAAAGAAGTTAAGAAATGTAGGTGACGACAGAGGCTGACACGTGTAAGAAAGATTAGGGAGATAACGGCGCAGTCAGTTCACAATGCAGTGAGCAGAACACTGCTGTGTTGCGGAGGTTTAGATCGAGCATGTCGCAGAAGTCACAAGAGCGAAAGCCTCTTTCGTGACATTACTTAAATGACTCACTGCAGTCAGTAGTTGGCCTGTTGCTTTAATGCGTGAGAACGTCTGGTGGAGTCCGCGGATGACTGGGCCGGTTCTGTTATTCTGAGCTAGTTGCGACGGCCCACGTCCACTAGTGCCCACCGACGATGAGTCAGAGAGACGTGCGTGCAGCGCTGCGGAGGCGAGGCAACTGCCCGCCCACTACAAGGCGCCGAGCGGGCGCCGAGCTGCAGCCACCGACGTGGAGGATGGCTGCGCCGGCCGCAACAGCACGTCACAGGTACACGTAATTTTTAACATCTGTGTAATGCAGTGAATGATAATACGTATGCAGATACAAATCAGGCTAGTAAGGACGTGAATCCGAAGTTCCAGCATATTGCGACTAGTGTGTACTAGGAAGTCGAAGAAGCACCAAAGTTGCGTGAGGGGTGCTAAGGTACTCAGACGACATGGCCCGTCTTGTCGAAAGTAAAATTATTTTTGGTTTCTCGAATGGAATGGACATCGTACTCAACTCCAATTACTGGTAATAATAAACAAAACTAAGAATAAAGTGATAAAAAGTAGCTGAAAGGAGAACAGCGTATTGCATATCATTGCAAGTAGAAGTGTCACAGTAGAGACACAAATGCAAGAATTCTCCAACCGAGATTACAGACGATGGCCCAAGCAAGAAAGCTATTAAAAGTAAAAAATTTTAAGGCCTATGTTGCGGTCAATTTCTGACGTGGAGCTGAATAATTATTGAAAGCTTCCACTTGAAGTATACCATCGTATGGAAGTGAGGCTAGCAAAGGCAAACCAGAAAACTAGATGGTAGAGACGTAGGAAATATGCTTCTATAGAACGATGTTAAAAGTTATGTTGCACAGGGAAAACACGAAATGAGCAGATAGCAGAATACGTGAGGAAAACAGTCTACAGAGAAACCTAATTCGAAGACGGGAAAGGTCACCAGTACATATCGAGAACGTAGTTCTTCAGTGACGTGCTTACGGGTATCGAACACATGAAAAGATTCATTAAACAAAGGGCAAGTCTCTTGTAGCATAATATTGCCCCCAATAGCCTGCAACCATGCCACGGCGCATATTTCGAGCAGTCGTTCCTCTTGATGACGGCGCTTGAGAACATTACTATTCACCTGGTGTAACAAGAGATGTGATTCATCCGAATAGGGGACTTCCACTGAACCGTGGTCCAATCTGAGTGATACCGCGTCCGCTGGACTCGGTAATTGTTATTATTACACATTTTTGCCATTAAGACTGTGATTAACTTGGATGTTACACGTTTATTCAATTTTCTCTTGTCACTTTCTTCTTTTTCTTTCCACAGAATCATTTCTTTCTTTGAACGTCTTCCTGTTTCCTTCGCTCTGCCCATAGTTTCCCTGTTTTCTTCCTCTCTTTTACCTCAAATTTCGTGTTCATAATTTTGCTTCTGCATTTTGTCTCTTTTGTAGAGGACAAGGGTTTATTTTTAGAAAATATGGTGCGAAATTGTGATTTAGTGTGTTTCAGTGCGCGATGCGCCAGCCTCACGGCAGACGGCGGACGGAGGCTGGCCGGCGCCTTATGCAGGTGACACAGTTTTGCAACGAGCATCGGTATGTGTGTACGTGCACGGCAGCCATCAACAGCCAGATCGCAGCATTAGCAGAATTACGCAGGCCCGGGCCGCGTGTGGCGCGGTTGCGTTAGCCAACTCATCGACAACCTTCTAATAAACACGGCGCCGCATAACCGGCGGATTCAGCAGCGGTCTGCACTATTTAAGGGCATCAGAGGTGGGCGTCGGCATCGGTTCGACCGATTGGGCGTTCGGTCGCTGTTACGTCGTCGTCATCAGTGACGCTGTCCCCGAGGAGGGCGTTGCCCGCTGCTGCACCGGCGACTCCCGGCGTCGTCACGAGCCGCAGTGTCTGCAGGAGGCGAGCTGGGCTGCGCAGCCGCTGACTGAGCACAGCGTCGCGTTCCCCGGGTTGCGCGCATCAGCACGCCTCCACCACGACACAAGTGGGGGGGCTGAGCTACCGAAAAATGTATGGGAAGAATCAACAGTAAAGAGGAAGACTGCTAAAAACAGCCACCTTCTTCTACCCAGCCACGCACTACAACCCCGACCACGTCACCTGCTCCGGTCATCCTATTACACTTTCATTTATCACTTTCCTAGTGATTCCTGCTTGTTTCAGTTCGTCTTCTATTTCTTAAAATCAGTTGCTTATTTAGATTATGCCGTTTATTACATCAAAAATCTTCTTTGTGTATCTGCTGTCAATTCTATGCATATGTCCATAGAAAGTCAGCGTTTTCTGATTACATCTATGAGTCTGTACTCGTATAATTCTTTGATTGGTGTCTTCACCCATATACCATGTCTGTGTGGTGTACTGAATATTTTTCTGCCTCTCTGATGCCTGATGCTCCGATTGTGGTCGTTCCTGATGCGTCGAGTAGTATAACTGTATTGTAGTGCCTGAGTTTGATCTATCTTGGAATTATACTTCTTTGTAGTGCGCCCATGTTTGTTTGTTCACTTTCTGAAGTTTTTCTGAAGTACTTCGATCCTCCTGTTTGTACATAGTCCCCAGCTACTTAAATTTTTCCACTCTGTCAACCTTTCTGTATTTTTGTGTATGGATTGTTGTTCTTCCTTTCCATGAACTGCGTTTTCTCAGTGACCTCTGTAGACCTGTTTTGGCAGAGACAGTTTCCAGAACTTACCGGTTACAAAATTCTCGTTCCCGCCCTCTAGGCCAAAAGTACTTGTAACTTATGTCAGAGGATTTCTCTATCACGCTGTTGCCTGCTTTTCTCTAGACAGCTATGCTAGTAACGGAGGGTTGCAGGATTTTACCTTGAACTTAAGTTTGGTGTATATGTAGCATAGTATGCTCGTGTATGTCCTCTCGTTACAGTGCCGGTATTTGACTTTGTTGTTATCTCGTGGTGGGCTTACTGACTATCCACTAGCCTCACTTGCCTTGCGGGGTAGCCTCGCGGTCTTGGGCGCCTCGCCATGGTTCGCGCGTCTCCTCCCGTCGGAGGTTCGAGTCCTCCTTCGAGTATGAGTGTGTGTGTGTGTGTTGTCCTTAGCGTAAGTTAGTTTAAGTTAGACTGAGTTGTGTGTAAGCATAGGTTCCGATGACCTCAGCAGTTTCGTCCCGTGGAAGCTTACCACTACCACTAGCTTCCCGTGCCGCTGAAAGCATCAGTATTTTCATTATGCTTTCACAGTGACGCATTTTTATACTGTTGAAGTTTACTGCATAATTACTTCTTGTATTCCTGTAATCTGTCTATCACACTTTGTTCTCAGTGTAAGTAATGGGAGGGAAAGTCCTGTGGAACGTGGTATATCCTTCTCACTGTTTCATTTTGTTAGCGTTGTAGTTTTTCATGGCGTGCTTTGACCGCTGCACCCAAAAATAAAAAACCAAGCTGATTCCCCATTCTCCTCTGCTCCCCTTACACTGGTGATTCAGCTCCCCCTACTGGTGTCGTTTTATGCAACAGCAATGCTATAGCTGGCCTTCTTAACTACGGACGAGTTTTTCATATTCTCTCACTCGCTACATGCAAACTATTAGTCCTACACAAAATATGAGCGGGACTTTTTGTAAGAAGTTTAATGTACTAAATTTTGTACTGGTATACGTTTTCGCTGGAGGCCACGGCTTTCGAGTTATTTAAGAAAACCTTAGCGACCTTCAAACGCACCTCCACGCAACACTCATCCCTCACCTGTCAGGATATGTAGTGCGTTGTCCGTTCCGCTCCCTCCTACCACAACAATTTCCGACTTCACGAACTATTCCCGATATTCGACCTGCTTTGGTCTCTAATGATGCCAGCAGCATAACCAACTATTTCGTTAACATTATTCATTTAAACGTACGTGTAAGGGTAATGAACGATAAACGATTCCTGTAAGGATTAAGGTAAAGCAGATGACGTTGAAAATTCCATCCAGACTTAAACCTTACAAGCACAGCAATTGCTTAGTCAGAAGACCTGACGAATACAACCATGTAATTGTTTATTTTATGCTGTTAATATTCACAAAATTGTTCGGTAAAATTTACACAAATGCCGGTTTTACAATTTGTAAGTACTCGATTAAGCCGGTGGCGTACAAGGCCATTTGTTGACGATCAAAAAAGGTCGAATGTGGGAAATAGCGCGTGCAGTCGCAAATATTTCTACAGTGTAGAGGGAGAGCCGTAAACAGTATACTACAAATTCTGACAGATAGGGTGCGTTTGAAGATCACTTAAGTGCGTTTTTCTTGAATAACTCGACAACTACGTATTCCAGTACAACTTTAACTACGTTAAATTTTCTGTGACGCTGTAGGCCTATCACTGTACGACGGAGAGAGCGAGCGAGTGCGCCGGGGCTACCCCAGTTCACTACCACCAGCACCACGTCATCATAACGCACCTCCTCACCATACGAAGGACTGCACCATAATTTAAGAGTGAAATTAAAAATTAAAATACCTTTTACAAACTTCGTCAGTGTACGCTTAAATATATTAATGTGTAAAGTCTCAGAATGATCAAATGAATATGTTAGGCAAAACATACGATCTTAAGAAAAAATAATAAAGCTAGAAAGATAAAAACTGGTCATAATATGCAAATGCACATCAGAATTAAAAGTTACAAGTCTCAACTTGATCGGAGCAATATTTTGGTTAAAATCGGCGTTTTACGACAAATTGAAGCCCCTAAATATTGGAGTCAGAAAGCTGAAAATTTGTATGTAGTCTCAGTTTCATGTAAAAACATCAAACATGTGACACCTACCTCTATCAGTTTTCAAGTTATTTACTAAAAACGAAATTTGGAACGAAAACGGTAATTAAGTATCGTCTGTCCTTGTAATTACACTAAACTCCATCCGAACAGGTATCAGGACACCCTAACGGTACTGACTGACCGCCTTTAGGTGCCACTGGATGCGGTTACAGAGGGGCTCTCCCAGCCGTTATCGGTTTCTGTGACCGGAGCCACTACTTCTCGGTCAAGTAGCTCCTCAGTTTCTCTCACAAGGGCTATGTGCGCCCCACTTGCCAACAGCGCTCAACACATTGGATGGTCACCCATCCAAATACTAGCCAAGCCCGGCAGCACTTAGCTTCGGTGATCTGATGGGAACCAGTGTCACCATTTCGGCAAGGCCGTTCGCTTCTATTTGTAATAGAAAGTACTAATTACAGCACTCGATTACATTCATGAAATAGTACAGCTATGCCAAGCTTCAAGACTGTATTGTAAATAACAATGGTTACTGTTATTGTTGTTGTGGTCTTCAGTCCTGAGACTGGTTTGATGCAGCTCTCCATGCTACTCTATCCTGTGCGAGCTGCTTCATCTCCCAGTGCGTACTGCTGCCTACATCCTTCTGAATCTGCTAAGTGTATTCATCTCTTGGTCTCACTCTACGATTTTTACCCTCCACGCTGCCCTCCAATACTAAATTGGTGAACCCATGATGCCTCAGAACACGTCCTACCAACCGATCCCTTCTTCTAGTCAAGTTGTGCCACAAACTCCTCTTCTCCCTAGTTCTATTCAATACCTCTTCATTAGTTATCTACCCATCTAATCTTCAGCATTCTTCTGTAGCACCACATTTCGAAAGCTTCTATTCTCTTCTTGTCCGAACTATTTATCGTCCCAAGGCTGTCAGTAGTTCTAATGTAATGCTGTCTACTCCCGGGGCCTTGTTTCGACTTAGTTTTTTCAGTGCCCTGTCAAACTTTTCACGCAGTATCATATCTCCCATTTCATCTTCATCTACCTCCTCTTCCATTTCCATAATATTATCCTCAAGAACATCGCCCCTGTATAGACGCTCTATACAGGGTGTTACAAGAAGGTACGGCCAAACTTTCAGGAAACATTCCTCACACACAAATAAAGAAAAGATGTTATGTGGACGTGTGTCCGGAAACGCTTAATTTCCATGTTAGAGCTCAGGGATGGCCCCCTCTGGTCCACATGCATTCACCGTGATAGACAAGGAGGCAGCTCTGCTTGGGACTTAACCCGATGGCCATGTGTGGGAATCCGACTGTGACTGGCTGTGTGCCATGAATTGCCCCTTGTAACTCAATGCTGACGGTAACAGGAGACAGCGGCAAGCTGACGGCACTGGGGTGCTGAGTCCCACCAACAAGTCAACAATGAAGGCAGCTGGTGCAGCCCGGAGTCGAATCGATGGCTGCTGCTGGCGATGCTCTCTCGCCTCGTGGCTCACTGTGGCCCCGGTGTCGTGATGGTGCTGCAGAGCTCGGCAACGATGATGAATCAATGAAGAATCTGCACTTCCTCAAGATACAGCGCTATTTATGCTGTGGCCGCCCACTTCATACATCATAGCGCCATCTGCATCCCACTTCACGTCCAACCAACTTGAGATGCCTGCATCATAGGGCGTGTATTCACCAGGAAAACCTACATTGTCTGTGTTGTCAACACAAATATTTACCCGCGGCCACAACAATACAACACCAGGTCTCCACCAACGGCCGCCAAGGACCGCTACCCGTTCGCGGAGCCTGCAGAACAGTTTCACCAGAGGTCGCAGCTAGCCCA
The DNA here is from genome assembly GCF_021461385.2 of Schistocerca piceifrons. NCBI lineage: Eukaryota > Metazoa > Arthropoda > Insecta > Orthoptera > Acrididae > Schistocerca > Schistocerca piceifrons. Next base: position 423,696,712 of record NC_060138.1, on the reverse strand, counting down.
TGAACTACTTTGATACGCCAGGCACAGGATCGCAAATAGTTCCGGGAGATACATCCCCCAAACTGGCTTTATAAGGCGGCGCACTGCCGGCAAAGGGTGGTTCGACGCACCGTATACAGAGTAGCCACCCAGGCAGCCACGGTGAGACACCTCTTCTAGCTGGCCGACCTCTTCCAGATGGACTTGGTACAGTCGACGAACATCTTGACATTGAAGAATTGTTGAATTGTGACCTCTCCCCGTAAGGAGTCGGATCGTATTTGTTATTTTGTATTTGTGACGATCCGCAGTTGGGATCATTTCTGTTGTTCTTTTGGAGATTGTATTATTGTTTTGTTTTGGTGAGTCCAATAAATTGTTTTCGGACACGAGTTTTGGCATTTCTATTCTGCTCGCGTAGATACTTCAATTTATGTCTGTCCCTAGCAGCCGGCTGGTGTGGCCGAGCGGTTATAGGCTCTTCAGTCTGGAACCGCGCGACCGCTACGATCGCAGGTTCGAATCCTGCCTCGGGCATGGATGTTTGCGATGTCCTTAGGTTAGTTACGTTTAAGTAGTTCTAAGATATAGGGGACTGATGACTTCAGATGTTAAGTCCCATAGTGATCAGAGCCATTTGAACCATTTTTTGTCCCTAGCACATTTGTTTCCCTAAAACTCACGGCTAGTCACGTCGTTCATAACAGAGACTAGCCCTGGATCTACATCAACAACTATATACACCGCAAGCCATCGTACGGTGCGTGTCGGAAGGTATCCTGTACGACTACGAGTCATTTTTTTTCCTGTCCCACTCGCAAATAGTGCGAGGGAAAAACAACTATCTATATGAGCCCTAATTTTTCGTACCTAACGTCTGTGGTTGTTAAGCGAAGCAAATGTGAGTTGGAAGCAGTGAAATTGTTGTACAGTAAGCTTCAGGTGCCGAGTCCCTAAATTTTCTCAGTACTGTTGCTCGAGAAGAACATCGCCTTACCTCCAGGGTTTCCCATTTGAGTTCCTGAAGCATCTTCACAATACGTGTGCGTTGATCGAAGCCGCCAGCAACAAATCGCCTCGCTCATTTCGGCGGCCATTGCTGCGTTATGCTGTTTTCTGCTGCTGTCGATTGCCCTCGCGAAGCAACGGCTTGCCTGTGTGTTTACACTGTTCTATCCCACATGGACAGCATGGCGGCTAATGTAATCCTTTTCGTGGCTATCACTTCTTACTACTTTTACGCTAAAACTCAGATCATGGCGTTACAGCGGTAAGACAATAAGTAGTGTAATCTGATTAGTTATGGTATATTTTTTAAATATTATATGTGCCTTTCGCTTATCACTTCCTTACGCCACCTAGATATTAAAAACAGCAACTTAGATAAATCGTTCGTAACTTGTTTACCTGCAGGGTCTCTGAAATGCCTTACAGAGACTTGAGTTTTTTTTATGTAGCAACTGCAATTTTCTGGCGCACTGTGCTTAAAACGTGGGTAGCCGTATTCTAGAGCGAAACAAAAAGCAATTTCTTTGAGTAAAATACGATGTTAGCTTAACGGCGCAATGGCCAATTCTGAGACGGTGGTTGAGCGCGGGGGCAGCCAGCGGGCGCAGCCGCCCGTGTCCGGGTCCACGTTGTGCTGTAAGAATTAACATTTTATGGCCCTCGCGCGTGCCGTGACGAAATAATGCGGCAGCGAGCGCGCGGCAAGTGCCACCTCGAGGATACGGCGCGCCAGGGCGGTCCGTCATCTGCAGCGCGCATTCTGATGCCGCGCGCGGCGCGCGTAAATGGCCCTCCAGCAGCGCTGCCCGCCGGGCCACTGCGTCTTCCCGCCTGCCATCCAGCGATGATACCTCTTCCAGAGTACGGCGGAGCACCGTGCAAGAAAGCCAACACAACTTCTGACACAATATGAAGCACTCTTCATACCAGTGTGACCAACTGCCACACAAACAGAGTTCTGTACTTATAAAAAAATTGGAGACCTTACTTTTGGGATTACATATAACATGTAATTACGAGGGTAATCCCAAAAGTAAGGTCCCCTATGTTTTTATAAGTACAGAACTCTGTGTGAAAGTTGGTCACACTGTTATGAAGAGTGCTTCACGCGCTGTGTGTAAACATGCGCACGCCACGCCGAGGCGCTCAGTCTTGGCTTGGCAGCCGTTGAGAAAGGAGCTCCCGTTGGATGTTACCGCCAAGTGCGAATTGCGGGCAGTTATTCTGTTTTTGAAGGCAAAGGGCACTGCGCCGATTGAAATCCATCGCCAATTGACGGAAGTGTATGGTGTGTCGTGCATGGAGTCAAAAATGTTCATAAGTGGTGTAGAGGATTTGCAGCTGGTCGGACCGAAATTCACGACGAACAAAGGAGCGTGAGACCGTCAATTTCTGGGGAGACAGTGTTGAAGGTTGAGCAAAGCATGCGTAAAGATCGACGGATCACCCTGGATGATCACTGCACGTTGGCTCCTCAGGTTTCCCGAAGCATCGCTCACAGAATTTTTAAGGGAAACATTGAACTACCGGAAGTTTGCGCAAGATGGGTGCCACGCATGCTGACTGAAGATCACATGCGACAACGAATTGATGCTTCCCGCGCATTTCTTCATCGCCTTGCAGCTGAACAGGACAACTTTGTGGACTCAATTGTGACGGGTGACGAGAACATTTGGCCGGAAAGCGACTCAGCTCCGACGACGAGGTGAAAGAAGAGGTTCATAACTTTCTGAACAGCAAGGCGGCAAGCTGGAATGACATGGGCGTACAAAAACTGCCACAGCGTCTACAAAAATGCATCGAGAGAAATGGTGATTATGTCGAAAAGTAGCTAAATCTTCAAGCTGTAAACTGATGTAAACCATCATAGAAATAAACAGGTCTATGTACGTATAAAAAATAGGAGACCTTACCTTTGGGATTACCCTCGTATTTAGATGATGATGGTGGTGTGATCATGACGATGAATGAGTATTCTCAGGAACTCAGTAGCGTTGTTATTAGTCCCTTCTGTCCCATAATCAAAGAGGCAATAGAAGAGTAGCGAAATGAGTGTCGGAAAATAAGGTGTAGAACACAAATAAGTGAAGGGAGAGTAGTGGAAGTAATATCACAGGAAAAGTTCCTCCAGAATAAGAACTGGGGTGGAAGGTGTACCCCACGACTCCCTTCCCTCCGCCTGTCCATTCAAATTAGGAGAGGATACCACAAAATGGAAAAGTTATTCTGTGTACTATGAATCATAAGGACAGTTAATACGGTTTCAAGTATAGGGAAATAAGACTTGAGGTTTGTGCGTGGAGTAGAGTGAAGCTGTGATTTGATTCCGCCATTCCGCCCCCCCCCCCCCTGCCCACCCCCCGTTCGGGCAAAAGTAGTGGCAAGTGTTGTCCCCTCACCTATTCCATCCCATGAGCCAACTGCTGAAACGAATATTTTCAATCAATGGTAATATCCATTTTCTCATAGGAATGTTAAAATGCGAGTTTCGTTCGCTGCATCACTAGCTAGGATCTGTGGCAGTGATTCGTCAAGACATAATGTATGTTGCTGGTAAAGTGAATCTCGACATGCTCCATGGATGTGGTGGACTGTCAGGGGTTCTACGTAGAGTCACTGAGGAGTGTGCGCGTACGCGTGTGCGTGTGCGTGTGTGTGTGTGTGTGTGTGTAAGAGAGAGAGAGAGAGAGAGAGAGAGAGAGGTAAGTGAGGTCAGCATGGATGCGACGTTGGACTACAGCTTCTCTTCGCTCTCCTTTTCTAGGTGCAGGTTTTTAGTGTTCAGAGTATGTTGCGTTGGCTGTTGGTCACGAAGTTATTTACAGAAAATATTGACACCTTTCTAAGCTTAATGCATTGTACTGTGATCAATCACACATGTTACCTCAAACAGACTGTTAAATTGTGTAATAAAATGCCTTTCTGATTTTTTTTTTCAGTATAAGGCAGGCAGCTAGATCAGAGTCTAGTAACTGTTAGTGTTTACGAACTATTCAGCTACAGCAATGCAAGACTACTGAGTACGATAAGTATAGTACAGGCAAGTGTAACGTAAGCACATCTTGGCTGGCTCTAGCGTTCAAATGGCAATCCTAACAGGATTGTTTTCAGACCCCACGTCACCATAGGTTCGGTCTCTGGCAGTGATGGGAATTTTTCCTCGTTACAGTCTCCCCAGGACGGCCGCAGGTCCATTCAGTCTGATGTCAGTGAGTACGAGGCATCTTTGCCAGGTGTAAAGGGCAGCCAGGTCGCGGGATCCACCAGCCCTCCCCCTCCTAGTGAAAAGGCTGCGCTCTACCTGCAGTCAGGACAACAGTCCGGCCACGGACGCGCACCACAGACTTTGCATTTATCTTTCGTAATGTGGAATCTTGATATGATATTAGATGGAGATAAATCCGCAACAACTGAATTGCCGCCCGCTGTGGCCGAGCGCTTCTAGGCGCTTCAGTCCGGAACCACGCAGCTGCTACGGTGGCAGGTTCGAATCCTGGCTTGGGCGGGATGCGTGTGATGTCCTTAGGTTAGTTAAGTTTACGTAGTTCTAAGTCTAGGGGACTGATGACCTCAGATGTTGTCCCATAGTCCTTAGTCATTTGAACCATTTTTTGTAACAACTGAATTTTTCCTCTGACACCTCTTTTATAGCAGCCCATTGTCACATTGTCTTCATAATAGTAACTAGTTTCGTTCATGTTCTAAACATCCTCACAGCCATTAAAACAAAAGAAGACATGCTAAGTTTGATCTGACGTAACTAAACTGAAACATGCATGTGATAAATATAATAGTGTATATGACATCCACAGCTGTTGCAGAGCAACTCGTAAGTTTTATGTGCTGTGCACAGCCTCCGTAACTCACTTACGTCCAAAAATTATGTCAGGAGTTATAAAAGGCTGTGGGCAGGCAGAGTAGGAGGTGTCGCCCGCTGTATGTGTTACATCAAAAACATAAAGTCCTTATGTTAAAACAAAACAATTAAAAAATAAAATAATGATCGGATTTAGTTTTATAAATTTATGTTTTATGGAGGCCACCTACTGCAGAAAAGAGTGGAGTGTAACACCAATGTGCGATATGACATACACTTCACAAAATATTCTATGCATAGGATAGCGCAATATTGCGCAGTGGTACCCAGCTTGGGTCACTGCAGAAGGGGATGATGTAATTTTCAGTGGCGTGGGACTGTACACGTGACAGTCAGGTGGCGTGGAACTGGATGTTCATGTCCTATTGACTGAGAGGAGCCCTGCCATACAAGGAAGAAAAACGGACCCCAGGCCCAGACTGGTCGATAAGAATATTTGCTGCTAGCAGCCCAAGAACTCTGTTGCCTGGCCACAGTGAGTCATGCGTCAAAAACTTCTAAAGAACAGTTAAAAATTGAAACACTCCGCGGTAAATTGCAGTCGAATCGCGATGTTGTCGCGAGAATCGATCGAGAGTGTGTATAAATAATTGTAATATCTTAATATACTGTTTAATTTATGTGTTGGATTATGGCAAATGGTGCAACATCTGTATATAGTGAAGTATGCAGAATGGTTCAAATGGCTCTGAGCACTATGGGACTTAACTTCTGAGGTCACCAGTCCTCTAGAACTGAGAACTACGTAAACCTAACTAACCTAAGGACATCACACACCCCATGACCGTAGCGGTCACGCGGTTCCAGACTGTAGCGCCTAGAACCTCACGACCACCCCGGCTGGCTGAAGTATGCAGTACACCTAGATTGGTACCCAGCAGGAAACTTGTGGCATTCTTTAAGTGATTTGTGACGTTATTTAACAGCGAACAGTCCATTCGCTGCCAGACTCCTCTTCGTACGATATCACAACGGGCCAGTGGACTGGGATACCTGCTGCGACACAGGGACAACCATCTGAACAAGAGTCCAGATAGGAGCTCAAACAGATTCACTTTATGCTAAGTGTGACGAACTTGCGGACTTCCAATAGCAGTCCAGCAGGTCTTACTAACGTAAGGGAGGCTTATAGGGGGAAAATGGACGTGAATTGAATTAGGTATGCCGGCCGAAGTGGCCGCGCGGTTCTGGCGCTGCAGTCTGGAACCGCGAGACCGCTACGGTCGCAGGTTCGAATCCTGCCTCGGGCATGGATGTGTGTGATGTCCTTAGGTTAGTTAGGTTTAACTTGTTCTAAGTTCTAGGGGACTAATGACCTCAGCAGTTGAGTCCCATAGTACTCAGAGCCATTTGAACCATTTTTGAATTAGGTACTATTTCGAAATGCGTCTGCATGCTATAGAAATTCAGCAGAAAACCTATGTCAGACATACCTAGTCAGTAGTTTTTAAACCCACTTTTTTTGATTCATCAATCTTCTGACTGGTTTCATGCGGCCCGCTACGACTTTCTCTCTCTTGTGCCAACATCTTCATCACAAAGTAGCACTTGCAACCTACGCCCTCAATTATTTGCTGGATGTATTCCAACCTCTGTCTTTCTCTACAGTCTTTGCCCTCTTTAGCTCCCTCTTGTACCATGGAAGTCATTCCCTGATGTCTTAAAAGATGTCCTACCATCCTGTCCCTTCCCCTTATCAGTGTTTTCCACATCTTACTTTGCTCTCAGATTCTGTGCAGATCCTCCTCATTCCTAACCTTATCAGTCCACCTGATTTCCAACACCTCAAATGCTTCGATTCTCTTATGTTCCGGTTTTCCTACAGTCCATACTTCATTACCATATAATGCTGTGCTCCAGAAATTTCTTCCTCAAATTAAGGCCCACATCTGATATTAGTGGTATTCTCTTGCCCAGGAATACCCTCTTTGTCACTGATTGTCTTTTTTGGTGTCCTCCTCACTCTGTTTGTCATTAGTTATTTTACTGTCTAGGTAGCAGAATTACTTATCTACATCTGCTTCATAACCATTAATGCTGATGTTAAGTTTCCGCGATTCTCATTTCTGCTACTTCTTATTGCTTTTGTCTTTCTTCGATTTTCTCTCAATCCATGTCTGTAGTCATGTAATTCTCCTTCACTTTCACTCAGGATAAAAATGTGGTCAGCGAATCATATCACTGATCTTTCACCTTGAATTTTTATACCACTCCTGAAACTTTCTTTTATTTCCATCATTGCATCTTCGATGTACAGATTAAACAGTATGGTCGAAAGACTTCATCCCTGCCTTACACTCTTTTTAATCCTAGCACTTTGTTCTTGGTCGTCCAGTCTTCTTATTCCCTCTTTGATCTTGTACACATTGTATATTACCTCTCCCTCCCTATAGCTCACCCCTGTTTTTCTCAGAATTTCGAGTATCTTGGACCACTTTAGATTGTTGACAAATCCTATGAACGTGTCTTGATTTTTCTTTAGTCTTGCCTCTGTTATCAACTGCAGCGTCAGAACAGCATTTACCTTTCTTAAAGCCAAACTCGTCGTCATCTTGCAGTCTTCGGAATCATGTGGATGATATTTTTCCGGAAGTCAAGTGGTGTGTCGCCAGACTCACACATTGCACACAACAACGTGAATAATCGTTTTGTTGCCACTTCCCCCAGTGATTTTAGAAATTCTGATGGAATATTATCTATCCCTTCTGCCTTATTTGATCTTAAGTCTTCCAAAACTCTTTTAAATTCTGATTTTAATACTTACTCCTCTATCTCTTCTAAATCGACTCATGTTTCTCCTTTTATCATATCAGACAAGTATTCCACTTCATACAGGCCTTCATTGTACTCTTCCCCCTATCGTCTCTCTCCTCTGCATTTAGCAATGGAATCATTTTGCCCTCTTATGTTACCACCCTTGATTTTCTTTTCACTTTCCTACATGCTGAGTCAGTCCTTCAGATAATCATTTCTTCTTCGATTACTTCATATTTTTCATGCAACCATTTCATAGTAGCTTCCCTGCACTTCCTGTTTATTTCATTGCTCAGTGACTTGTATTTCTGAATTTCCCTGAATATTTTTGTACTTCCTTCATTCATCGATCAACTGAAGTATTTCTTCTGCTACACTTGGTTTCTTCGTAGTTTTTCTTTCCGACTTCGTGATCGTTCTTTTCAGATATGTCCATTCCTCTTCACCTTCACTGCTTACTGAGCTATTCCTTATGGCTGTACCTATAGCCTTAGATAACTTCAAGCATGTCTCGTCGTTCCTTAGTACATCTGTATCCCACTTATTTGCGTATTTATTCTTCCTGACTAATCTATTAACTTCAGCCTACTCTTCATCACTACTACGTTGTGACTCAATCTATATCTGTTCCTGAGTAGGCCTTACAATTCACTATCTGATTCCGGCCTTTTCCAAGTATATCTCCTCCTCTTGTGATTCTTGGAGAGAGTATTCAATATTACTAGCTTCAATTTATTACAGAACTCACTCTTTCTCCTCTCCCATTCCTTGTACTAAGCTCATACTCTCCTCTAACCTAATTTTCTACTCCTTCACACACAACTGCATTCCAGTCCCCCATAACTATTAGATTTTCATCTCCCTCTCCATACTGTATTACCCTTTCAATATCCTCATATACTTTCTCTGTCTCTTCTCTTCAGCTTACGACGTCAGCATGTATACCTGAACTATCGTTGTCGACGTTTGTTTGCTGTCGATTCTGATAAGAACAACCCTATCACTGAATTGTTCACAGTAACACACTCTCTGCCCTATCTTCCTATTCATAATGATTCCTATTCCGAGTATACCAATTTCTGTTGCTGTTGATATTATCCTATACTCATCTGACCACAAATCCTTGTCAACTTCTCATTTCACTTCACTGACCGCTGTTATATATAGGTTGAGTCTTCTCATTTCCATTTTCATGCTTTTTAGCTTCCCTACCACATTCAAGCTCCTGACATTCCACGCCCCGATTCGTTGAACATTGTCCTTTCGTTGGTTATTCAATCTTTTTCTTATGGTCAACTTCCCCCTGGCAGTCTTCCCCCAAAGATCCGAACGCGGTTTTATTCTGGAATGTTTTGCCAATGGAGAGATCATCATGACACTTTTTCAGTTACAGGTGATGTGTGCTGTGGATACACATTATATGTCTTTAATACAGTCGTTCCAATTGCCTTCTGCATCTGCATGCCGTTGATCACTGCCATTTCTTTCGGCTTTTGGGGCAGTTTCCCACCCCAAGGATAAAGTGCCCTGAGCCTCTCTCCGCTCCTCCGTCGTCTTTGACAAGGCCGTTGACGGAATGAGGGTGACTTCTTACGCCGGAAGTCTACGGCCGCCACTGGTGATTATAAATCAAAATTCAAGAGGTGGCGGGTTTCAAACTCGGGACCGAGGAAGCTTTGATTACTAATCAAAGACATTAGACCAAGGGTGTAGTCGCGCTACATGAGGATAATATGAGTCCAACGCTTTGATCATTGCTCCCCCTACACCTTCTGCGTGCCGTTTCCAAACTGAGGGTTAAATAAGTAAATTTGTCAAGGGGGAGACAGGGAGAGACAGAAGAGAGAGAGAGAGACAGATTGACCTTAGTCACGCTGTTCTTTCTGACATATTTGTCAGAAAACCTTCATGCAACGTCGACGCGGAACACCATTCACATATCTTTCATAGCTGAATGTTCTCGACCGAGAACCTGCTCAAAAGCCGCTTTGGTATGTGCAACAATGACACTTCCGATTTTTCGCAGGGTGGAAATGGAGTGACGCAAATGTTTTACAATAAATTCATGGGATATCCTTTAGCTGGGTACCTGGCTCTTCCAAGTGCTTGTGGTGACTTCTCAACTGAGTTTTGCACGAATGCGTTTTTTGAAGCACAGAATCAATGGAATAATATGGCTGTTTCTGTTGCAGACACAATGTAATTTACATGTTCCTGTAATTCGACATTTCAAGCGCAGCAGATGATCATCTCATCTAATCAACTTAATTAGGATTACGAAAGGGACGATCTAAGGCGAACCATAATGATCCTTCCTGAATCTGAGGACTACTTTAACAAAAAATTTGAAGAAAAGAAATCATGAGTTACGAGTAGTTTTGTAACAATGTAAGCCAAAGAACTGACCCAGTGTCGAAGCTACTACTGCTCAAACCAAGGACCCGCTGACACAGGAATCCCACTCAGCGGCAGCAGCATCCACACTCCAGCCTCCTCCAGCAAGGCAACGATCGCCCAGGACGCTGACCAAACCTTCAAGAAGTTTCCGTGCTGGCCAGATGGTTCATCGACACAGGGGAATGCGGCGATGGTACGTCTTGTGTACGGTCAGCTCCAGACAGCTACATTTATATAGCAGTCGTCATCAGAGTCGCAGGGGTATGTTACGATGCCCACTCGGTCGTTGCAGACAACGTTCAACAGATGCAATCATAGTCGGTATAGCTGGGCTATGTTGGACACTCACTTCAGCCAGGCGACGCCTCACTTGTGACACAGTTGTCACCACCGTCACCGGGCCTCGAACCTCCTACCACTACCTGACTGCCTAGACCATTAGCAGCATGCGTTCTGCGGCCACCTCAGTGTTTGGGGCACGAAGTGACGTCCTCCCAGGTACGCACCGCGAGGGGTCCGACTCCGCCCGCTGCCACTCTAACCGTTCCCCAGGATGCAAGTCTGCGTTCATCACCCTGACAAGATCCGCCCTCTACATTTGGGCTGTCCTGCCTGGTTCTCGCTGTTGGTAAACACTTTGCTGTTTTCCCATACCGACCAAGCAGGAGCCGACTGTTGCAGTGCAGAGGTAGAAAATATGTACACCACCGCTCGCATCCACGAGAATCGCTTGTATCGATGCATTCAAACCAGCTCGACTGGATCCAAGGTTCAGTGCCTGCTATTTGTTGTCTGTTTGCTGCAGACACACTGTTTAACGATTTGCTTATGACTGAAAAGAAATAATCTTAACAAAAAACTGGCTCCCGTTATCGCCTGCACGTTCACCCACTACCAGCAGACACAACCGTAAAAATTCCAAAACAAATGTTCCGAGAACTGTCTTAGTAAAATACTTTTTTTCTCTTGAATATGAAAAACTGAAGTACCTATATTTTTTCCCCGGTTTTCAATTTCATATTATTATCTAATATTTCTAGTATTCAGCTGTTCCAAGATGATGGTTATCCACTTGTGTTTTGACTATACACGTCTTCTGTTGAATGTCATCTACAATATCAGTTTTCAGAATGTTTATTTCGATTTGTTGGGTATTTGAGTTTATAAAAATATTCTTTGTCCCAGAAATGCTAGTTCCACAAGATATGCGGAAGAACGTCTGTTAACATACAATGTTCAATATGAGGTCCTGGGGGAAGTAAGACTGCGGGAAACTCGTTGGTCGTACTTGGATACCTCACTCTGTATATTACTTATCCACTTATGCAGAATTTCCAAGTTCGAGCCCTGGTTCAAAAAAAAATGGCTCTGAGCACTATGCGACTTAACTGCTGAGGTCATCAGTCGCCTAGAACTTAGAACTAATTAAACCTAACTAACCTAAGGACATCACACATCCATGCCCGAGGCAGGATTCGAACCTGCGACCGTAGTGGTCGTTCGTTTCCAGACTGCAGCGCCTAGAACCGCACGGCCACTCCGGCCGGCGTTCGAGCCCTGTCTGACACACAATTTCAATCTGCCTGCAACTTCTATGTCTTTGTAAGGTTTATAATTTATCCCTCTAAACTGATTGATCCTATGTATCTGAGATGAGATATTTGAAATATCGTCTCAAAGTCAACTACCATAAGTTTTCTGAAAGATATCGAGCAGACCCTTCCATGTTTTGTTTCTTTCTCCTGTGACATTCCAGGGATAGTGTAGACTACAACTTCAAGGTATTTAAGCTATTAGGACAAACTGACAAATTATATTGCGAGGTCAAATACCGGAAATAAATTTTAATTTTTCGTACTCATTTTCCCCTGAACCTTGTTCCATTTCTCTAATTACAAAAATAACAATATCAAAATGGCAATATTTTTTGTTGGCGTTTTTTATTTAATACCAAAGCTGTCGATTTATCGGAAGTGAACTGCTGAAGTCGCGTTTGTTCATATTTCTTTGAATATCTGTGTTTTCAGTTGTTTACTTCTAATTTCTCCAATATAAGGCACGATCGAAAATTTTTCTTTTGACGGCATTGCTGCAGCGTATGACCAACGAAGCGCAACTCTGATGCAAGTATACGAACACCGACATGTAGGTAAGAGATTAGTGAAGCATTCGTGTCTTTCCGAGTTGCGTGTGGTAAACGTGAACTATGGTGGCGTTATTACCAAATACGTCCAAACAGGACCAACGAACTGTTATTTTCTTCTCGGCTGCAAAAGAACAGACAGGTAACAATCCATTAGAGAAGGTACAATGTGTGTGGGACAACATTTCTGATAAAAACTACCACTACGACAACGGTTGCTGCTGCTTCACAATAACGTACGTCCCCATATCGTAAATGTCGAAACGCTGAAACACGTATGTAACATAGCAGCGATGGCGAGGGATTGTAGCATCTGTGACCAGAGAGTTTGCGCTTGACCGCGCGAGTGTTGCGAGCGGTTCTCAGTCTGTCAGTCAGTCGTTGCGAGTCAGTCAGTTGTCGTTGCGAGTCTGTAGCTCTGTCTAGTTGAGAGCAGTACTCTGTCAGTAGTCGTCGCGTGCTTTACGCTAATAGTCGTCATGCAGAGCGGTCGGTCAGTAGTAGCAGTCCAGTGCGGGTGATGTAGGCGGTCGGCAACACTGGTCAAGATGGTGAATAAGGTATACTGTTAATTAATATAATCATTAGATAATGAAAAATTTTATTTATTGTAATTATTGTCCAACAAGTCCCCCAATAATAATTTTTATTTCAAAAGCATTTTTTCAAAAATTTAATTTTTATTGAACTAAAGATTTCGTTGCACTTCCCATTTCACTCCACTTCTTTTAAAGAAAATTTTCACTAGAATCACAAAAAAAGAGAATATTATTATTTGCAATGCAGTTCCTCCAAGCGGTGCGCAACAACAAGAGCAGAAATGTGACATCCATTTATTCTGAGGTAAGATTTTAATTCTGATTGTTTTGCACAGGGCCAAAGACCGATATTTCGGTTTAATTGTATTTTCTTGTCACTGAACGGACTTTAAATTTTGTGAAGAATTTTTATTTGAGTCAGATTGCGTATTTCACATTTTTGTTGCCATTTTCAATACCTGTCATTGTGGGCGAGGTTACAATTAGCGCAATGTCCATCAGCATTTCTAAATAATATTGCCATTTTCTTTTAAATTACTGTGGGGAGGTTACACTCGGCTCCCATTTGTATTAAGTATTGTAATTTATTTCTATTAAATTACGGTGGGGAGGTTACACTTGGCGACACCCAGTCCAGGATCGTATTTCGTTGAGAGTCTTTTGAGCAACAGTCAGATATCTGCTCTTATTTGCTTAGGTATAATTAGAATTTGGCGCTACGCTTTTATTAACTTGTGACTTTCTTTCTACAGGTCAACGGCAACTCGTTGCTTTGTTGTATTTGTGTGTTGTTTTTGCATTTGTGCTTATTGTTTTGTGAATAATTGTGACCACTGTAAAATGCCGCGAAAGACTGTGAATAGTGTATCGCGAAGTATTATGAATGAAATTACCGACTCAAACAACTTTACCGATAGGACATATGACACGCAGTGTAATGATGACAATCCTGCGTTCACTAACAATCAGTGCATTCCAACCACTATTGATGACTTTTACCCTGATAATGAACAAACGAACTCAATTGTCTCGTCTGTTAATTTGACGACAATTGATGACGCAGAACGCTCTATTGTAATGAGCGCTGCCCAGCTTAACACACCCGATTTGGAAAACTCAAGTAACGAACAGACAAATTTGTCTAATGAAAATGAACAGGTCACACAAAGTAGGACGGATTTATTTAATTCCGAAACAATGACTGATAGTATACATTTGACTGGCAAACCTTTTTCTAAAATACAGAATAACCAAATGGTTACAGTAAGCGAGAGAGTTCCAGATCCACCACTAAACAGCACAGAGAGTATAAACGCTAACTTTGGCTTTGAACAAATTATGGCAAGATTGCTCAAACAACAATTTAGTGAACAGAATAAAAAATTAGACAAACAAAGTGAAGATTTTAAACAACTCAGTGAACAGGTCAAACAACAGAACGAAAAACTTGACAATAATGCCGAAAATCTCAAACAACTTAATGAAAAATTAGACGACAATTCCAGACAGCTTAGTGAACAAATTAGAGCCGTTGCCGCGCAGTGCCATGACACTAAGGAACAGTTGCGCGTGGAAATTGAGGCTTGTTCACAAAAAAATAGCGAAGAAATTAAGTCTGTTGCGCAGGAATTAAGGGAAATGCAAACAGCCGCAACAGACACACTCAGAGACGAAATTAGCGGAGTCGCTAAACAATGCTCTGAAAAAGCTACACAATTACGGGACGAGTTTAAAGCAATGACGGTAGAACTTTCGCGCACAATGGACGCAAATATAGACGCGAAATTCGAACAGCAGAACACTCAGATTAACGAGCGCTTTAATCAGCACATACAGAACAGTGATACGCGTTTCCGCAGATTTATTCAAGATCAAAACAAAGTCAAACGTCAGGTTATGGAAACAATCACTGCACAAAGACAAGAGGATAAACGTAAAATGTTTGCGAAGGCAAAAACGTATGTAGACAACAATATTGCCTCAGTGTCCGACGAAATTAATTCCATCAAACAGTCGAACACAGAATTACGTGACGAAATTTCCAGTCTTAAATCAAAAACAGATACACACACAGTAGATATTCAAACAGTGACAGACAGATTCGAACAATTAGAACTAACACAGGATTGCGATGTCGTCAAATCTGACGTTAAAAAACTGAATGAAACTACGCGTAAATTGCAAAAACAGATTAATGCTACTGACACTAAAACTGACGATCAGGCAAAAATACTGACAGAAAAATATGATGAATTGGCCAGTCGTATTGATGCTATCGAAAGTGCTAATGACAATAAATCAGACGATACTGCACCGGTTTCATTTAACCAAACACCTGAATTTCAAAATTTACAGCAGACAATTAATGAGATCGATTCATCTAACAACACGTTACGTAGAAAGTTGTCAAGTTTACAACAAGAAGTAACAGAGATGAAAAGTATTTCAGTTAATAACACATCACAGCAGACGTCACTTTGCGAACATTTGTCAGACTCGCGCAACGTGGATAATGTGAGCAATTTACAGAGACTACGCGAATTAAAATCCGAAAAGCCACGCGACTTAAAATTTGAAAAGCTATGCAACTTGAAATCCGAAACGACACAGACGAACAGATTCACACACAAACCTGAACGTGTTATCAAATTCAATGACGAGAAGGTTGATTACGAGCAATTTTTATCAGCCAGAAAATGTAAAGAATTTAATAATGACAGAACACAGGTACACGCTTTGCATTGTATACGTCAATTTATTTTTGTACCTTCACCGCTATTATCTGTAATGCAGAAGCTAGCTTTGAACCTGATGCGACAATTTGCTGTTGCATTTACAACAGCATTGCCTATAATGAAGGAACTGGAATTAGCAAGAATACAGCTATTTGCTTTTCAATTTATACCGCTATTGCCTGTAACGCAAAAGTTGAAATTTATTTGCAGTGCGTAATGGACCTCAGGGGATTCATTACGCTTTAATGAATATGTGCCGTAGCGAGCATAGGGCCCCGAGCTGTAGTAGTGCTGTTTCATCTTTAGTTTTCTGCACTGCTGCCTTCTCTTCTACTATCCTTTATATCTATCAAAACTGCTCTTTAACTATTGCTCTACCTAGTATTAAGAAACATGTAATGAAAACCGGATATGACAAATATTTTACCGAAAGTGACAACATTCTTTAGGCACTCCCGTAATGACAACTACCGCCGTAATTTTAATAACAGATAAAGTCGTAATCATCAGTATGTGTAAAATTATCAGCAATAGGAACCATATTTTTGTAACAATAGATGTTTTTCACCACAACAGCATGAAAGTAAGCCGCTTAGCATACCTAACCAACAATGCAGTCTACAAGGTCAACCAAACTTTAATGTTTCGCCGCGTGCACGTATAGTCCCAGCTCCAACAAATAGTAACGCATGGCAGCAAAAAAATAACTACGTACAGACAACACACCATTTCAATTCCTATCGCAATGCGCCGTATAGAAATTACTATCATGACAGACGTAAAAATAACGAGCACAATTTTCAGCGTACATTTAATAACAGTCGATCTTATGAGCAGCAACAACAACGGCAACAACGAATAATCATGAATGAAACAGACAATAGGTGTCATCCATAGCGTAACCCGTCAGTAAGAAATAACAGAACAGTTCATATAGTGGATATGCCACAACATTCTCCCGTAAATAATAACACGTACGATAGATTTTAACCAGATACAGCACAGATTGCATATTACAGTAACGCAAACATTACTTTTGACACGCAGAATTTTGTTCACGAGAATGTTATTTGAAACATGCTTTGTTGAATGCTCCACTTTTATCGCACCCAGATCTTACCAGAAATTTTTCCATTGCCACCGACAGTTCTAACACCGCTTTAGGCGTACACATTTTCCAGGAAATTGAAGAAGATGGTTCAATAGTAATTAAAAACATCGCATTTGCAAGCCGCATTTTGTCACCCGCTGAACGAAATTATTCTGTTACAGAACTTGAAACATTATGTGTTGTATGGGCTTTTACGAGATTTAGGCATTTTCTTTATGGCAGACATACCACAGTTTACACAGACCACAGAGCGATACAATTTTTACTTTCAGCTAAATTCACTCACGACAGATTAAGCAGATGGAAACTATATTTACAGGAATTTAATTTTACAATAGTTCACATTCCCGGCACGCAAAATGTTATAGCAGACGCACTATCGCGTTCTCTCGGCAACAATCAGCAAGACGTAGCAACCAACTTCTGCAAAACAAATTTCAGTGTCATGTACATTCAGCAAGTTGCATTTGAAAACTTTATTTCATCGTCATTACAGGACATAGCAAAGGAGCAAAATAAAGACAATGTGTGGAAAGAAATTAAACACCTTTGGCAAGATAGGAAAAATGTTACGATTAGAAACCACTACACTGTACGCAATGACATTCTGTTTCGCCGCTCTCATCCAGACAGCAACAATTGGTTATTATGCATTCCTGACGAACTGGTTAACAAATTAATCTGGTACACTCATCTAAGTTATGCACATTACGGAGCACGAAAATGTTTTCTTATACTGAGACAGAACTGTTATTTTTCTAACATGGAGAAACGTATACGACGAGTTTTAGCGTCTTGTAAAATTTGCCAGAAAGCTAAATCAGACACCACTTCACATATTCCTCCTTTATATCCCATTATACCTGTTAAATTAAGACATATGGCCGCTGTAGATATTTTTGGTCCGATTCCGAGAACTAACAGAGGTTTTTGCTACATCTTTGTCGCTGTTGAGCTCACTTCAAAATTTGTTACTTTCACTCCATTACGCAAAGCTACTGCTAAAACTGTTTCGAAAGCATTTGTAAAACATTTTCTATCTCATGTAGGGCATGTAATGAAAGTAATTTCTGACAATGGATCTCAATTTCGTAGTAGCGTATGGACACGCATGTTACGAGCCAGAAACATTTCTCCGATCTATATATCCAAGTACCATGCTTCTTCGAACCCTTGTGAACGATTAATGAAAGAAATTGGTAAACTGTGTAGAATATACTGCCACAAAAGACATATTGATTGGGACACACACATATTCTCATTCCAAGATGTAATTAATTCCATTCCAAATGAATCCACTATGCTATCTCCGTCTGTTATACTGAAAAATGCTGAACCACCTAACAAAATTAAAGAATTAATAACATTTCCTACATCTCGTCGATTACGACACCACGAAATAATTGACATTGCGCTGAACAACATCAAACGCGCCGCAGAGCGCCGGAGAAGACAGCAAAAACAGGTTTGTACACGCCGTGACTTTCACGTTGGACAGAAGATACTAGTACGTACACACTATTTATCCAGTAAATTAAAAGGTAAGTGCAGTAAATTTGAACTTCTATACGCAGGTCCATATCGGATTCGCAGCATCCCTCACCCCAATGTTGTACACGTCGAAACTTTGAGAACTAGAAAATCGAAAGGCAATCACCACATCTCAAACATTAAACCGTTTATTGAGTGAAACCACTGTATGATTCAACACACTATGATGCTATTCACTAATGCAATTATTTTACCTGACTAATTACTGATGATTATCGTATTTTTTCTTGGCAAGTGCCCGGCAAGGTAAGGTTAGCAGGTCGCTTTTCTTGTCGTTACACATCAGACCGTGCATACTTTTCCAGACGAACTTACGTATTTTATGACTAATTATGCAATGTTAGCTAATGACATGTTAATTTCATTACATTTTTTTTCCATTAAAGTCTTTAATTCTCGCCTCTATTAACTACACTACATACAAGCTGAACACAACGAACGTCACATTTTGTCTTTTTTTGTATGATTGTATTCCAGTTTTGTTTATATGCACTGTGAAATAGTTAGGATATAACACACACCAGTTAACTTTGACATTTTTTGCTTTATGACATCTCAAGATCGTGACTGTTTTACATTTTTTGCTGCTGCATTGTATTATTCTGTGTACATTTTTGCATCTGAACACTGTCAATGTCTTTGACATATTACGTTTTCTGTCATGTTATGCTGTATGGTTAATTATGCCACCATAAACCAGTCATTATTTAGTGGGTATATGATTTAAATGCAAGACATTAATCGTTGTTCATGAATTTCAGAAAGAAATGATGCGTGTAAGAAATAAATTCAACAGAAATGGGAATTTCACCTAGGGAATAAACAAAAGAAGATGCAATAACTTTATGAGGAAGAGTAAATGGATCAGGATTGGCAGGCATTAACAAGAATATACTATACTCATCGTAGAATAGCAGTCTTAACTAATTTTTTCTTTCAGAATACAAGGTGATTGATGCAGGCTGTCAGAGAGAACTACACATCTTAGTTTTTAGTGATGAAATATGCTAGAGATAAGGAATAGTTGTATAATGAGTAATGAAGTGATTTTTTGCAGATGATAATGAATACTGATGAATAATGATGAAGGATATGGTATTATGGATAATGAAGTTTTTCTTTACAGGTGATGATAATAATGAAGTTATGATAATATGGATAATGAATAATGAAGTTTTTTCTTTACAGATGAGGAGAATGGTGAAGTTATATTTATGCTACGTAGTTATTTAAGTATTTGTTGCAGTTTGTTTTGACAGCAGGTGTTACATTGCATAGTAGGATGACGGAAAGTTTTGGAAAGGACAGCTATGGAACACATTTTATACACATTTCACTACCTGTTAATTCGAAGTTCACTACCTTTCAGCATAGTGTGCGTTTCTTCTTTCAGGTCAATAATACATTTTGTATTTTTTTCAGGAGAAGCTTTTCATGATACTTACTAAACCTGTTAGTTATTATACCTGTTCTAGTACTTGCATTTTTATTTTTTTTACCCATTTGTGTTTATCATTTATGAATGTGATCACATATACTGCCTTGTTGCATAACCTTGCTACAGCTGACTCATGACGAATGACGTTACCTATCCTCATTTGCAGCAATAGGTCAAAAGCAAATAGTGTTATGCCTCAGCAATTAATTATCGATCCCAACGCAATGCATTGCTAACAGAAAAATGTATTACCAGTCCCAAGTAGTGATACCAGTTTGAGAAAGTTCTGAGTAATGCTGATTAGCTCTGAATAGTATGTCACTTGAGTAATGACTTCTTAATGAGACAAAAAAAAGTATATATTTAAAATAATGCTTTGTCACTAGTTAATAACTGCCACTGTTTATTGTAATGAGACTACTTATAATGCCTATGATTACTAATGCTATGACTAATTAACTGATTTTAATAATGACTTTGTAATGATCTGAATACTACTGAAGGAGAAACACTGTTTATTGTAATGAGACTACTTATAATGCCTGTGATTATTAATGCTATGACTGTAATTAACTGATTTTTAATAATGACTTTGTAATAATCTGAATAATACTGAATGATGATTCTATTCAATACTTGCTGGCCACTGAGTGCCAATAATTAATGTCACTTGAAGAATTGTTATTAATTATGCCATTAATTAGCCCTTTTTTTCCCATGTTGAGTTTTCATGTTTTGGTTAATGGCCAATGAGTGCCAATAATTTGTATCACTCAATGTATTATGTTAATGCTAGGCCAATAATTGACTCTCCTTTTCAACTAAGACTTCTGATGAACATTATTCTGTCATACTAAATATACTTTGTAACTGGCCAAGGACCGCCACTGTTTATTGTAATACGATTACCCATGATGCCAGCTAGTGATTCTTAATAGATTGGAATGACACATAATTAATTAACTATGGTACTGTTTAATAATGCTTTGTAATTAGGAGAAGACTAATAATTCTTACTATTGGAATGGCAAATGATTAATTAACGACAAATGATTAATTAACTGTAATTAGACAAATGATTAATTAACGACAAATGATTAATTAACTGTAATTAGGAAAAGGCTAATGATTATTATTGGAATGACAAATGATTAATTAACTGTAATTAGGAGAAGGTTAATGATTCTTAATTACACTCTGTAACTGAAAAGAATGCGATTATTTAATAATGCTTTGTAACCAGGAAAAGAAGGCTACTGATTCCATGTAAAACAATTAATGAACATTTTTCTGTAATACTACATACTTGGTACAGAAATGTTCAATAACTGGGCTATGAATGCCACAAACTAATTAAGTCTCTAATTGTCAATATTATGTGACTTGATGTCCTTCACCTCATAAGCTGACTACCCTGAATTATTGCAATGTCCATTTGTCCTGTTTATCCTAGTGATCACGGAGCACTATCTTTGGTTTTGCACTAATTCTACGTTGGTGTGCCTTGTAAGAGTGTGGTGTTGACACGACATGCTGTCCACCACCATGAGCGATGAAGACATTATTATGGTCCCACTGTTTGGTGTACCTAATGTACTGCCAAAATGAAAATATGGAACATTACTACGACAGTTCAGTGTCTTGGCTACACTGATAAATTCTGATGGGAAAAGAACTTCAAGTTGTGTCACTTGGTGTTGTACTACTGTGGAAAGATATGGACTTTCAGAACAGCTGTGTGCAATCTAAAGTGCTACAACCATGATGCAATCCTCCCTTTCCTATCCTAATTCTTGTCACATAGTGAAAATCATTTTTTTTTTTTGGTAACATCATTTATGTTCATAGGTTATACATTTTTTCGATTCGTTGAACTCCAGTGCGAGTACACTTATGGCACTGGTCGACATGATGTTTTGCCATTATGTTTATTTGTTGTGAAAATGCTAAAGACATTTTTCAGTGCGTGTGCACTTTGGACATGATTTTTTGCCATTATGTTTATTTGTTGTGAAAATGCTAAAGACATTTCTCCAGTGCGTGTGCACTTTGGACATGATTTTTTGCCATTATGTTTATTTATTGCCAAAATGCTAAAGACATTTTTCGATTTGTTCTGAAGTACAGTATATGCACACTCTTGTCTTTTATATTGTATATACATTTTTATTTTTATGATATGTTCTGAACTACAGTGCATGTGCACTTCTGTTAGGTGTTAATATGTTTTCTACTGAACTTCAGTGCCTGTATACTTATCTCATTTTTCAATATGTTTTCTACTATTCTGTATATTCAATACTTTAATGCGAATGCACTTATGCCATTTGTTACTAATTGTATATACATTTCATCATTTACTGATATGTTCTCAACTGCAGTGCATGTGCACTCATGTCACTTGTCAACATAATATTTTTTGTCAGTCTGTTTATTTGTTCTGAATATGCTAAAGAATTTTTTCAGTGCCTGTGCACTTTGTTATCTGTCAAATAATTTGTATATACATTTTTCTGATTTGTTACTATGTTTTGTACTCACATTTTGTCTTTGTCTGATATATCTTGTACTTAGTGCGTGTGCACAACATTTACTTTATGTACTACATCTAATTATTCTGTAAATTGTAGAAGTTTATTTGTTAATTAAAGAAAAATTTTGCCGCGATTCGCAAGTCCAAATGACTCACCATCGCTGCCAAATTTTTGCCCCCCCAGTGGAGGGTTATGAAACACGTATGTAACATAGCAGCGATGGCGAGGCATTGTAGCATCTGTGACCAGAGAGTTTGCGCTTGACCGCGCGAGTGTTGCGAGCGGTTCTCAGTCTGTCAGTCAGTCGTTGCGAGTCAGTCAGTTGTCGTTGCGAGTCTGTAGCTCTGTCTAGTTGAGAGCAGTACTCTGTCAGTAGTCGTCGCGTGCTTTACGCTAATAGTCGTCATGCAGAGCGGTCGGTCAGTAGTAGCAGTCCAGTGCGGGTGATGTAGGCGGTCGGCAACACTGGTCAAGATGGTGAATAAGGTATACTGTTAATTAATATAATCATTAGATAATGAAAAATTTTATTTATTGTAATTATTGTCCAACAAGTCCCCCAATAATAATTTTTATTTCAAAAGCATTTTTTCAAAAATTTAATTTTTATTGAACTAAAGATTTCGTTGCACTTCCCATTTCACTCCACTTCTTTTAAAGAAAATTTTCACTAGAATCACCAAAAAGGAGAATATTATTATTTGCAATGCAGTTCCTCCAAGCGGTGCGCAACAACAAGAGCAGAAATGTGACATCCATTTATTCTGAGGTAAGATTTTAATTCTGATTGTTTTGCACAGGGCCAAAGACCGATATTTCGGTTTAATTGTATTTTCTTGTCACTGAACGGACTTTAAATTTTGTGAAGAATTTTTATTTGAGTCAGATTGCGTATTTCACATTTTTGTTGCCGTTTTCAATACCTGTCATTGTGGGCGAGGTTACAATTAGCGCAATGTCCATCAGCATTTCTAAATAATATTGCCATTTTCTTTTAAATTACTGTGGGGAGGTTACACTCGGCTCCCATTTGTATTAAGTATTGTAATTTATTTCTATTAAATTACGGTGGGGAGGTTACAACGCAGAAGGCATGATCCCTCTCCATGCGGTTATCACGCCTTCAGTCTCCTTAAAAAGACCCTTGGAGGGTCGAAGATTCCTGTCGAATGAGGATGGGCAGCATACAATTACGGACTTCTTCACGCAGCAGCACACAGTACTTTACTAAACAGAATATCTTCAACCTGAAGCGACGGAGGGATGATCGCCTCAATGCTCGCGTCAAAGTTGCCTCACTGGCGTACCTCTTCTGAACTGTACGTCCTTCGAACAGGAATGTTTTGATTGCCCCCTTACGTACTGAAGCCTATATGTGTATTAAATCAAATACATATTTAAATTTATAAATGTAATCAGGTGAGTAAACACTGCAAAGGTCGGCTATATAGGACCATCCGTGTTACGGTACAGCGAGACACTATCATGACGGAAAATAGCAGTCAAATATCGAGTGTTTATAAACATGGAAGCCCTCGCGGGGTAGCTGCGTGGTCTTAGCACCTTGCCACGGTTCTTACTGTACAATAGGTGTTCTTACTGTACAACAGGTGAGTTCACATGATGTCGACACTAAAAGTTACGAGATGCGTGTACATACTCTTCTACTCATATCATGATCATTTTTCATCTAAATATTAAAATCGCCTCAAAATTTGTAGTCTGTCATTCAACGAAACAATCAGCAAGTGAGTGGCGATTGTTTCAATGTAGTTGATAGCGCATAATATCTGTAGTTCTTGACTGTCAAAATTCGTACAACTGCAGAAAAGTCATGCAAAATAATTATTTTAATGTGTAGTAGACATTCCTTTACACCCGGTCTGAGTTGTCAGTCTTTCTGCCTTGTCAATACACACGGGACATAAATACAATTGCCTTTCCTCTGGAACTGAGAAGGGAGTACGTATAATCATTAATACTGTCAATTCTCGATTACTTCTGACGGCGTTTTGCAAGTGCTTTCACATGATATTTCAAGCCCTGTTGGAGCTCCTTATGGATATGTAAGAAAATGTCAGACGGTCATAATGCTCAACAATGTCACGCCTTCTATCTACAGTTGTCTGGAACACGTAAAACGTGCGATGATGACCTTACTCTCTGCTCGCAGGTTTTACAACCCATTGTAATTTTCTTTGCAGTTTACATGTGAACAGCTTAAAAGCGTAACCGTTCCCATAGCCCTGTGACGCACTCCATATAAGACCACTTTTTGAAAATCTGCCTAAGGCTCAGAAACGATGACTGCCAAAACTTCAGATTTTACACATCGTCCAAGGTTCAGAATATATTGAATTATTGGTACCCTATCAAAACACTTGTTCTTTGCGCATCCTGTATGCAGCTCACGAAATCCTCAGTATTCACACCCGGCTCCTGCTTATCTACAATTGTATCTACTTTCTCAATAATCGTTACCTTCTTTAAGCCTGATCTGATATGTGAGGATTCCTCACATGCAGTTGGTATCAACGCAAAGATACTGTATTACCCAGTAAAGCGAACTGGTCACCTGACCTGGTAAATCACGACACTTCGAGGGCAGTATCAGTAAAACTTCGAGGGGCATTCAATACGTGATCCAACACATTTTTTCCTCGACCGATTTCGGTTGGAAAGAAATTAGGAATTTGTTGTGGAACATAGTGCACACTTCTGCAACTTTTCCCTCTTTTTCATGCTTGGAGGCACTTTCTCGTTCGTCGCATGAGCTCTGTCGCCCCTCCAGAAAGGTATGAGCTGATAACAGATCCCTTTCTATTCTTATCATTCGGTATGTGTCTGTCACTGGGTGCTAACGGTGCAATTTGAAGATGTATGTGTCGCTTTTTTAATAGCTTGTGGTGTTATTTTCATAGTTCTGAGTCCATACCCTGAGTAACTCATATTTAACTTGGAGGCGGAGTTCAATTGGTTATTTCTCCTCTTTATTTCAAAATGCAAGGTGCACGAATGCCGAAGTCTGATTTTCTCTTTCTTTGAGTCTCTCTTACGATAGCAGTCGAACTCCCACACAATTTGCTCCAGTATTTCATGTTAGTTTTCTTTCTTTTTTTTCAAGATTTATATTGCAATATGATCAAATAACTGTTTTGAATGTGAATAAATGTTTGGTGGTCGTGATATCGACTTCCTTTTATGATCCCTACTTCCCACAACTTTTCCCAAAATTAGGTGACCTTTATTTAACCAATATAATTAGTAATATGCTAAGGTGTTATTTCAGAGTGATGGTAGTATCGTTGTCCGCAATGGGCAAATTATGAGCAGAGTGATGATTAAAATTCTTCTACGTGTTGCACCGCGTCATTGTATAAAATACTTTAATTATAAACTTAAAACCAACGTTTCAACAAATGTCAGTACCGTTTTACAGAAGGTCGCTCGTGTTTCATGTTTGCATAGGCAAAAGTGTTGCCATCTGACGGCCCTTGTGGTGGGGCAGCCAACAACGATTTGCACCGCAGTCTCTCAGTGAGTCCAGCGCTGCCTCTCGGAGAGTGACTTAGGTAGTACAATTGTGGGAAATAACGATTTTCCACGGCCTTCACGCTCGGTAGACCCCGAATGTGAGAGTTCACACAGTGGAAAGACCACCGCCTTGACTCCTCCACCTGCAGTAAACACACGGCACGCACATCCCAGTGCCGGAACCGCGATCGACGCACTGCCTCTTTTTGTTGTACTACAATAACCGCCGCTGTTCGCTTGTCCATTCTGTTCTGAAGCAATTTCCGGCCGGGGGACGTCAGCGCAAGGCCATCACAGTCCCGTTACGAAAGTTGGCAGGTCGTCCCGTAAATAAAAGGCAATTCGCGCTCGTAACAGCCGTCTGCTGCAGGGCGCCAGAAAGGCAATAGTGTGGCGCCTCGCCTCTTACAAACACGAATAATGAGCATTACCTGGATACGAATACGGAGGAACGTTAGCTCTTGTTAGCCAGTCGTGTTCTATATAGTTATCGTCATTATGCTTCCATAGTCCTTCCAGCATGTTTTAGTTTCTGGAGGATAGAAAATCTGAACATTTTTATCGGTTGGGTTGTTTGGGGAAGGAGACCAGACAGCGAGGTCATCGGTCTCATCGGATTAGTGAAGGACGGGGAAGGAAGTCGGCCGTGCCCTTTCAAAGGAACCATCCCGGCATTTGCCTGGAGCGATTTAGGGAAATCACGGAAAACCTAAATAAGGATGGTCGGACGCGGGATTGAACAGTCGTCCTCCCGAATGCGAGTCCAGTGGAACATTTTTATGCTAGCATCGGCCTCTGATATAGTGGAAAATTGTCGTGTCTCCCTATTGCTTTTTACAAGTATTTATTTACTTCACAGCTTTACTCCACATCAAAATTTTTAAACGATATTTATTCCGCTCCCTTTTCTTGTCACGATATAAAGGGCGAGCCTTGTCGTTACAAGCTTCATATTCTGTATTGCACGTCGTACATCATTTTCTGATATTTCCAGAATATCGTCGTTCTCCTGAGATTTTCAAAGTAGCACCAACCTCTTGTCTTTTCTGCAGTAATTTCCCTTCAAATAAACTCACGTTCGAAGGGCATCCAGTCTTTTCTTTCTTTTTATTCTTCTGCTCTCCGTGTATTAGCAAATGTTGCCTGTTCCGGCTTCAGAATATATCGCTCCATCTTTTCCTTGGACCTCTCGACTCCTTTCTTCGCTTAGTCCTGTAGCACAGCACTCTTCTTGAGCCTCTCCTTCGGCATTCTATAAACATGCTGTCTCCAATCATTTCTACAGTTCACAATTTTTCCTTCCAAAGAATTTACTCCTACTTTTTCCGCTATTTTTCGTTTGCAGTTTTATCTCTTTTACTGTTCTTAAGAATGTCGTTTCTGCAGCCTGCACCTTGTTTTCGTCTCCTTTTGTCAACCTCCACGTTTCAGACACATACAGAAAAGATGGCTTAGCCATTACTTTGTAGAATTTCAGTCTTGTTTCTTTTTTGGCTGTAGTCTTACGCTTCCATTTATTGTGTGAAAAGGCAAAAAATACCGCCCTGGCTGTAGGAAGTTTTTACGAAAACCACGACCGACTGCACAATTTAGGCACGTCTTCAGGGCATCTAAACAGACATTAGAAAGTAAATATTTTACATTTTTTCCTTTTTCACTGGCTTAACAGATATTGTTATATCTAGTAGAAAAGAACTATACATTAGGTACTTACATAAATTTTGTATACAGAATTATCTTGTGCTGTCCTGAAGCCCGTTCCCGTTCCCGTTCCCGTTCTTTACGTCACTGATAAATTAAAAGCCGCCAGAAGCGTTTATCAAATTGATAAAAGGGGATGTCCCTAAAAAAAAATGAAACGAGTATTTGGTGAGGAGAGAATAAAATAAGCCCTGCAAAGCGTGCGAAAATGTATATAAGCACCAATAAAAACGTCCCCTATTATCAACTGCTGGATGCGATGCGTGCGCGTCCATAAGGAACAGTGACCTAGGCAAGCAGCCACGAGGAAAACTGCGTTGTCAATGACATCCGAAACCCAGCAGGATGGCGCTGGAGAAAATGGGGCTAGTGCACCGAATGTAGAAGCCTGAAAGTGAGGGTGCTGCACATAAAAATGACTTACAATTTAAAACAGCAAGTAGTATTAAAACATGGACAATGCGTGGAAAGAAAACTAATAGTGTACATCCCTTATGATGCAGGCTACTTAATATTTGCGATAGATATTATTCCACGCTATTTGAAAACCAATGGAGAATTTATAAACGGTAGAAGTTTTTACATGTAGTAATTAAAGTTGTAGGAAAATAAGAACAATGAGCTATCTAGTTAGACAGTCAAAATTTCCAAAAAGAGTCCTGTGTCCCAATTCTGTCCGGCTGTTTAAGCTGACTAAAGTTCAGATCTTCTGGGTTGTTAGGCCACGTCATATTTCCTCTAAAATAATCGACGTTTCGACCCCTCTTCTGGGATCTTCTTCAGGATCTTCCGGTGTCCACTATTGCTAGGGTTCGAAAGATGTTTGTAAGGCTTAGAAAATCGCTATCTATTAAATATTAAGGTTGTTACCCTAATTCTCCAAATATACGATTTGCATTCTCTCGTGTATGGCCGTGATCTGAAATCCTGTGTCGCGTAAATGCGCACTTAGTGTTTATCCTGAATTGGCGCAATGAGTATGCTCTTTAAACCAAGTTGAAAAACTTCTACCAGTTTTTCCTATATATTTGGTGTCACATAGCAGACAAAATATGCAATAGACACCCGATAACTTAAACCTATTGCATGGGGGCTTAATTAAATATGATGAAAATACTTTTTAAATTTTTCGTAGCTGTCTGTCCGATTACGCTGTTCTCGTAAACGGTTGGCCCTGACTAGAATTATTACGCAATCTGACTGCAACAAACAATGTAAGAAAATTTTCGTAAACACAGTTAGTTAATTAAGTCCCCAGCAACTATAAAACCTACTAAACCAAAGCACAAGTATAACTGTTCTGTATGTGGGAGTGTGACTCAACGTACATCTGGCACGGTTCTTCTTCAACAAGACAAGAATTTTTAAATACCAATTTTACTGACGTGATAAAAGAAAATTACAAATACTACAATTGCATAAGGAAACCAGAATTAAACTCTAATACAAGAACACACGCCAGATGCTTTGTTGACTGAACCTGTAATGACTCATTATTTAAAACATGGAATTAATGAAAAAACACGCAATATTTTACCTTCATATATATTGACGAAAAGCAGTCTGATCGTTACAGTATTTCCATTAGAATAACATCTGCTATCTCTCCCATCAAATAACTGCATAAAACATGGAACAAACACTCCTTACTACCACATCTCACTCCGACTTCACGACAAGCAGTGCCCACTAGCACATCTCGGCACGACTGACTACAACGAGCTCTCAACAAGCACTGACTTCCACGAGTTCTTAACAAGCACTGTGGAGGCGGCTTAATAGTACTCTTTGGCGCAATCTCTGGCGCAGTGGCTCAGTGTACCCACCTTTCATATGCCCCTCCTCCACAGGCCAGAATTTGATGGTATTTTTGCCAGCATTGGTGGTGAAAATACCACCAAATTCGTCCAGAAAAAATACAGATAAAAATAAAAGATAATATTAATACCTAAACATCACATAATTAGTTAAAATCTTGGCTTTGCACTGACCTTTCACTAATCTAATATATGAAATACAGTAAGCAATACAACTTCTTTTCATACATGTGACTTTACATAAGAGTTCACACAATACACAAAAAATCAGTTAATACAAATGTTCACATAAAATGCTTTCAATGATTAGTTTATACAAAAAAAAGACACCAACAGGTGACATCTTTTCAGTAGAA
Organism: Schistocerca piceifrons; assembly: GCF_021461385.2. Lineage (NCBI taxonomy): Eukaryota > Metazoa > Arthropoda > Insecta > Orthoptera > Acrididae > Schistocerca > Schistocerca piceifrons. Next base: position 423,667,238 of record NC_060138.1, on the reverse strand, counting down.
GTAGTCCATCAGTGGCACCCAGTAAAGTTTAGCAGGTACACCCAGCAACAAGTCACATTAGTTCAGTAGAAGCAATCCATCAGAGGCACCCAGCAATGTTAAGTAGGTGCAGACAGCAACAAGTGACTTCATTTCAGTAGAAACAGTTCATCAGTTGCACCCAGCAATGTTGAGCAGGTGCAGACACCGACAAGTGACATCATTTCAGTAGAAGCAGTCCATCAGTTGCACCCAGCAATGTTGAGCAGGTGCAGACACCAACAAGTGACATCATTTCAGTAGAAGCTGTCCATCAGCTGCACCCAACAATGTTGAGAGCAGGTGCAGACACCAACAAGTGACTTCATTTCAGCAGAAACAGTCCATCAGTTGCACCCAGCAATGTTGAGTAGGTGCAGACAGCAACAAGTGACATTAGTTCAGTAGAAACAGTCCATCAGTTGCACCCAGCAATGTTGAGCAGGTGCAGACACCAACAAGTGACATCATTTCCATAGAAGTAGCTCCATCTGTGCACCCAGTAATGTTGAGCAGGTGCAGAGAGGAGTCCATGATATTCACTATCACTGATCACACAGTTCATCAGCAGAAATTAAACATGTCCTAGTGGCACCAACCATGTACAAAAGGTACAAGTAACAGTCCATAATATTCACTATCACTGATTACTCAGTTCATCAGCAGAAATTAATCATTCCTAAGTGTCACACATTACGTTGAAAAGTGCAGGTAACAGTCCATAATATTCACCTTCACCAATCTAACAGTTCAGGCATGAACAATAGTTTGAAAACACATACAAATGCTTTTACAATGCTCTTACACTAAACATACAAATTCTAATAAACACACAAATGATATCAGATAATTGTCATATTAACTATTACAAATACTCAAATATCAGTAAACCTATAATATTTATGGGTGTCAGTGCAAGCCACTACAAACAAATAAAATAATATTCACGAGATAGGTGGGTAGGATTAGGAAAGGAAAACACACAAAACACACTCATTCATCTTTCATCCACATTAAGTACTACTGTGTAATTGAATAGTGTTAACTGTGTAAATGTAATTCTGTCAAAATCTGATGTTCATCATGTGTATCAAGTAATAGTGGCAACAATGTACAACAGTCAATAATAGTTAGGTCAACGTCATAGTCATCATGTCAAGACCAATGTTTGCCAAGCCAGATCAAATGTACTGTTGTTGAACAACTGTCAGTGAGCCAAGATATGCAAATACTTCCTCTCTTCAAAAAAAAAGTATATACTGCTTAGTGATTTAACAAAGTGTGTGTATAGACTATCTTCCTTCTACTTTAGTGTTCTAGTCTACTATCTTCATCCTCCTTGTTCCATAAGACCAACAAAAAAAAATATGCTCCTCACTTACTTTACCTCTTATACACCAAAACTCCAATAATCATCAGCATCACATAATCTCAATACTTCACTAATACTTCTTACGTCGATACATATAACTCTTATCATCAATATCATTTACCTTACCTCTTGTCCACAAAAACTCCAATAATCATCAACTTCATATAATCTCTATACCTCAATAATACCTCTTTAATACGTCGATAAATATGAACCTTATTGCCAATATCATCTCACTTCCAACACAACTCTTTCCTCTAGTCAGTCTCCTCGAACAAGTACAGATAAAATCCTAATGCAAACTTCAGTTCATCATCCCATACAATCTGAAGACACATTGTCAATACACAACCTCTGTGTAATCCGTCTGACCCAAATCTTCTACTCATTATGAATTATAAACAAAGAAATGCATACATGATCTCTAACAGACTTACTTCGAATAACTCTCAGTAATTAAGTACGATTACGGAGTGTGAATAATCATAATATTTCACAGTGTGCACACCACTTCAAGAACTATGGCAAACAGAAGCAAACATGTGGAGTATTTCTTGTGTCAAGTGTCACTTCCTATTTCAATTGCTCACGAAAAATGCAGTGTAATAATTGTTAATGGTCTAAACCTAGTAATGGTATGTCCTGTCGTTAGCTTCCTTCCTATTAGCATAAATTTATACAGCTTCCATAAAACCTCAGCTCATGTGACTTCTATGTAGTTTCTTGTACTAATGTCGTTCGTCGAATTATAGCAGTTCATTTTCTTATCTTAAAAATATAAGGCACTGAGCGTAAGCAAAACAGGCAATAGCGAATAAATATACCAGTAGTGAACAGAATGCCAAAAAGTGGATACTGCACAATTCTTACAACGAGGCTCTGCCAAGCGAACAATCTGTAATTAACACCATACTGTAACCTAAACTCTATGTTCGTACACTGTACAACAGCATTGCTATATACCAAATTAAAGAGTAGTTGTGACAACAAAACAGAAATGTGTAAATATGCAATCCATACGCATAGCAGTAAACATGTCATTAGCATCATATCAGCATAAGCAAATAAATGTTCATATGTAATCTTAATAAGTAGACATGTAAGCGCAATTAGATAAATCACAAAGTATAACTTACATACATAATCACAGTCAGCACAATTAATCAGGTTACAATTATAATTTAAATAAATAAGCACAGCAGGCACATAATAGAAAAATATGACATCAGTGAAAAAGCAGTGCAGCCAAGCGATGCATAATATACACAAGTTACAACCCAATTCATTAATAATCATTGTCAAAATCGGTTAACGTACGCAAGCACGTCGCTTCACACGTAAATTCATAGAACATGAAATTAGCACAAAGTATGAATCACGTAATCGCGAGCAGCAAATTACGTCTAAAGTACGTACCAAGTGGAAATATGTTACCTGAAAAATAAACTCAATTAATAGTTACCTTTTTAGTTTATTACTTTCTTCTACGAAATTACATTCTTCCTGCAATTTTCTCGATAGCAAGTCCTCTTATCGTCGGACACACACAGAATTTACCTGAAGTTCTTAAATATTTTATACAAACGTATCCTGAAAAATACTGAACGTTAATAACATAATTTATCAAGTCACTATAGCTTTATACTGAATTTAATCGGAGAAATTAGATTGTGTATTTGTTTACGGCTGTCAGTGCATTCGCACTGAGCGCTCGATCAGCTGTAGGCGCGTGACGTAGGAAGCAATTGTTTTCGGTCAACGACTGCCTTGTGCGGCGCGCAGACTTGACTGTTGCTTTGAGTATGTGCCGCCGCCAAAACACAGCGCGGTATCCTTGTATTCTCCGCATGTTTACATCTAGCTGTTGGTTTCTCAAAAGTATGTCATTCCACAAAAATTTTTACGTTAGATATATGATGTATTCCCTTAGAGCGTCGTGATTTAAGAGTTTCTACTTCAACAGTGTTATCATGAATAATTTTACGCATTCTATATGGACCGTTATAAAGCAAAAAAAATTTGCGACACAAGCCTTTTCCTTTATGCGACAAACGATGAGACTTAATTAACACTTTTTGACCAACTGACAAGATTTTTGAACGACCAGGATGTTTAGCTGATCTCTCTCTTCTAGCAGCTGCAGATGCAATATTTCGTAGAGCCAGGTTGACAACTTCAGAATGCCGCAGTTTCCGTGAAGGCGGAAAAGGAACGATTTCAGATATGCGATTTGTCGGTGCTTTATTTTTTAATACCAGTATAGGCGGTAAAGAAGTTGAATCATTAGGGAGTTCATTCAGAATGTTTTGAAAAATATGAAGATACTGATCCCACGTTCTGTGATTCTGATGACAATAAAGACGACACAATTTATTGATTTCCTTCATCCATCTCTCTGAAGCGTTAGATTGAGGGTGAAAAAGTGAAATGAAAATTGGTTTAATTTTACGACGCTGTAGAGTACGAAGCCAAATTTTAGAACGAAACTGTGATCCATTATCTGATATAACCTTATCAACATGACCAACTTCTTTAAGAAAATGTTTGATGAAAGCGTTAGATACTGAACGAGCTGTTGCTTTGCGTAACGGTGTAAAACACACATATTTTGACGTCAACTCCACTGCTACGAAAATGTACGCAAAACCATTAGTAGAACGAACCACTGGACCGAACAAATCGACTGCAGCCATCTCCTTTAATTTCGCTGGAATGATAGGAAACAACGGTGCTCTGTGAGAAACTGTTGGCGGCTTAGCCTTTTGACATAATTTGCATTTGGCCAGAACAGATCGAATACGTTTTTCCATATTACTGAAATAACAATTTTCTCGTAATTTACAAAAACATTTTCTGGGACCAAAGTGTGCATAACTGAAATGCGTATACCAAATCAATTTATTAACCCACTCATCAGGAATACAAACTAACCAAACAGAGTTGTCGACCGATTTTCGTTTAAAAAGAATGTCATTGCGAACTGAATAGCATCTAGTTTCTCTGGATCAGGAAGAATACCTTCTGTAGACATAATGTGACCGAGAAATTTCACCTGAGAACGACCAAATTCAGATTTTTCTAAGTTCACTGTAATGCCAACTCTTGCAAAAATACGCAATAATGAATCCAAAATTTTGTTGTGCTCACTCCAAGAATGTTTAGCAATAAGAATGTCATCAACATATGAAGTAATGTTGTCACGAAGATAAACAGGTAAAATTTCATTTAAGCTACGAATGAAAGCTGCAGAAAATTAGTAAGTCCAAACGGTAAATTCCAAAGTCACTTTTGGGTAAAACAGTCATATCCGGTTATTGTTTATCTACTGTCTAGATAGATTGATAGTCGAAGAGTTGGTTTGACAGATGCAAAGAATAGTAAAAGAGTAGGCAGCGGTACAGAAAACTAAAAGGGAAATAGCACCACTACAGCTCGGGGCCCTATGCTCGCTACGGCACATATTCACTTAGAGTAGTGAATCCCCTGAGGACTTTAATAACCGCACATAATTTCTAGTTTGTGTCTTTGTGGCACATCTGGCGGAAGTGCGTACGTAAATTGATCTAACCATGCACATGGATGTATGTCATTCTTAGAGTTGCGAAAGATCTTAAATTTCCGAACAGTCAAAAAGTGTTTATAGTCAAAATTTTCGCCTCGTGGCGACAAAGACCTACCGCGTCTGTCCCAGTCACAATGACGATTATTGTCAAGTTCGCGCGTCTGGCGCTCTCTTGTTGCTTCTCGTAAATGAAATAAATTACTTTCTTCATACCCCTCTGCTATCTGTGATTCTAAGTTCTTTCTACTGTCCTTTCCTACTATTTCGCCTTCAATTTGTTTGACTTGCTTTCGTAATGCCTCAAATTCCCTTTTCACGCGTTCATTAAATTTTCCCTGATTTTCAACATGCTTATTTATGTTCTGGTATTCTTCGGTTTCTGCAAATGGCAATGGTGCTGTATCATCTGAATCTCTGTCCCCATGTAAACTAAGATTTGCCAATTTATCTGAAATCTCCTCAACTCTTTCCGATATGTCACCTATTTGTTCTTTCTGTTTATTTATGTCTTCCGTAAGTGTCGCGACTCGGGTTTCAGTATTGACACATTTGGTAGTTAACTGTTCATATTGTTGTGTTAGATTATTTAATCTGTCATTTGGTACGGATTCTTCGATTCTCTCAAATATTTCTTCCTTATCTTTTGCACGTTGTAAATTTAACTCTGAAAATTTCTGTACTATCACGCGATCTCTTTCTTCCTGTTCTCTACCCTGTTCCCTTTGTCTGATTTCTACTGCAATTAATCTATTATTGTGAGCATTCAAAATTGGTTGTACTTCTTCTCTGATTTCTTTCTTTAATTCATCTTTCATATTTTTGAAACATGTTCCTATTCGTGAATCTATCCGAGTTTCCATTGTTCCCATCCGTGTTTCCAAAGTTCCTATCTCTGTTTTTAATTCAGATCTCAAAGTTCCCATCTCTGTTTTAATTGTTCCCATTTGTGAGTCGAACCGTGTTTTTAATTCTGATCCCAAATTTAATATTACACCCATCAACTGCTCCATATCAGCCGGTTCGAAATTCTTTTCGCCCCTAACATTTCCCACAAAACTAACTTCCTTCTGCATAGCCATACAGCTATCTGTGTTCGATACTATTTCAGAATCTTCTATCGTTAATCTCGGATTCTGTGAATTTTCTGATTGAGAAAAATTTTGAAATGGTTCCGGACTATTTTCCCGACTTATTACATTGTTTTCAACTCCATTATTCATCATACTGTTGTCCTGTGTTGGCGAGTTCGCCATGTCAACAATTTCGTCATTCTCACTATCCATCATTTTTGCCTTTTTCATTGATCGCGTAATCATTTGCAAAACATAAAAAAAAATTCGTCACTGTTCGAAAATCACACACAATGACTCCTTATCTCCAACAATACTATTCACACGAGATGTTTCCCTCAAACACGATTAACGAACAATTGAAATAATTGCACAAAATTGTCAAACGCGTATACAAGGCAATAAAAATTAAATTTTGAAAAATACGATTAGAAGAATGCCAATTACCAAATCTACACTTGCAATATAAACTACAATTACTAAACTACAAATTACTACAACAATACTACTGTCTACTATTTTTACAATCAGAAGATTCCAAGGGACGATCCGAAGCAGCGGTCGCCACGTGCATGGGGGCTTAATTAAATATTATTGAAAATACTTTTAGCTTTTTCGTAGCTGTCTGTCCGATTACGCTGTTCTCGTAAACGGTTGGCCCTGACTAGAATTATTACGCAATCTGACTGCAACAAACAATGTAAGAAAATTTTCGTAAACACAGTTAATTAATAAAGTTCCCAGCAACTATAAAACCTACTAAACCAAAGCACAAGTATAACTGTTCTGTATGTGGGAGTGTGACTCAACGTACATCTGGCACGGTTCTTCTTCAACAAGACAAGAATTTTTAAATACCAATTTTACTGACGTGATAAAAGAAAATTACAAATACTACAATTGCATAAGGAAACCAGAATTAAACTCTAATACAAGAACACACGCCAGATGCTTTGTTGACTGAACCTGTAATGACTCATTATTTAAAACATGGAATTAATGAAAAAACACGCAATATTTTACCTTCATATATATTGACGAAAAGCAATCTGATCGTTACAGTATTTCCATTAGAATAACATCTGCTATCTCTCCCATCAAATAACTGCATAAAACATGAAACAAACACTCCTTACTACCACATCTCACTCCGACTTCACGACAAGCAGTGCCCACTAGCACATCTCGGCACGACTGACTACAACGAGCTCTCAACAAGCACTGACTTCCACGAGTTCTTAACAAGCACTGTGGAGGCGGCTTAATAGTACTCTTTGGCGCAATCTCTGGCGCAGTGGCTCAGTGTAGCCACCTTTCACTATCACTAAGTATACTTCCCTTGTTTTGGCCGTTGTTCTTCGGAATATAGTAGTCCGGGATTATATTTTTTGAAACCAGGCATTTGCCTGTTCTGTCAGAAATATCTCCAAAGAAACGAATCCTATGGCACTTTTTTCTAGTGGAAGTTGCTATTGTGATAAGAGAGCTGACATTATTTGGGTCCTGTTCTAGCGGGTTTTAATTTATAAATGACATGAATGACTGGGAGAGATTTCAGGACGGCATAAAATAACGTTGTAGACAAATTTATGTAAGTACCTGACGTGCAGATCTATTCTACTCCGTATAACAATATTTGCTATGTATTGTGCTAATACAAAAAGGAAAAAATTGTAACATACTTCCGTTCTAATCACTGTTTAGATCACCTGAGGATGTAACTAAATTGTCGTGAAATCAGTCGCGGTTTTGATAAAAACAGTCTACAGCCAGAGCGGTGTTTTTTGCCTTCTCATAAAAATGTGGACATTTGGCTGCGGTATCCGCAATTCAAAAAATGATTTAAATGGCTCTGAGCGCTATGGGACTTAACATCTGAGGTCATCAGTCCCCTGGAACTTAAAACTACTTAAATCCAACTAACCTAAGGACATCACACACATCCATGCCCGAGGCAGGATTCGAACCTGCAACCGTAGCGGTCCCGCGGTGCCAGACTGAAGCGCCTAGAACCGCTCGGTCACACCCCCCGGCATCCGCAATTCAAACTCTGTTTATTGTACAGCAAGTTTCTGCTGGAACTTGAGTAATTATTTAAAAATCCTATTTCTATTTGTAAGTGACATATGTTCCTAAGTATTCAAACATTGTTCTAACATATTATCACTGATCACCATTTTGGTCCCAACATCTTACCTCTGAAGGCCATTGTTTTTGTTTTCCATAAATTTTAAGATTATTCCTCTCACATAACGTCTGTAACATATACACCGCTCTTTGAATCTTTCCTTCATTTCTACTTATAATAATCTGATCATCAGCAAATAACTTCCCCTTAAGCGTACAATTTTATGCAATACAAATGCCTTGGTTAATTTTATACATCCATGCTCTAATTAGATCATCTACATAAATTGTGAACAAAATAGGAGACAAGCTACAACTCTGCTTATTCTTTTACTATTCCTTCCATTTTCGACATGTAAGCTGATTGTTGTAGCTTTATATACCCATTTCAGCACTTTATTGAAGTGATACCGATATCTAATTGGAGTCATGATTTCCCATAATTTTTGCCTACTTAGTCGATCAAATGCGTTTTCGCAATCAAAGCTGTATGAGCTTCAAGTTTATGTCCCCTTTTTTTATAATATCTGCTTAACTGTGAAAGTGGCAACTGTGCAGGATCGTCCCTTTCTAGAGCCGTTCGTTCTTCTACTAATAAACCGTCTGGAATGGCTCGTACGCTTTTTACTTAATATGCTTGCATATATTTTATGTCCTGTATTCAGGCTCTTATTTCCCTATAATTTTCACACTTGTTTTTAACTCTTTTTTAAAAATATTCGTGTGGGCATGCAACCAGAGGCTATGAATCTGATATCAATTCCAACATCTATTAATTACAGTCAGAAATGTCTAATTTAGTTTTGGCCCCCATATCTCCATAATTCTGCATTTATTCCATGTTCTCTTGCTGCCTTCCTAGTCTTCGTGTCTTTTAATGCTACTTCTTATTCCCCTAAGGTAACGGGATGTACATTTTCATAAACAGAGTCATCGTTTGCTTCTTCGTTTTCCAGGGAATTATTAGACAAAAATCTTTGCAGGGTTACGTACATTGTTCTTTCCCTATTACCTTTATACTTGCTTTATCTCTTTTTTCACTACCTACACGATTAAACACTTTAAACGCCATCATTTGTCTTCCATGTATACCATCTTCAACAGTGCTTTTAAATTCGTCCCAGAATTCTTGGACGGCTTTCCTTAGAATATACGTCAGTTCATTTCGGTTTTCTCTACATATGTCAGTTGCTTCATCCGTTTGCTGTCATCCTTCTAGATGAGCTAATTTCCTGTCTCGTTGTGCGTTTGCGATTTCTTGTTTCCGTATTCATAATCATTTTTTTTCTTCCATTACATCACTTTTTTATCTCAGTCTTCGTTAGTTACATTTGTTACAGGTTCTGTAATATTATCCTGTCCCTCACTAATGTCTTGGCTAATTTCTTGTTTTTTATAGATAAGAAGATAACCCTCATTGATGTAAAGTTTTTATACTTTCTTCTTGTAATAGGCATGTTTTAAACATATCTTCGTCCGATCTCTCATGTCTTTCCATTTCCTTCTACCTTGTTAGATGTATTTCTCGGAATTAGAAAATAATGATCCATTGATTTATCACTTTTTCGACAGATTCTTACTTGCGATAACAATTTTCTATCCATCACATTGCGGACCAAGTAAAATTATGGCTGTCTTTATTTCTAAGGAAAGTATTTGTTTTCCTTAACTCGCTGAATGCTGCAAACTGTCTCAGCTTCTCCCCATTATTGTTCAAAGCATCGTCGCCAAATCTATCTGTAACATCTTTAATTGGTATTTCTCCCATTTTGCCATTTAAATCTCTTTTTACACATTTACTGATTTCCTTATTTAGTTCTTCATGGAATCTTTTACTGTCTTCCTTTTCGCTTTCTTCAGGGGCGTATTCCCCAGTTACTGTCAAATGACTTCCAAGTATTCTAAATTTAACAGTTAGTAATCTGTCATTTACAAAAGTGTAAGATTCTATCTTATTAGCCTGTTTCTCATCAATAATTACCGCAACTCCAGTACTTGCTCTTTGTTGTTTATTAACTACACTAAAAATCAAGATGCAGCCTCCTATTGGTTGGGTACAGTTTCGTTCCTAGAGAAGCTGCCTTCACTGTGCGTCTAATTTGGTAACAGCTATTTGATCGTTACAAACATGGTACTGTCGTGATTCTTGCGTCATTATCTTGGGAGGTATTAATTGAGTATTAATCGATCGTTCAATGTCATATCTTTGCTCTCGAGCTGTTACATGTGAGTGAGCAGCGATGTTGTAAGCTGTATCGCAGGGTTAGGTTATCATCTTTGGTGTGCGCGTAGGTGCAGCTACAGTTAATGGTTAGCGAAGTTCAAGTGAGGAAGCAGTTGTAATGTTTTGTTTCAAATGTACTCTCAATTTATCGATGTGTTTAAGTAATATGATTATATAATGGTAATTGATCTGAGAGGGAGGAAATTTAATGGAATATTTTATTTACTGGAAGAGGAATTATATGGTAATTTTTTTGAAGTCACTCTTTTATTATTGCAGCGCCATTTTTCCCCCACCCTTCTCTAACACTTTTTAACTGATCATGTTTTTCTTTAAAAAGTAGAAAACCAGTTGTCTTCCTAAAATACTTCGATTTGCAACTAAAAGAACTCATTGCACTTCTCCAGTGTCTCTGTGTAGATATAGTAATTTGCAACTTCAGCATAGCAGCGCGCAAGACAGAGCAGTAGTGCAACGTGTATCCAGATTTGCGTAGAATAGAGATAAGGACTAAATATTTTGATGTCTTTTTATAAAATAAGGGTCAACTTATGTCATTCAGAGACAGTGAGCTTTTTCTGTGTTGTGTATCAGCTTTAGTTCTGGGATCTGGGATCGATTTTACAAAACTAATTATCGTAGGTTTCATGTTAAAGTTCATTATTCAGACTGTTTATACTGTTCAAAATTCTTGAAGTCAGATTATTCACTTTACCAGTATTGAAGGCTTGCCTTCTCATTACGACAGTTCAATTTTCTATTACTACTCATTATTACCTCTGCACACCTCTTACTATTCAAAACAGAGTACGTCAGCCATAATTTGATTATTTAAAGAAAACTTTCAATCTGTATGACTACCTGTGATGGCCTGTTCTACTGATTATGCTTTCCGTTACCTCTACAAGCGTCAACAAGATTCAAAGGTTTTCCCTATATTAGAGATTTGTTCTGTATACGTTATAAGAGTTTTGTGCCATCAACACAAAGGGTTCTCACCTAACTTTCTTCATTGTCGTAGACGGGACGGTGACGAAGTATTTTATTTAATCATAATAACTACTTCAGCCCATTCACAATTGATTTTTGAGGCTGTGATTAAGCGAAAGCAATAATTGTTAACAGTGTATGTCACCTTTCGTGTCTGTGATAGAATGTAACTTAAGCACTTGTCTATTTCTCTCTATCTGCTTCTCTCTATCTTTCAAAAACTATCTACCAAAACTTCTCAAAATTGATTACCAAACAAAGTAATTCCTAACTTAAACTCGTGTACTGGGCGGAACTCTGACTATACTGAATTATAAAAAACTTAATATGATTTGCTCAACGTTGTCTACAAATTGAAGCTAACTGTTTCTATAAAAATGAAATGCTACACTGAATATAACCTGACTTCTGAAATAAATGTGCAACTGAACTTGCAAAGAAATTCCTGATCCTAAACTGTAATTTCACTTACCTAGTCTATTGACAAATGTTTTTTGCAATTTTCTCAAAAGCAGTGCACAGCATATAGCAGAAAAGCAACATTAAAATCTACGATTGAAAATTCTGTACCACAAAGTCTAATGTGTGTACATACGTAATAAACTGAACGAAAGGTATGAATTTTAAATGGTAAGAAATGACTTCTGACAAAAGTCAAAAGAAACTCTATAATAAAAAGTAATGCTTCAACAATCAACTGAATGTTCATCTCATCTTCCTTTCAGAGCAATCCATATAACAATCTTACTAAAATCTCTGTAACATAGAGTAATGCTACACACTGGTGTGTGTACCTCAATCTTTCAACATTTCAGAAAAACTCACAAATAATTTCCTTGGCTTCTCTCCCCATAAATGCATCAAAAATGTTCGTACTCCAATTCCAGCAATCTCATATCACACTTACAAAGAAAATTTTTCTGACCATTCTTCAAAATACGTCTGCTATTCAACACTGCTTACGCTCTCAGGCAGAGGCGGTGTAGCAAAACAAATATATTGTAACAATAGTCAAACAATACTCAGCACCATGGTTTTACTCCGTGTGAGCTATGCGTAACGACATTTACGTAAGAAACAGAAGTTACAGAGTGAGCAAAATAATATGCCTACCTCACCAGATTTACAACATAACCATTGTAAAATTGCTTCCCTAAATTTAATACAAGCTTCCATGTGAGAGAAGTGGTGAAATGATAAAGATACTGGCCTTGAGCAGGTACAAGATTCGGTTCTCCGCCCAGCCAATGCAGACTTATGTTTTCCGTGGTTTTGTTCAGTCTCGTGATGGGACCTTTGAAGAGGAGACGGACGATTTATTTCCCCATCTGTGCCTATGTAGATGTACTGTCGTCATAGCCGACGGCTCATAAAACCCTAATCTTCCATCTTCCAGCGTCCATTGACACACAACTTCGTTCCCGGCTGGATGATCCAGAAGTATGTGAAGCTTGTAGAACACCACTTCAGTGCAACATATCGTAACTACATGTGTTTCATAAGCTGACATAAGGGGAACTCCTAGAATGGTTTGGACATCTTCCAAACCCTGGCTGACAACAGCAACAGGGTAACACACCTAAAATGTAGGAAAAAAGATGTCAGTGAGTTTTTTTTATAAGTTATCATCCTCACATAAGACAATTTTATTATTTTTACTCATTGATTCTTGTTTCATTAAAAAGCACCTCAACTAAGGAACCAGTTCACTTTGTCAACCAAGAAGGCGCCAGTTGAGCGGTGTCCCTAACACCTTCATGAAATTTTTCACCTGTCCTCATTTTTTTACAAAAAAATCTTTTTATAAAAAAATCTTTTAAGGATATGTCTCACTTTTCAAGAAAAATGTTATGAAGCTAACTGACATAACTTCTAAATACACTAAAGTCATCAATAATTATCCACCTGCAGTGAAAACAGTGAGCTTAATATTTCAAGTATCGTAAGTTCATTTTTCCAAACTACGGTCTATTTTAATATATGACAAGGTAATTTGCACTGCTAGACATATAATTTTATTTACGAACTACTGCGTGTATACGCAAATTATCGAGTTTTTTGTGCTATGTGTTGGCCCTTTATGTAACTTCAACAACTTTCAGTACATACTTTCAAGTTTTAGTGAAGTCATCCGTTCATCATTCATTCATCATCAGCCAGTTCTATAACATGTGGCCTCTTTGAGTCAGCGTCTAACAAAGCATCCCAGTAAGATCTCCCATTTCTTGCGATCCTGAACTTCCCAATTGAATCCCACTGTCTTCCTTATATCTGTGTTCAAACTGCCTGGTGGTCTTCCTCTAGGTCTTTTTTGGTAAATTGGGCTCAGTCTAGGACTTGTTTAGACCATCTACTACCATCTTTTGTTAGAGCAACATGACCAGCCCACTGCCATTTCAATGTATTCACTCTTTCCATTATGTCGGTGACCTTCATTGTTCGTCTTATTTCAACTGCTCTCTTCCTGTCTTTTTTTCGTGTAACCCAACATTGATCTTTCCACTCTTCTTTGGGGTACTGTTAGCTTCCTAGCAATGAACTCATTTAATGTCCATGTTTCGTAGCTGTAAGTTATTATTGTCTATATACATTGGTCAAAAATGGATTTCTTCAGCTCAACCGACATCTTAGATTTCGAAATTGAAGAGTACCTCCCATAAGCTTGTCAGCCCAATTTAATTCGTCGTAATTTTTCTGGTTTTAAATCTCCTTTCACGTTTATCAGTTGACCCAGATAGATATACTCTGTGACTCTTTGGAGTTGTGTACTTTGTGAGCGTACAAGCTGTGGCAGGAGATTAGAGTGGCAGTTTCCCGCCGCAGAGCACGTGGCTGGTGGTTGCTACTGCACCGTGGCGAGCGGCTAGCGTGTACGCGGCGTTGGGAAAACCCGAGTGGACGCTCGGCAGCGGCGCGTATGGCCGTGTTTGCGCTCTTAGAGAAATTTATACGCCACATAAAATTGATGAAAACGGAACTAAGAGTGACACGGAGGTGTGAGTTGGCACTTATGAACAGAAAAATATGTAAAGCTAAATTATCTAGACACACCACAAAAATATGTAGTTTAAAAGTTATTGCTGAATTAAAAATTGTAAACTTATGAAAGTTCAAAAGCTAATATCTCGGCAATGCCATGGCCGATTAATATAAAGAAAAGTGTCTACGGATGCTGCTAGTAGAGCTACATCGAGCAATCATAGCCGATTTAGCAAAACATGTACCATTTCTGAATGTGAGGTCGGAATATGGGATTCGACTGAGAGAAACTGTGTGTTTGGTAATAAACAAATTGAAAGAAACGAAATAAGAGGCCGCATTCAAGAGTTTAAAGAGGTAGATGAGTAGTTAAGTATTATTTGTTTATTTATGTTTAGTATCAAAATCCAGGAAAAAAAATCACGCCACAAAAACACTATTTGTGTAAAAATGGTGGCAGATACAAAAAAATTTGTACAATTATTGGTTGAAAATTATGTAAGGATACATTTTCTGCCACTACAGTGCACTTACGTAAACTGAACTATTCAATCATCTATGATTAGGACGATTTCGAGCATATAGATACAGTGTGATTGTGCTGAAACGAAAGTAAAAGTCAACATTTATTTTTTTGGTCTTACTGCTACATTTCAATTGCTCTGCTATTGCTGCGTTGGGAGTAAATCGGCATTGCAAGGACTTGCGCTCATTTCAATAACTGTTACGTGAAAAAGTTTCTACAAAATTTGTTTGCTTTGTTTTTGTTCAAATGTTCCAATAAATTACGCAATGGGGTTTTGGCCGAATTTTCATGGCCAAAGGAAAAGTGCGAAATGGATAAATGGGATAGCAAATTTGATTGTTTGAACGTAATCAGTGATCTGAGGAAAATTTTTAAATATTTCACAGGCAGCTGCTGCTAGCTGTTTAAATGAAGTTCCAAAAAGTTCATCTCTTCAAGGCCTGCCTATTTTGCGCATAAAAAGCTGCGTTGCTGTGACATTTAACTGTCAAAAGCTTCCTTCAAATCAGGCACTAAATTCAGGATATTTCGAGAAGACGCAAGGAAAGGAAATGAGATGTCATAACCTTAATGCTCTCGGAACAAATCTTGAGAACAAAAAATAGTTTTCAAAACAGAAAACGCTCAGATGTTTTGTGAAATGTTTTGTCTAAAAGTAAGAAATGAAGTGGATCAGAGAAATATTTGACGCGGCTCTGAATGGTGGAAATCATGTGTAGGAAATGAGGTGCTTATTGAGAATCTGAAGTTCAATATTTAACTTTGAATCTTAGAATTTTAAAAAGTGGTAGAGGATGTTAACAGCCGAAAGACGTCAGTCATATAAAATTTCACGTCCATAATAATTAAAAATGAACAACATGGCTGCTGCCATATGGTATTTCCTCAGTAATGAACAATTAGTGCACTCACCGGTGACGAAGTACCATACGACAACAACAATGTTCTGCATGTTTTAATTTAATATGGAGGTGAAATTTTATATTTGACTAAAGCCTTTCGGCTATATTTTAACGTATCTCTGCCACAACATACAGTCCAATATTTTCTTCTGAAGAAGCCGTTTTTATAAACGTTCGAACGATGGTAAAGGGATTTAAATTAATTTTCCACTTTGCAAATGATTGACTGTTTACTATTTGTACAAGTAGAACAGTAGATGATATTTGTCTGGTGGATTACGTTGAGTATACCATGCAATTTGCTTCCTTCTTTTGCAAGCTCTTACATTGACAGACAGGTTAGATATTGGGATAACGGAAATTGTGCGACTAGTACCATTAAAGCTACGTGGTCACCTTTGCAGGACGTGGGGCGCGGTCTGTGGTTTGCTGTCGTTTTTCCACTGCCCTTGGCGCCTCACTGACTTGACTAAGAGGCAGGGCAGGGGACCAGGTGGCGAGCAGAGGAAACCTGCCATTATCCAATAGCGGGCGCAGGGTGGCGGGCCAGCCAATTGCAGCGATCCATTGCGTACGTACCGGGCGGCACGTATTCACATTTGAGCCCTAGCACAGTCTTCCTGACTCGAGCAGGCTGGTTTTTTCCTATGCCTGGTGACACGGACAAGTCTTGTTTCCTCTACAACGAGGTACGAATAATCAAAATGTATTACTAGTTTTCAGGGGATGAAGGCTTTTTTCTTGTGTTCGTCAGAAACGAAACCTTTTGATCGCGTGGCATGCATCATCATAATGTTTACTCTCTTACTGCACTATCTCCTTGTACACTAAGTGCAAAAATCATTCTGACACCTAGATTTTTTGGCTTTAGAGGTTGTTTAGGAGACGAATCATTATGTCAACAAGAACGTGTGCCACGGATTGTAGATGCTGTAGTCTTTGTTTTAGTTATTAACTACACCAAAATAATAAAAACGAAACATTATGTCAAACAAAACTGTGAAGGTCATCCATTTTAAGAGATAATTAGTTAACTTTTTCAGTTCCTTTGATCAAATGTCCTAGCTGACATCGTCTCTGGAACCTTAAAAACGCGGTTTGCCTGAATTATTGCACTAGTATCAACATAATTAACGCGCCACTTCGGTAACGGTTATATGAGTTGTCCTCTGAATGAACTTTTATCATTACTCTGAAAAAATGTCACTGAAGTCTGTGTTCACTTTAATAAAAACCCAACTTTTTTACTTAGTTGATAATATTGAAGTGGGCCCATGGTCTTCTTTTCAGAGTATGACTACGTCCACCGGTTTTTACTGTGCGAAAAATATCTCCTAATTCCAGAGTTATGATTTTTTGGAATGAATCGCTAACCATAAAATGAAATAAACTGTCTTCATTTAAAATTTACGTATTTTGAGTACTTCAGATATCGGAATGACGACATTTAACACCCATTCGCTCCTTTAACCCATTATTTGCAACTAAACATGTCTCTTTTCTACAGCATAACAAACATAAATGGAGTATATATCACAGCAAATCTCCACAACGAAGAAGGACAAAGAGGTATAAAATATTTACCTCGTTGTCAAATAGATTTTTTTTATTACTTGATACAGATTTAGCATAACTTAAAGACATCTATTCACAGACTTTCATGTAAAAAATTTAAGAGTCATCGTAATCACAAACTATAAATAGTTATGTATGAAATAATTGATTTTAGTAAATCTAGTTTCATACGAAGTTGTCTATATATTAATGAAGTTATCGATCCCCATTTGCATCGAGGGCTGCGAAATGTGTGTCACTTGATTACACCACAATATATACATCAGGGTGTCCAGCGATCTCTGAAATCTTGAAAATCTTGAAAATCTAGAAAAAGCGAGAATTTTCGAAATCGGGTAAAAACTGGAACAAACATCGAATTTTATTCAAAAAACTTAATTTTTTAAAAAAAATTCGATACTGTACACATATTGATACATTATTAGTGTAAACCGTCTGTGACATTTTAATTAACATTCGAATATTTAAGTGGGTAATCTACATGTTACATACATAACACACGTTGGTGATCCAATGTTCACAGAATGATTCCACAAGCGAGGAAATCGATTCGTGCTACCGTATCAGAGCTGGTCTAGAGACGGGAGAATTCATTCCTTCGAAGTCTGGCAATGAAGTACAGATCAGCTACTATGGTAGAAAATACACGGAAATAATAAGTTTTGTAAAAACCATCCTTTTTGCAAGCTCGACTGAATTCTCTCTGTAATATTACCAAGGTTGCTGTACCAGCGTTACAAAATTTGAGAATGGAGTGGAAGGACTTTTGTTACAACGTGAATAGTCTGGCAAACAAACAAGCGACTTTGGAATATTACAAATATAAAGTACAAAACAATGAAGGCTTCCTTGAATATTACTTTGAATAAGAAATGTTTAAATAGTAAGATTGTTCCTGTAATACGTGCATAGGTACCTCAAAACTAATCGTTTCGATAACCCATCTCCTGCTATGTTCAAATGAGCCAAGGTTATAATTTCGAATGAAATTAAAAGGTGGGACATTCTTAAAGATAGGCTTAATGTCCTAGCATACATTGCTTACTTTATGGCTGTTAATGCTTTTGATGTGCAGTGCTTTGACACTATTATATTTCTTGTTGATTTATGTGAATTGGATAAAGCTCAACTGATTAGTGATCGACAAAATAGGAAGTTGGATAAGCTCAGGAAAATCTACAATAAGTCAAGTAGTGTCACCTACAGTGGAGAGAAGCATAGCTTTCGGTTTGCTGAACCAATAAGTAATCTCATTAATATTTCTTTCAGTCATCAACAAACACCACTCTTGAATAAAAACCTAAAATACCAGTTAACACCACAATTAAACGATAGGGCGATTACTTTCCTTGCCACAGACGTAAAAATTACCTTAGACAGGGCTGCAATTGAAAAAGACGCGATCGAATTGGCGGTTAAAGCCAGTGAAATTATTCAGAGAGCAGCCAACAAGCCTTCCTCTCCCACGAACATAGGACCCTGAAGACCATAAAACAAAATTTAGTTTAGGACGAGGCGACTGTAGTAACGGCTGACAATGGGAACCCAGGTGTTGTGATATACTAACGTGATTATGCCAATAAGGTTGAAAACTTTTTTGCTGAAAATGAGATTCATCCAATCGACTCAGATCCTAATATTGCATTCGATAAGCTTTTAAGAAATCATCTCGATAGTTGTCTGTATATTAGTCTTCGACAGCAGTTGTATGGTTTGAAAGTAAGGAATCCTAGAGCCCCTAGGCTACAAGCACAAATAAAAACTGACAAAGACGGCAACCCAGCAAGTTGTGAATGGTATGGGTAGCTTAGCTTATTATGTCTCCAGATTTCTTCTTCAGATTTTGAACCAATTACTTTATATGTAATCGTAAGGAGTTGGTTGCGTGTTTGCATGATCAAGTTATCCCGAAAGGTTGTAATCTCATTTCTTTCGATATCAAAAACTTGGAAACGAATGTCCCCCCCCCCCCCTTCCCTAGAGGAAACTATAGATATTATTCAAAGATACTTATCTGAGAAAGGATCGCTCCTAATGGAAGAAATTAACGGGACTATTAATCTCTCATCTCCCACAATTACTTTACATTTAACAACGCTATTTACAAACAAGATGACGGTTTGGCGATGGGGAGTTCCCTTTCTGGCTTCCTGGTCGACGTCTTTGTGAATCACGTAGAATCTGAGTTTTTAAAACGGGGCGTTTAATCGCGTACATACAAAACTAGCTTTTACGCACGAAATCATGAACTCCGACGGGATCTTAAACTATTTAGATCTTTCTTTACAACTCTGGAAAATTAGATTTTGTTCGATAGCTTTAGGAAACCTTCCACTAGTGTGTCTTCTATGCATTCCGCCTCCTGTCATCCGAGGCTCTACAAGCTTAGTTATTTTCGAGCAGCTGCTCTAAGAATTTGTGAGCCCCCTCTTTCTGACAATGCTATTAGGAATGAACTGAACAGTTTGTGTTATGTAGCGTAGAGGAATGGATTCAGCCTATCGTTGGTGCCTTGCAAACATGGGTCACCCCTCCACCCCCCCCCCCCCCCTTCATTTCTGAGGTATGTGAGTTCGTTATCCATATAATTCAGCAAAGTTATTTAAACAAACTAACGTCCAAATTATTTCTTCTCTGTCTAATTTGATTCAGTATGCTATTCCCCACAATGAATAATACCAATAGTAATTTATTTTTGAAATCAAGGGTTTACGAAACATCTGCTGTTTAGAGGAAAGGGTTCGTAAGGCTTAATGATAAATTTATTCTATTGTGCATGGTGTTTGACAAATTTTAAATAGCCTAGTGTGTATTGTATCAGCTGGAAACTTCTCCAGTTCTAAAATTTTTTTAGTGCCATACTATTTCGTTTTGAGAAAGTTTTACTGTAAATGAAAAGCATTCGACTTTTTTGTTACCCACGCGATCTCCCAACGAAATGTCACTTCTCCATAAATCTGAAACGTGTTGCAGGAGCTTTTCTGAATCAGTCTTTCCTGTTGCTGCGGTTGGCATCGTGCCAGAGACACGTCGTGCCTTCGGTAAACACAGGCCCTGCTCTGCCGTATCCAGCGCGGACTCCAGGTGGCCGCAGCGGCCGCAGAATCAGCGTGGGTATGGCCGGGCACGCCGGCCAATCCCTGGACGCGGCTGCACTCTTTGACCAGTGGAGCGCACTGCCGCGATGGGCAGGGCCGGCTGGCCGGCTGGCTGGCTCCACGCTTTACGAAGCAGCCCGCGGTGCCGGCAGCTCGCCTCTTAAAGCGCGCACTGGACCGAGCGGAGGGCGATATTTAGACAGCGCTGCCTCCGCGGCAAACGTCATCCCGTTAAAAAGGCCGCCGCCGCCGTCCTGGATAAGCGCCCATTGCCTCATACAGGGTGACAAAGTCCGGCTAGTCAGCGTAACGAGTGGTTCATGGGAGTTTGCAATCAAAAATCAGAAATTATTGGTATTGGAATTACAAACATTCATCTCTTTACATCTTAATATCTCTGAAACTACTCGAGATAGAGGACGCTTGATTTCACGTACCAAAAGAGCAGCACTGAACGCTGCGCATAACATCTTATAACATCTCTGTCACATGTCTTAGAGTACAGCGTACGTCGGATATGGTGGCCGATGCACAATGACCATTTTTCGTCCAAAGTGCTAGGCGAGTTCATTCGTTTGTTTGGAAGGGGAGACCGACAGTGTCTGAAACTCTTTCGGCCGGTCGACAATAACAGAATCGAAACGCACGCCCTGCAGTCTTTCTCAAACGATTTTACAGAAACTATTCGGTACAAAAATTAATTTTTGGTTTACTTATAGATTCATATGTCTGATTCACGGTGGTGTGCCCATCATTTGGTTAATGGTCATAGTTACCGTGGTATTTACGTGGAAGTAAGACAATATGCGGAATTCGAAAAAGTTTGTAATGAAAAAGAGAGGTCCCTATGATTTTTCCTTTGGTGCTCGTTACATATAATGTTACAGCCTATGAAATATTAATTTTTTTTCTTCAGGCTTGGCTGGAGGTCTCTATCTGTCACCACCTTCGAGAAATTTCATCTGACGTAGCCCACTCATTTGCGATCGCGCCGCGCCAGCGATAAAGCCAGAGTGGAATATCCACAACATTCCTCATCTTCCATAAGCGATTTGAGATACCGAAATGAGATTTTGACAAATAATAGCACGCAAAGACGAAAGTATTTTGTGATATCGTTATTATACAAAACTTAATTATCTATTGTGTTATTCCACCAACTACAGACTCTTTTGCGGAAAGAAAGCAATTTTTAAGGGCCATCGATAGCGGTAGCTGGTACAACGAGAAATACTATGTGTTTTTGCAACAACATATGTTATGTTATGCTACGTTATGTTAACCGGGGACCTAGTAACGACGGAGAGGCTCCGTCCCCGCCGCAGCCATAGTGGTCCGCAACCCCACGACGACTACCGCAGTCAACTTCGCCCCTCCGCCGCCCCTACACCGAACCCAGGGTTATTGTGCGTTTCGACCCCCGATGGGACACCCCCCCCCCCTCCCCCCAGGGATCATCTCACACCAGACTAGTGTAACCCCTATGTTTGCGTGGTAGAGTAATGGAGGTGTACGCGTACGTGGAGAACTTGTTTGCGCAGTAATCGCTGGCATAGTGTAGTTGGAATAAGGGGAACCAGCCCGCATTTGCCGAGGCAGATGGAAAACCGCCTAAAAACCATCCACAGACTGACGGCTCACCTCACAAATCCGCCGGGCGGATTCGTGCCGGGGACCGGCGCTCCTTACCTCCCGGAAAGCCGTGCGTCAGACCGTACGGCCAACCGGGATGGCTGCAACAACGTAACTGAAGACATTACACGTTTATTTTGTACCGAGAGTGTGCTATTCTATAAGCTAGAAGCTTACTAAATAACTTAATAAAACTGTTTTTCAGAATTCTTTTGCAGCACAACGTATTAGTAAGATGACACTGTGTAAACACCGCGGTGTTTTGGCGAAAGAAGCAAATTTTAGTATGGCAACCAGAGAAACGTGTAGGTTTTACTCAAAATTCACCACTCATGATTCTTCTCTGAAAGTTATAAAAGTTAACAAGGCAGGCGAAAATAAGTCACTTCATTTTCGGCGAAATTCTTTTTAGATACTAGCCAAAGCAGAGGTTACAGTAGATCTTTTTGAATGGCCACCACGTAAGTGTGAGTGTGGAGGGCCCCCAGTCAGTACTTATAGAAAATGTGATAGCCTTCAGTTTAGAATGGCATTCTCCTCCAGCGCTCGGCATTTCCGCTACAGCGCTTGCTCATAAACTCCACCACAGCTTATCTCCCCACACGTTCCTGCCATCTGCGCAAGGCGTTCTGCGTGCAGTGTTGACCAATCTCTGGAGTGAGCGATGCGTTCTGCGTAATTACATCGACTCGACATTGTCTGCTTAGGGCCTATTCAAACCGGCCGTCATCTCACGTCAATTCACGTGACGCCAAACTATTTCACAATGCATTTCATATGGTGGCATTCACACAATCTGTCAGCGGACAGTCACGTCACATCACAGTACGATCATATTTATCGATAAGAAAGTTTTGGCGGTATCGTCGTATGCAAGCAAGTTAAGTGCACATACACTAAAGAGCCAAGGAAACTGGTAAACCTGCCTAATATTTTGTAGGGCCCCGGCGAGCACACAGAAGTGCCGCAACACGCCATGGCGTGCACTCGACTAATGTCTGAAGTAGTGGTGGAAAGAGCTGACACCATGAATACTGCAGGGCTGTACATAAATCTCTAAGAATACCAGGGGGTGAAGATCTCTTCTGAACGGCACATTGCAAGGCACCTAGATAAGTTCAATAATGTTCATGTCTCGGGAGTCTGATAGCCAGCGGAAGTCTTTTAACTTAGAAGAGTGTTGCTGGAGCCACTCTGTTGCAACTCTGGACGTGTCGGTCCCTTTCTTGCATGATATTTTTCCGGCCGCAGCGATGTCGTAGATTTGATGTTTTACCGGATTCCTGATATTCATGGCACACTCGTGGTCTTGCGGAAAAATCCCCACTTCAACGCTGCCTCGGAGGTACTGTGTCCCATCGCTAGTGCGCCGACTATAACACAAAGTTCAAACTCACTTGCATCTTGATAACGTGCCATTGCAGTAACCGATCTAGCAACTGCACTAGACCGTTCCTGCCTTATATAGGCGTTGCCAACCGCAGGCCATGTTCTGCCTGTTTACATATCTCTGTATTTGAATACGCATTCCTATACCAGATTCTTTGGAGCTTCAGTGTATTTCCGCAGCGTTCACTCGTGTGATAGTTTTGGATATCGCGCTTTTGAGAATGAGGTTTTCACTCTGCTGCGGAGTGTGCGCTGATATGAAACTTCCTGGCAGATTAAAACTGTATGCCGGACCGAAACTCGAACTCGAGACCTTTGCCTTTCGCGGGCAAGTGCTCTACCATCTGAGCTACCCAAGCACGACTCACGCCCCGTCCTTACAGCTTTACTTCTGCCAGTACCTCGTCTCCTACCTTCCAAACTTTACAGAAGCTCTCCCGCGAACCTTGCAGAAGTAGCACTCCTGGAAGAAAGGATATTGCGGAGACATGGCTTAGCCACAGCCAAGGGGATATTTGCAAAATGAGATTTTCACACTGCAGCGGAGTGTGCGCTTATATGAAACTTCCTGGCGGATTAAAACTGTGTGCCGGACGGAGACTCGAACTCGGGACCCGAGTTCGAGTCTCGGCCCGGCACACAGTTTTAATCTGCCAGGAAGTGTCATCGTGTTTTTGTTTCGTCATAATCTTCATTTTGTTATTGTGCTCTGTTTTCAAGACAAATTGCATATCTTACACGACGACTTTGATGTTTCTGCGTACAGTGTTCTTAGAAAATCGAGGTTAGATATCAGAAAGCGAAAAATTATTTAGGTTTTACAGCAAGAGAACAGAGCTGACACCTACAATGTACATAAAAAAGAAATAAGTTAACGAAACAGTTTCCATTAAATAACATTTTAAATGAATTTGTCAGTTTTAAACAAGAAGGAAAACACAGTCCTTTATGGCTTTATTAGTTCATAAGAAAAAAAAACCATAATGGGTGAGGTAAACAGGCTCCGTTTATTTCTTTACATTGTTTGAGGTATTTGTGTGTATATAATTTGCCTAGCAAATAAACGTCAAAAGCATACGTTATGAAGTTTGGCTTGTGCCGTTAATAAACGTTTTCGTTGTAAGTTCCCCAATTCCGATTCTATACCCTTAACCAGGGTCGGCCACGGAGTGCCAAACTTCACGCGTGCAGTGTGTGTGGGCCAAGGCCTTGTCCGTCACCCGGCTTTGTTCGGCCCTTCTTGGATGTACACGAAAGAGCGCGATATTTCATTTAGCATCGCGGTGCGGTATTTTTCGGTCGGCACAACTCTCCGAGTTGCCAGCATCGTAATGTAAGCGCTGTTTACAGTTCAGTGTTCGTGGTGTGAAGAACGTTCAGAGGTCCAGCGGCTGTTTGCATAAAAAGAGGCAGTCTAGCGATCTATGAATGTGAATGACAGAATGACAGAATGAATGTGAATGACAGAAGAAAGGCACGAGAATTCTAAATTCGCACAAGCGACAGGTATTACATATTTGCAATGAGCCGACATTACAATAACATGCAAAAAGGATTTAAAGGTTTAGTTGACAATGAAAGAGCAAACAATTACAACGATCGACAGACGAGATTATTGTTCTGTACATCAAAAAAACACTTTGCGCTAAACTTCAAGCCTGGGGCACACGAAGAAATTAGTGGTACAAATAGTAAAATTTTTGAAGTTGCACTCATTATTCAGTGGCAACAGTTTTCGATCGAACCGAACGAAGAGTGTGGAGGCTTCATGTATAGCTGAAAACTACGTTGGTTAAGTCAAGGGACATTCCTGGAACGATTTTGCTATTATTGAATGTAGGAAGGAGAAAGGAGTCCAGGAACGGAAAGTGGAACATCACTGTGTAATTTGCTATCTTATGCACTATGCTGCAGCAATTCTTTCTATGCATGGTCCAAGTTTCATGAAGGTAAGTTGCTTGACAGTGACGCATTATGTGAAAGTTACTTTTGCCATAAAGTTTCGGACACTGGTGTATATTACTAAGGCATTAACACGACGCAAGTAGTGTGACAGAGGGCATTCGGGCAGAGGCTGTGCTGACACAGTGCTTTGTTATCTATGGTGTCATATTACAGCCGAAATTATCGCGCACCTCACATTTTGCTGCCAGCAGCATCAGCACCTCTTCTCCAAGATCATTCCATGATCCTGACATCCTGTAACATGTCAAGGACAGGGAGGGGAGCTACCACATGAAAATGCGTGTGGCCGACTGTGGTGTGAGTGTATGCACTAGACTGCTCACTTCCAAAAAATACCATCATTTAGTCCATTTATAAATAATCCTTATTTGTAAATAGAGCTTTGTATTGATTTATTTGTTTCCGATTTTCCACCTCCTCACTTACACGCGTCTGGAAAGTGTTTAACGTATGTCGTCTGTGCTTCTCTTGTAGAATAGGAGACATAATTTCGGAGACATTGTTAAAGCGCCAGTGATCGACTGTTACTGTCATCCAGGGCCCCTCTTACCTGTATACGGTAAAATCCCAGTCTTCCAACATGTAAACGGATGTGGACGCACGGTCTGGAAAATGAACTCACTTCAGTTCATGTCTCCAGTAGATGTGGCACAGCTGTTGCTGCCCAGTGGGAGACCCACCTTTCCTCTAGTTTCACTAATGGGTCCCAGCAGGCTTCGTGCCAAGTCATGGTTTCTCAGGATCTTAACCCTGGCCGATATGGAAAAGAGCCTTGCAGACCTGATCTGTCTCTCAGGTTGCATGGTATTTCTGTGCTGCGTCTTCAGGTCTCCAATTCCACTGCATCTGCACATGATGTAGTAGTGGCGACTGTGATTCCAGTTCGTAGCAGTTGCAGATAGATAAATGTCATGTGACCATCCATGTCAGACATATATAGGAGTAGGAGATGGAACTGTGCAGAATGGAAATATGTCCAAATTTCATTCCCAAACCAGTGCCTCAATACGGTTCAGTTGATTGCGTGTGTGGACTAATGCTGCCTAAATACGTCGTGGAGGAGGCTAGATTAGTATCATTTCGTGAGTAGCCTCTTGCTACTTAACAGGGACCGGATGAGCTAAGTGAACTTGGGTGCTTGTACACCGGTGATGTAATAGTATGTTTTCATTGTGGTGGTGATTTCAAGCATTGGCATGAAAAGGATGATCCATGAACAGCACATGCACTGTGGCTCTCCAGTTGTATGTTTCTGATTCATGTAAAGGGTACTGAATTTGAGGATACTATTTGTCAAACAAAAAATGTGACATTAAAGGAAATGGTGTGTTTATATTTAACATGAGGCAGGTATTCTGAACAAAGCAGTGTCATCATAAGAACATGTCGTTGAGGGTACTCGCCTGTGTAAAATTTGATTCCAGGACGAGGTGGATGAAATGTTCCATCCAAGTGGACACATTAGTACAAGGTGTTGGAGCCTATAGCATCTACTGTTAGAGTATTAATTCAATCTAATAGAGACAGAATCAACAAATAGTGTATTTTTATATTTGCAACATTTTTAGCTCCGCAGTTTACAAATTAATATGTATCTATTGTGAAGCACAATAAGTTTCTTTTTTGAGAGGAAGTTCATGTATGTAGCTTCATGCAATTCATATCCCTATCCAAAAACTTTATATCAAAAAGTGCAATACAGAGCGTCTGAATCATATACAGCAACGTTAAGACCATGAGGTACAGAGCTCACTCGGAAATTGGCGTTAGCAAACAGTGTTTATGTCGCCACTGGTATATGCTATTTTTGTAACATAGTTTAATAGACCTGCTAAAGTGCTACTTATACAATCACCAACAGGTACTTTATGACGTATTACATACAGAATGACATGGTTTGAGAGCGCTGTGTCAGCGGTATCGGCTTGTTGATTACTAACACCGCTGCAACTCCACTTTTCCGCTGCAGTAAATCACTTACAGCACATAAGAACTGGTCAACAGATAACAATTTGCTATTACTCAATTACAGCAGGTTCTACTCATTGTATTCAAGCACCCAAACTGGTATTGTGTGTCCTACACCAGTTGTCCGCTGTAACTCCGTCAGTTCTGCTAGCATCGGGTGGAACACCCTCTGTAGTTCGTCTACTGGCGTACAGGTAGACTGTGTTCTAACAACTGTATTCCATCTGCATATGGCTGTAATAAGCTACCCTGACTCCGATAGAAGAGCTACACGAGTATTCAATCAGGGTAAGCACTGTTCTCCACAACACCATCAGGTGTACAGTCTGTCCGCTGCTATTTGGTACTCTGTCACAAAAATCTCGGAATTTATCATTAAAATATCCCAGTATGTTATTATTCGATGCCATTATTTTTGCCGAATATGCTATGACATCATTAATTTGTACAAAGCGCACGCATCTCACGAAACTACATTATAAATTTACAGTTACTAGAACCAGTTTGCTTTGGTAGTTCTGTAAAGATTTTCCTAGGTGGAGCGTAATGTTCGGTTGGGGCTGATACGTATGGTTATACTTTACGATAAAACAGTTTGGGTTGACTGTTTAACGCGGGTGACTTCTAAATGTAGAGTAAAATTCATGTAATATGTTATGCATGTCAAATCACAAGTCCAGGAGCGCAACGTTATTGATAACCATAGTAAAGATTTTGTAAAGTGGCCAGACAAGTGACTGAACGTGATTTTACGTGGGTGGAGACCACTAAAAAATGGATTGTTTGTTCCCTGCCCAAGACTGTTCAGGTATTTACACGATGACTTGCATTTTTCTTGTCAACTACTCTGTTATGGAATATAATTAAGTCACTTTGGCAATCATTAGTAAAGCCTCACCGCTACTGCTGTTGTGATCACATTATTTTCGGTGTATTACGACGTCGATATTTCCGTCTTTGCATCCCGGCAGTGTAATGCTGTCACGCTGCAATGTTGATGTAACATCTTTCGTAATATTTAGAGCAATTTTGCTTCAGTTTTGCTTATCAGAAGTCCGAACATGAACATTGTGATTAAGGGATGAATATTAATCGTTTATATCAGCTAAGGTAGCGTTATGGGTTGATAGTATCTCTAAAGCTGTTTCCAGTTCTGATCCAATAAATTTTAGAACACGACTTCCACATCTACATATCTACACATTATAGAGAATAGCATCAATTTAATAAGTGTTGTGCATTTGTTTAACATTTATAGCAGTGGAGGGAAGTCATGCAGTGTCTTGAGCCAGACGTATTTATGACGACTCTCTGTGGCTGCAAGGTGTACAAAATCGAATT
Source organism: Schistocerca piceifrons (assembly GCF_021461385.2). Classification (NCBI taxonomy): domain Eukaryota; kingdom Metazoa; phylum Arthropoda; class Insecta; order Orthoptera; family Acrididae; genus Schistocerca; species Schistocerca piceifrons. The sequence goes on along the minus strand of NC_060138.1, from coordinate 423,638,500 downwards.
TTCGTAGCAACTTCGTTTAATATACACATGTGTTTCAATGAGTTAAACAGACACTTTAGATGCGACAACATTTAAATTGTGCTTTTGAAAGCGCGAGACATCTCGCAATATATGGTAACCAGTTTTTTTCTGAGTTTGTAAGACTGTTTAGGAATGTATCTGATGACTTGTATCTTTTCAACCACCCTGTTACGGTGTGTTATTACGTCACTTCGACAGTTATTGGCAATTCACATTATTTCGTATCTGCAAATCGGTAGCGTCATGCTGCCACACCATAGTTTTGGGGCACCATACCTTGTAATATTTGTAGCCTTTTGTTTGAGCTTTGCTTATTGGAAGTCCAAACATCAACGGTATGGTTGGGTATTTGATATGAATCACATATTTCGCCTGTAGCCGCATCAAGGGTTGGCAGAATCTCTGTCATTTCCAGTTGTGATCTAAGGTTTAAAACATATTTGCATACCAGTACGTTATAGAGAACAACATCACTTTAATGCATGTTGCCTGAGATAGAGAGTGTGACGCTGCCTTTGGAAATGTCACATCTCTCACTGCACCTTCTGCCGTTTCTCTCGCTTGTTTACATACAGTCCAGTTTCAGTGATACTTCGGCGTAAAGAACCTCATACCTTCCTTCCGAAAAACGACAGTTGTGTTGTGCATGTGTGTGGGCAATGTACTTGATTACAGGTTTACTTTCGCGAGCTATAGTTTCCCGACATGCAGTCGCTCGGATTGAGTACAGATGTTGCGTGTTTAAAAATCGCTGCAACGTAGGCTTTGCATTTTGTGACGCATTGTAGAATATTGTGGATACATGCAAAATAGTAGGGGAAATATTATCTGTAAAGATTTTAGAGAGCCTTACGCCATAGTTCTTATGCGAAACTGCTGTTGTTCTACTTACTTAGCTTCCTATAGGTCTATGCCATTCGTAATAATAGCAGGTATTTTCAGTCAATAGCGTCGTTCATACTTTTTCTACTGAACATCATCCTCCGTCCTAAAATGGTGCTTCAGAATAATATAAATGTGAAAATATTGTTTTGTGACTCACTTCAAGACTGGGCCTAATTACTCATATTCAGTCAATCTATTTACCTGCATGGGGGTAACACCAAATTCGTGCATTAATTTGGCGAATATGTGTATATGTGGAAATTAACTCATGCTTTCTTTTACATTGCAGATGTTTTCTTTGCAGTATTGTGGCATTAAACAGCGTTTCCATGTATTAACCTCAACTAGTAATGTAAACATCGCACGTTTTCGCGCTGCTAACGTGTTTTGCACATTTTCAGAATTATTTCAACACCTTACATGTGGAAAAGTAATTGATTTACAACTCTTTCACGCTTTCTAACTATGTCGCAATATACTGACAGTAGTACGAAATCGTTGTCTAAAAATCGAATCCACCCTCGACTAACTATGTAAACACTGCACTTCTTGCACTGCCGATTTATTTTGCAAATATTTTAGAATATTGCAATATCTGAACCGTGAAAAATAATTTACTTACGACTTTTGCATTTTTTACTGTAGAGCCATCTGTTAGTAACAGTGACAACTGCTTACTAAGGTATAACGAACGACCTAAGGACGATTTTAACAATGGAGCCATGTACTGACGTGGTACAAAGGTCGAATAAGGTCGCGAGTTTTCAGTGCAGTGGTATTATTTCGCGTTTTCTGTGTTTGTGAGCTGGTATTTAAGGTAAATCCCACGTTCAACAAACATGAAATTCCTAATTCGTTATTTGTATTTTATGTGCAAACGTTAGTTCTTAATTACTTATAGACAAATGTCGATTTTTTTAGTGCAGCCATCCGCTGGTGACGGGAGCTGGTGACGGGAGCAATTAGGATGCGAAAATGGACTTGCTTTTATTTATGTTTTCAGAGCTTGTGGGGTAGTATTTAAGATAAAAAATTCATTTTCAACAAATAAGAATTCCTATTTCTTTATTTATATTTTACAAATAAATGTTGTTTAATTGTTTATAGAGAAATATGGTATCTACTCGTTCCAATATTGCGGGGCGAATGATACATACCTTCAAATCGGAGTTCCCAATGTGCTGCTTTCTGTGTATTTTATTAGCATCGCCCTTTATTTTATGTTTTACCTTCCACAATTTTCCGCCATTTTACAATTTAAGTCACCGTTTTTATCGCCTGCTTTTATTGTTTATTATCTTCTTCATCCGGTTTAAAATTCTGTAGGCTGAAGAGCAGCGTACTAAGGTGCTGCCAGCCCGCCCCCTTTTGAGGGAATCGAAACTCAATAAAGGAAAAAAAAATTCCAATGTGGTGTTTAGGAAGCTCTTGCATCCATCACCACCTCCGCCGACACCACCTCCTCCCCAACACCCAATGTGGCTTTCGACCTTCCCTCTCTGCCGATGACCATCCCCTACGCCTCACTCATCTCCTCTCCCTCCAGCTTAACTTTCGTCGCTCAGCCATTTTTGTCTCCCTCGACGTTGAAAAGGCCTACGAACATGTCTGGCAGCCCAGTCTCCTGTTTAAACTCCAGACCTACGCCCTTTCTATCAACTATGTCTGTCTGAATGCCTCCTTCCTCTCCCGCTGCCCCTGCTATGTTACCATCCATAACGCCGATTCCTGCACCTTCTACCCCTCTGCGGGTGTGCCCCAGGGCTCTGTCCTCTCCCCTCTCCTCTACCTCCTGTACATGGCAGATATGCCCCAACCCTCCTCCCCCTCCAGTACACCTCCTGCAGTATGCCGATGACACCACCTTCCTTGCCCCCGCTCCTACCTTTCAATGGTCCCAATGCTTTCTCCAGAATCACCTTGAACTTTTTACCGCATGGTATAATCAGTGGCTCCTGAAAATCAATAATTCCAAGACCCAGGCAATCATCATAGGTCATACCACTCTCTCCTTCCAGCTCCTTGATTTTTCCCTTACTATCTCCACCTGTCCGGTCCGCCTATCCCCCCTCTCACCTACATTGGACTTACCATTGAGCGTCACCTCACCAGGAACCCTCATCTCCACTCTATCCAATCCAAATCCCACACCTGCCTCCACCTCCTTAAACTCCTCTCTGGTCAGACTTTTGGGTTGAACCCCTCTACCATCCTCCACACCTACAAATCCATAATCTGCCCCATCCTCTGTTATGCCAGTCCTGCCTGGATATCCGCCTCCGCCTTCCAAATTCTATAAGTCCCTCCAGATCCTCAAGTACCAAGCACTCTGCCTCACCTTCCGTATACGCCTCCCATCCCCCACGCAGATCCTCTACGACCTGATTTCTTTCCTCCATCTGCTCCTTTTCCTCAAAACATATCAACATCCTCTACACCTCCTGCCGACTTGATCCCCCTCATCCCCTGGTTGCTCCTCTCTTCTCCAACCCCCACCTTCACTGTTGTGTCCCCCCTACGCTCCACCACTGCACCCTTCATCTCCTTTCCCAAGGTGACTTCCATTGACTCCCCCTCCTGGATGATGCCCTCTCTCCTTCCATTTAGCCCTTCTATCAACTCTGATCCTCACCTCCCACTCCCTCCTTCTGTCCTTTTCCCAGGCTTCCTCTCCCCCCTTCCATCCTGTTTTTTCCCCACCTACCCTGTCTCTGACTCACTTCTTTCCCCCGAGTTCCTTCACTGGTTTTCCCATTCCTTCTCGTGTCCACACTGCCCCCTTTTTTCTATATCCTCTCCCTCCATCAGCTCCCCAGCTCCCCCCTTTCCTTTTTTGCTCTCCTCCTCCCCCTTTTCCCCCCTCATTGGTCCAGGTGTCCCCTCCTCCCCGATCTGCTGCTGTGTCGCCTCTATAGTGCTGTTTTAAGTGAATGTTCAGTATTGTGTGTCCCCTGTCAGTGCTGCAAACAGCCACCATCATGTCGCTAGTTGTGTTTTTTTATCTCTTGCGAACAGAAAACAAACTGTCGCTGTGTTTTTTAATTGTGCCTGTCTATTTACTATGTGTTTTACTCAGCATCACTGACCATTTGTTTTTATATTTTCTTCGCATCTTTTTCGCCATGTTTGAGTTTTTAACGATCACCATTTTTTCGCCTGCTTTTATTGTTCTGTCATCTCCTAATTCTGTTTTTTAACTTTTCTGTAGGCTGCAGAGCGGCATGTTGTGCTGCTGCCCGACCCCCCTCCCCCCCTCTGGGGGGGAGGGGGAATCGAAACCGAATAAAGAAGAAAAAGGTAAAAAATTCGAATGTGAGAACTTGAGAAGTGGTAATCCAATCATTAAACGAATACAAACAACGTGGCACGTCACAAAGGGGAAATGTTTATCGCTCACTATGCTTTCATTGTTCATGCACCAAGTCTTCAGCATCAGGCGTACAAATTTAATGTGACACCCCTTTACTACTAGTTCGATTCGGAACACATTTGGTAGTCAGTATTGACAAACACACCACTGAATGTACCAGCAAAATTAAGTCTATTTAAGACAAATAGCTGAAAAGATATGACATGATAAGCAATTAGTGCATTTTACTATTTATGGAAATTCAGTCTCTGATGGAGTGGAATGTTTTATGAAAATATGTTAAAGCGTTTTTAAAGCAAAATCAATGAAAATTTGTATTTGGGTTTTCGGTTGGAAATTAAAAGAATGCATGTTTCATATTTTTTCGGAATTCACCCCCTTAGGGGTTGAATAGGGGATGAGAATTTTTAAGACACTATTGCATTATATTAAAAATTTGTTAAAACTAAATCTATACCTCTGAAAATTGGTATTTCACTTCTCAATTAGATATAAAGAAATATGTGTTATGAGATGAAACGTCTTATGGAAATATCACAACAAGAACTCCAACGGCATGATTAAAAAGAGCTTCAGGTACCTGAATCGCGTTATGGTCAGAAGTAGATTTGAAAAAGCCCATGCTTCTGTGCCCTTAATTAGTGTAAGGGTTTAGACGGAGTCGCAATTTGTGAATATCATACTTCGAAAAACAAAAACAAAAAATCTGCGCAGACCATACAGTTTGGATGAGTAAAGCAGCAGGCATTAAGCTAATCACGAGATAACGTGCGCCGTTAGTGGAGCACGCTATACGTGAGTGTGAGAGGCACGCGTGGCGGCACTCGGTCGGTGGTGTGAAAGCCTGAGGGCGCCCGCTGAGATGTAGCGGCGTGTAGCCGGCGAATGAGCGGCGAGGGCGGCGACACGCGACAGCGCGGCGGAAGCGGGCGGCCGCCGCAAATGCACAAGCCGTGTCGCGGCGCCGGGGCCGGCGGCTGGACCGCGCCGGAGCCGAGCCGGGGCCGGCAAGGAGCGCCAGCGCCGCTAATTCCCTGACTCGGCGCGGCCGTCAAGTCCGCGCCTGACAGCCGTCACCGCAGGCAGCCGCCTAGTTCCCGCGGCGCGCTGCAGGGGGCGCGAGGTAGCGCGCTGTATTCTACATGACTACTCTGCAAATTCGCACAAACACTTGGCAGCAGGTGCATAGAACCACCTTCAAACTAAAGAGTCACCCAGTATTTATTGATATAATAAACCTCCATTTGACTGTATATTACTGTATTTTTTTTGTACTATCTCGATTTTGGTTTTTAGGCCGTTCTCAGGTATCTTAGACCATTAACACGTCATATCTGATAAAGTCATCCCTAAGCAGGTAAACAAGTGTTTTTTTACCAGCTTTGGGATTGACCTAAGAAGTAAATTCTAGCATTATACTCGACAATGGCGTAAAAGCCGAAATTTAGACAGTACAAAAGTAAAATACAGTAATATACAGTCAAATGGCGGTTTATACCTTCATACTATTTCTCTAACTCGAAATGTGCGTGGGAAAAATTAACACTTAAATCTTTCCGCCGGACCCCTGATTTCTACTATTTTATTACGACGACCATTTCTCTCTTTGTAGTTTGGCGTCAATAAAATATTTTCTCATTCGGAGACAAAGATGTTGATTGAAATTTCATAAAATGATCTCACCGTAACGGGAAACGCTTTTGTTTTAATGATTTCCATCTCGACTCGCCTACCACTCACGTGACACTCACTCCCCTAACTCCCGATAATACAAAACTAGCTGCCCTTCTTTGCACTTTTTCGATATCCTATGTCAATTCTATCTGGCAAGGATACCTCGCTGTAGCACTCCAGTAGAGTGCGATCTTGTTTGATTTATCGTGTACCGAAATTTAACGGATTCCTTTTATTTATCATGTGAATGACTTCACACTTTTCCTTGCTTAGAGTCACTATCCACTTTTCGCACCATTTCTGTAAATCACAGCATTATCTGCAAACAATATAAGATGGAGGCTCGGATTCCCCCCTCCCCCCTAAATCGTATGTATAAATTAGGAACAGCAGAAGGCTTATAACACTATCCTGGGAAACGCCAGAAATCACTTCTATTTTACTCACTTACATTCCGTCGATTACTACGAAATTTCGCCTTTCTCACAGGAAATCATGAATTCAGTCGCACAACTGAGACGGTACTCCACAGGTAAGTAATTTGATTAGAAGTCTCATTTGAAGTACGGTATGAAAAGCTTTCTGGAAATCTATAAATATGGAATCATTTGAAATTCCTTGTAGACATTACTCGTTACTGTGTGCGAATAAGGTGCTAGTTGTTTTTCCCAAGAACGGTATTTTGACTGTGAGTCAATAGATCAGTTTCTTCGAGGTAATTTATATCTTTCGAACACAATATGTACTCCAAAATTGTGCTACAAACCGACGTCAGTGATATGGGTCTGTAATTCATTGTATTACTCGTGTTCCCTTTCTTGAGTATCGGCGTCACCGTCCGGGCGGAGGTTCGAGTCCTCCCTCGGGCATGGCTGTCTGTGTTTGTCCTTAGGATAATTTAGGTTAAGTAGTGTGTAAGCTTAGTGACTGATGACCTTAGCAGTTAAGTCCCATAAGATTTCACATTCATTTGAACATTTTTGGGCGTCACCTGCGGAACGTGGCCCTCTTTAGATATGGAGATTTCGTCGAGCGGGCCGTTGTATGTAATTGCTAAATTTGGAGCTATTGTGTCAGCATACTCTGAAAGAACCTAATTAGTATAAAATCTGAACCGGAAAACTGCTTTTATTAAGTTATTTAAGCTGCTTCGCTACACCAAGCTTATCTACTTGTAAGTCACTCTTCTTGGCAGCTGTTCCTGATTCGAATTCTGCAATATTTTCTTCGTCTTCTTTGTTGAAGGAATTTCGGAAAACTGTGTTCAGTATCTCTGTTTTACTGTCACTGTCGTAGGTAATATTACCACTGGTATCGCGCAGTGAAAGCATTGATTTTGTTTTGCCGCTGGTGTACATTACATATGCCCAGAATCGTTTTGGACTTTCTGCCAGATATCGAGATAGAGTTCCGTTGTGGAACGTGCTAAGTTTCGAGCTCCAGTAAAACATCTCCTATCTTGCAGATTTTCGATCATTTTGAATTTGGCATGGTTTACTCGTTGCTTCTGCAAAAGTATTCTCATCTGTTCTGTGTGCCGCTGGGGATAAGTGCCATTTTTCTGTAACTTGGTATCATCGCTCCATAATCAACATCACCTTATCATCACCACCATCAACATCATGTTTTCTGCTGTGTTAGGTCCTTTGCGTCTCCATTCCAAGATATGAAATTTCTTCCTTCCTCGTCTCCTGCTCTACATATCCTCCTAAGAATGCTTTTATAAGCCTCTCTTTCTTTCTTCATGTCTACATCTACACCTATACACCGCAAGTGACCTAACAGTATGGTGGCACAAGGTACCTCTGGTGCCATTGCCATTTTCACCCCATCTCTGTTCCATTAGCGAACTGTGTGTGGGTTGAACGACTGTCGGTAAAGTTCCGTACGAGCACTGATTTTTCGTCGTCGTCATTTCGTGAAGCTTACCGGTACGTGGGAGGAAGAAACATGTTTTCGGAAGTCCGCTGTCGGACTTTAAACAGCAACCTTCTCCGTGATGCACAACGTCTCTTGTAGAGTTTCACAACGAAGTTAGCAGAGCATCTGCATAAAGTTCTCGCACCGACTACAACTTACCACCGACAAAATGTGCCACTCTTGATTGGATTTCTATCTGTTCCGTTTATCTTCGGTGAAACGTCCAGGCTAATGAACAATACTGAGTAATCGGTCGAACAAGTGTTCTGTAAGCCACTTCTTCGTGGATGAATTAGATTTCTTTAAGATTCTTCCAGTTATGCTCTTTGTGGCATCTGCTTTTCCTACGATTTGCTTTTGGTGGTCATTCCACTCTAGGTCGCTCTGGATACTCCTGGGCATTTTACGGCTGTTACTCTTTTCTGTGTATTTTCACCAATAGTGTAGTCGAGCAATAATGGCCTGTTCGCCTATTTACACGCAGTATGTTACGTTTATTTACGTACAGTGTCAACTGGCAGTCCCTGTATCAATCCTCGATCCCCTGCAGGTCTTCCTACATTTTACTACAGTATTTTCGCATTGAAACCTTCCCGTAGACAACGGCATCGTCTGCAAAAATCCTTATAGAGCTTCCGACGTTAGGTACTACATCATTTAAATATACATTTAAATAAACATTGATGATCCTATAACTCTTCTTTAGGGTTCCAGAGAAATTACCTTTATATTTGCCGGTTTCATCCCGTTTAGAATCACATATTAAGTTCCATCTCTTGAAAAGTCATGACTCCAATCACAAATCTGTTACAGTACTCGTCAGTAAGCTCGTAGTCTGTTTACTAAACGCCGGCCGAAGTGAGCGTGCGGTTCTAGGTGCTGCAGTCTGGAACCGCGAGACCGCTACGGTCGCAGGTTCGAATCCTGCCTCGGGCATGGATGTGTGTGATGTCCTTAGGTTAGTTAGGTTTAACTAGGTCTAAGTTCTAGGGGACTAATGACCTGAGAAGTTGAGTCCCATAGTGCTCAGAGCCATTTGAACCATTTTTTGTTTACTAAACAACAATCAGGAAAGCCATCCCGTAGTCGAGGAACACGGTATCAGTGTATGTCCAATTCCATTGACTAACTCGCTACGCTTTAAGTCCTCATGATACTTCATTTTTCAATTTGTCCAACCACTTTATTTTTTTCCGTTGTCACCACGTCTATTTCTCAAAGGCTGGCTGCCTTGCTCCATATTTCCTCGTCTTCGATCACGTTTCAGCACTATATATGAGAACGCTTTTCAAAACTCACCACAAATCTTTGTCCACATAGCTGCAGAACATTCTCCCTTCTTTTGAAAATACCACTTTGTCCTGGTTTTAATTTGGATGCTACACTTCGAGTTGCTTTGTACTCTGCTTCCTAGATGTTGAAAGCTTTGCACATGTTCCAGTGTTTCTGTATTCACCATTATCTTTACCCTTTTATTCCCCCCTTACGCCATTACTTTTGTTTCCTTTGTATTAATGTTTCAATCAATAGTTCTATCCTTCAGCTTCAATGATCTCCACAATTTCTGCAGCTCTTTTCCGTCCTACCGAGCGAGGTGGCGCAGTGGTTAGCACACTGGACTCGCATTCGGGAGGACGACGGTTCAATACCGTCTCCAGCCATCCTGATTTAGGTTTTCCGTGATTTACCTAAATCGTTTCAGGCAAATGCCGGGATGGTTCCTTTGAAAGGGCATGGCCGATTTCCTTCCCAATCCTTCCCTAACCCGAGCTTGCGCTCCGTCTCTAATGACCTCGTTGTCGATGGGACGTTAAACACTAACAACCACCACCACCATCTTTTCCGTCCGTTGACAGAAGGACCACGCCGTCTGCAAATCTCGACACCATAATCTTCATCTTCAAATTATTTTCTCCCTTGCCGTATAGTGAGCAGTGCTTAGTCGTTCTCTAAGTACAGATTCAGTCCTGTTAGCAACTTTTCCTCTCACTCTCTCAGCTATGTTTTCATTTAGATATAACAAGTTTCTCCTGAGTTACTTGCTTTTTCAATCACGTAGTCAAATGCGTTTTGCCAGGTCTATATAACGTACATTGTCTTCTCAATAAATTCCTTTCCCAAAATGCACAAGACTCTTACCTCTCGTGGCTATATTCCTTGTGAAACCGAACTGCTCCGCAGCGAGATTCTCATCCACTATCTTTTTTAGTCTTTCATTCACAATCCTTAACATAACCTCGGCTGCATGCGAAATTGTGCTAATGGTACTGGGCTCACTGTATTTCTCGGTTCCCAGTTTATTTCGTGTTACAGTCAGTACCATTATAAAAAAAAAACCTCTGGTTATTCGTCACTGTAATATTTTGTTGCATAACCTGAATATTTCTCAAATTTCTTCTCGGTACAAATATTCGAATATTTCTCCTGGTGTCGTATCTGTACCTGTTACGTTTCCATTTTTCATTTCAGCTACTGCACATTTCACTTCCTCCATTATGTCTAATTCTGGAATGGTCTTTTATCCTTCGCAATGAAATGAGAGCACAAGTTCTAATTGCAAGAGGATGAGGGAAGAAAATCAATCGTGGCTTTGCTCAAAGAAATATCCGAGGATTCCCCATTAATAAAGTAGAAAATTTCCTTCACAATGCCTGATTACATTTGAATACATTTCTCACAACGAGTATGGAAACTAACACTGCCTACCAAGTTGAGTCAGAGGAGTTATACAAGTGGACTATGGCCTGTGAACGGTATAAATTCATTGCTACTTTCATGAAAAAAAAGATCCTGGGCTGTCGAGGTGTATTTCAACACCCATACACATCTACACCTCTGGTGGGGAACAAAATTAACATTGAGAGGGCCCCAAGGAACCGTAATACGTCATCCAGATGGTACAAATGGCTCTAAGCACTAAGGGACTTAACATCTGAGGACATCAGTCCCCTAGAACTTAGAACTACTTAAACCTAGCTAACCTAAGGACATCACATACATCTATGCCCGAGGCAGGATTCGAACCTGCGACCGTAGCAGCCGCGTGGTTTCGAACTGAAGTGCCTAGAACCGCTCGGCCACAAACGGCCGGCCAATACGTCGTCTAACGTTCTCCATGTACATAAACGATTTACACACTGGATCAACAATACTGTAAGATTGTTCGCTGACGACGAAGTTATGTGCAGTAATCGCTGGTGGTCTACCGTAAGAAAATGCAGAAATATTTGGGCAATATTACCCACTTGGTGAAATGAGTGACCCCTCTCTTTAAACACAATAGCATCCGATTACAAGATTAGTGGTGAACACGCTGAGCACGTCACACAGTGTAAGTTTTTACGGATACTACTAATGAACGGTCTGAAACGGGGAGAACACGTAAAATCAGTATCAGGGAAGATGAATGGAAGCCTTAGCTTCGTTGGACGAGTTCTGGGAAAGTACAACGCATTCGTAAAATCTCTCTCTCTCTCTCTCTCTCTCTCTCTCTCTCTCTCCTCCCGAACAAGCCATGAAGGCCCAACGGTACCGACCGGCCGCCGTGTCATCCTCAGACCACAGGCGTCACTGGATGCGGATATGGAGGGGCTTGTGGTCAGCATACCGCTCTCCCGGCCGTATATCAGTTTCCGAGACCGGAGCCGCTACTTCTCAATCAAGTAGCTCCTCAGTTTGCCTCACAAGGGGTGAGTGCACCCCACTTACCAACTGCATTCGGCAGACCTGATGGTCACCCACCCAAGTGCCAGCCCAGCCCGACAGCTCTTAACTTCAGTGTTACCACTGTGGCAAGGCCGTTGGCGCATTCGTAAAATACACTCTAAGAAAAAGAAAAAGATGCACCACGAAGGAATTATCCGAATGGGACGCAAATCGTTAGATGTCACGTACATGCAGAGACAAACAAGTGATTAAAATTTCGAAAAAAATGGATGATTTATGCAGAAGAAGAGCTTCACAAATTGAGCTGTCAGTAATGCGTTGGTCCACCTGTGGCCCTTAGGCAGTCTATTATTCAGCGTCGCACTGAAAGAGTTGTTCGATGTCCTCCTGACGGATATCGTGCCAGATTCTACCCAATTGGTGCGTCAGATCGTCAAAGTCCCATCCTGGTTGGAGAGCCCTAGCTATAATGTCTACAACGGGGCTTAGAATATCGTCTATATGCCGTTGTGCTGTAAGGGTGCGGAGGATGACATCCAAGACCATCACTCCTGATTGTCAGACCGCGCGATGGGTGACAGTCAGGTCGATATGTCATCTCAGTTCACCGCTTCTCCAGACACGTCTTCGGTCTGGAAGCTCCTTGACTGCAGCGACATTGTCTTTAACGATGAGTTCCGCTTCGAACTGAGCTCTGATGACCAGGAAGACGTGGCTGGAGACGCACTGGACAGCGATGGGAAACCAGCCTGACTGTCGCCTGCCATATCAGCCGACAAGGAGGGCTGATGGTGTAGAGTGCCATTTCTTTTCGTAGCAGGACGCCTTTTCATGTTATTCGCGGCACCCTTACAGCACACAACACAGAGGTACGACGACGACATTCAACGCCCCGTTTTGTTGTCCTCCATGGTTTACGTTTTGCAAGGTAACTCCCACCTGCACATGGCGAGAGTTTCTATTGCTTGTCTTTGTGCTTGCCAAGCCCTACATTGGCCAGCAAGGTCGCCAGATCTCTCCCCAAGTGAGACGTTTGGAGTATTGTGGGCAGGACCCTGCAACGAGCTCGATATTTTGATCATCTAACGCACGAGTTGGACATAATTTGGCACATATCCCTTAGGAGGACATCCAACAACTCTGTCGGTCAACACCAAGCCGAATAATTGCTTGCATAATGGCCAGAGGTGGACCAACGCGTTATTGACTAGCTGCATTTGTAAAGCTCTTCCTCTGGAAAATAACGTCCAATTTTTCTTAAACTGTAATTATTTGTTTGTCTGTAACATGTACGTCACATCTATCGATTTCCGTCCCATTCCGATAATTTCCTCGTGGTGCGCCACTTTTTTTTCTTTAAAGTGTAAGTTGCATACACGACGCTGGTGTGAGTAATTCTAGGGTGTTGCACCAGTGTGGAGACTCTCTCAAGTGGGCTGGCAGCAAAAGTCGGACGAATTCATAGGAACTCTTCTAGTATGATAATATGTCAGTATGGAGCTTACGGAAGTATATTAGAAATGCTTTAGGAGCTAAAACTGGAAATTCTTGGTATAAAGACGACGTAGCTCCCGCGAAACTTGTTGCGTAAATTTGGATGACGTGAACCCAAGAACACTCTGCAAAAATTTGGCTACCTCTACCGAATCCTTGAACATATACTCAGTTCGAATATAATAAACTTTCTTGACACTGAGAAGCTTACGTCCACGAATCAGCATAGTTCTAGACAGCATCGCTCTTGCGAAACTCAGCTTACTCTTTCCTCACATGATATACTACGAACTATGGATGAAAGGCAACAGGCTGGTTCCAAGTTTCTAGAATTCCAGAAAGGGTTTGACACGGTGGCCCATTGCAGGCTGTTAACGAATTTCTAGTTGGTATGGTGAATGGTAGCTAGCTCTAAAGTGGAAAAACGTAAGTTAATGCAGATGGGCAGGAAGAGCAAACCTGTAATGTTCGGATACATTATTAGTAACACAGTGAAGTCGTTTATATATCTGGGCGTAATGTTGCGAAGCGACATGAAATGGAAGGGACATGTGAGAACTGTAGTAGGGAGAGCGAACGGTCGACTTCGGTTTGTTGGGACAATCTTAGGAAAGCGTGGTTCACATGTGAAGGATACAAGGACGCGGGTGCGACCTATTCTGGAGTACTGCTCGAGTGTTTGGGATCCGCACCAGGTCAGATTGAATAAAGGCACGGAAGCAATTCAGAGGCGGGGTGATAGATTTGTTGGCGGTAGGTTCGAACAACACGTAAATGTTACGGAGATGCTTCGGGAACTCAAATCGGAAAAGGCGACGTTCGTTTCAAGGAACACTATTGAAAAATTTTAGAGTACCGTGTAACGCCGGAAATGCATATCCTTCTATTTCCATCTATTGCACTATAGATTTTTCCTTATTTTGTTACCAGAAGATATGACATTTCTGTGTCTTTATATATTCTAATTGTTTTACTATTTGTGTATATTTATGCATTTATGTCGATTTATAATTGGTTTGTTTTGTGAATATTATTTGTATTTATACGCTGGGTCTGGCCTAGGGAAAACTATGCTACCGAACGAATACATCGATAGGTCGTGTGGAGAACCCAAGTGTTAAGGATCTTTGGTAGTGTTAACTCTACCGCGTGAAGCGCGGGCAGAGCAGAGGGGGTCTGGCTGGAGTAGTGCAGTGGAGCAGGTGTGTTGTGTGACGCTCCCGCGAGTTGCCGCGCTTTCGGCGTTGGGCAGCATGTAATTGCGCTCGACTTGCTATGATAGTTTCTGACACGGTGTCGCGGACGGGAAGCATTAGCTGGCGCACATCAAGAGCCCGTTTCGCCTGGTGACCGTGTCGAGAAGAAGGCGCGCCAACATCCAGCTTCTGCAACAGCGACGGCCGACAATGAGTGACTGTCGCCACCTCCTCGATCGACGGCTTCAAACTTTCAATCAACCAACAAGGAAGACTGGAAGCACGTAAAGTTTTAGAACTGTATGGCAGACCTCAGCTTTTCAAACTGTTCAAATCACAAAATTACAGCAACGTAGCATGAACCTTTGTTGCTCATTGTCCCAATTGCATTACCAAGCAGGGCCCCTTCCTTTTCCGGAATGAACCCGAGTGTCGTTGAAATTCAAACGCCAGCATCATTCGATTTCACTGCTTTAATTTCAAAGTTCAGTTAAGGTATTCATAGCTGGCTACAATATTTAGATTACACAAGCACAAATTAAGAGTGCGAGTTTTGTTACCGTATTTTAGCTTACCTGTGACTGCAGCTCAGCTTGGTACGTACTAAATTTTACTATTGTTAATTGTTCAGAATCATTTAATTCAAGTTCAAAGTTAAATCTCTTATTTCTAAATTGCGTATCTTCAAGTAGCTTTTGAAATGATTGTTGAGGTAGTCCAAGACCAACCGTATCTTATTGAATTTCGATGTGCTTCAGAAAGAAAGCTCACTATTAACTTTAGTCACTAAATTAACTTTCGATTTTCCGGTTTTATTAATTCTTTTGCTAAATTATGTCAAGAGTGCAGCGAAATTTATTACTTCTGACAAACTTTCAGTTTTCACACTACAAGTGTCAACCTTCAGTTGCCACGCTTCTAGTGCTAATTATATGTGTAATAACCTTTCTTTTTCAGTTACTATAGTAATTGTCCTTAGGACTGGCGACCGTAATTTCCCCCAAATCTCAAATATCTAATTAGCGCCAATTAATTGTTAACGTGACGACCGCACATTTACTTTCTTTATTAACTTTACCCCTTTTCAAAATTAATTTCCACCAGTTTCATTTGCATTTTTCCTTTCATTTAGATGTAACCCTTTCCTCCCTCTTTACCGACAGATTAACTTCGGTGACGATTGCTTTTCCCAAATTTCCATTAGGTACACGCGGTTTAATTTTTCACTGTCATTAAGGTCGATAAGCGAGGGGGAGGTTACAACCGGCATTTGAAGCTGATTGCCGATCGATTGACCTGCGCCAAAATTCATTGCGCATAAAGGCCGCGAAGATAAGATACGAGAAATTAGGACCCATACGGAGGCATATGGACAGTCGTTTCTCTCTCGCTGTATTTGCGAGTGTAACAGGAGAGGGAATGACTAGTAGTGATACATGGTACCCTAGGCAAAGCACCGTACGGTGGCTTGCGGAGTGTTGCTGTAGATGTAGATATCTCGCGAAGGTATCATGAGATTAGGCGTAGACAGAGGGCAAATGTTGTTCCCTAGCTAAGTCCATCGATGAAATGGGACAGAAATCTACAACATTGGTTCGAAGTACTCTCCACTATCCACAGTGTCTTGAGGAGTATGTATGAAGATGTGATGTATACTGGACAGTAGAAATTGTGTACCTTTATGCACATTCCACTGGGTACGCAACTGTTTCTACCCTCCACCTGGGACTAGCAGTTTTCAACTTTTTTTAGGGTTCTCTACTTCAGTCGGTAAAAACGGAACCGTCTCTCGTCCTGTCGTCTGTTAAGATCCCTGTTTCTCAGGAATTTGTAGATGCACCAAGTTGAAATCTGTCAAAGATTAAGTTTTACGGTTCCTTGGCGCTGTAAAAAAATTTAAGCTTATAGGTCAACGCAGTCAAAAGATACTGTCATTTACGTCACATGTTTTGATACTCGCAAACTCGTTCACCGAAACCTTTAGACGAACTATCTAGACTCACTGAAGTCCTATTCACACCTGGCTTTTCTGTTTACAATGTTATTATGGAAGATTACCTGGAGAAAATTTCATTCTCAAAATTATAAGATACAGCCTTTACGTATAGTAAAACGCCTTCTAATTGCCTGTGTAATCAAGGCCACCAAAGTACACTAAGATTTTTACGCATGGTAATCATTTTTGTCGGTTATTGTTCAGCAGGGCAACGAAAAAGAGTAGTGTAAAACTCCTGGTCACTGGTCTTCGCGCGTATGTCCTAGGATAAATTCTAAGCCTCCAGCAGCGTATCTTGAAGGAAAGAGACGTTGTGTCGATTGTGATCCGCACGTCGGATGGAGGCGTCAAGTTCAGCGGGCCGCGTAATGCTAATAAAGGAGACTAGGAGAGCAAGGCGGAAGTGTCCTCATCTGGAACAGTTGTGGTTGATGCTAGTGAAATTTTGCGTTTCTTTTGCCGATACATGTTACGCACTAAAATATATCAAGTGTCAGGTGAAATTTTGTTCTGCTTTCCTTCGTACATGTTATGCAATAATATATGTCAAGTGTTAACTCGGTCAGCGGAATTGGATTTTTTAAACAGCTCTCTATTACTGGTTGCTCCGCAAATCTGTACTGAATTAATGGGTAGCCGCTCCAGTTTCTGAAATGGTCGTTATTTTAGTCCACGACCGGATCCCGCTATTATATTGAATCAATTTCGTAGTACATCTGAATACTGTGTTGAGATGAAGCAACGGCAAATGAATAAAATAAACGTTGCCTCACCACAGTACAATATGCAGATCCAGTACATAATGGCTTCAGTATAAAACTAAAACCGGTTATGGACTAAAACAAATAAACGTTTTAGCAACTGGAGCGCCTACTGGTTAATTAATAAGCTTTCTGCAGCCAGACTAAGTTCCGTTCAAATGAATCCTGAGTCGTGTTGTGGGAGGTTATGGCCATGCAAATTCACGAATGACGTTGAATTTTTGCAAGTACGCTCCTTCATTTCGCATAGATACGAGGGCACTTGAAGATTACTCAACTGAACGAAGTGTATAAATGCAAGCACGATTGGAAAAATCGAGAAAGCACACACTATTGCAGCGGATGCACTGCAATGCTAAGTCTGTTCAGTCGTATCGAAAGGAACAGTATGATTCACTTTACAGGAATAACATGAGAAAGCTTCGTGCAAGAAGAGTGCCCAATCTGTTGAATGGAAACTAAAATCAATAGCGAAAATTAATTTTGCACAGATATTTGGACCATCTGATAATAATTGATACGATTTTAAGCTTTATTGTGGATAAGACGTGGGTACGCCATTTCATGCCAGGAAATAATAGCAGCTAAAGCAAAGCAGTCACCTCGTCCAAGAAAAAGATAAAAAGATTACGGCCAATTGTCTCCTCCGCGGAAAAGGGATTTTCTCAAACATTCCCTTCGAAAGAGGAAACTAGGGAATTCTACGCAAGTTGAAAGGTGGCTACACTGAGTACAGCGCCAGAGATTGCGCCAAAGAGTTTTAATCCGCCGCCGCCTCCACTGGCGCAATAGTTGTTCAGAGAATGTCGAGGGTAGTTGTAGTTCAGACGTTGTCGTGAGCAGTGCGTCTTGAGAGGATGTCGAGAGCTGTAATAGTTGAGAGCATGTCGTATGCAGTTGTTCTTCTGCTGGGCGAGAGAGTATATGTTGTTCGGTTGGTGTAATGTATATATGGAAGATGATGCAATGATCATAGTGTATTTTTCGTCAATATATATGGAAGTAACAAAATTTTTTTTTATTTCAAATGTCCTTAATAATAATGCCTCTTGGTCACAGGTTCAGTCCACAAAGCATCTGGCTCATGTTCATGTATTAGATTTGTAATTCTGGTTTCTATGTGCAACTATAGTATTTCTGGTTTTTGTAATTAGTTCATTGTAAATGGTGTTTAAAATTTCTTGTCGTATTGAGGAAGAACTGTGCCAGATACATGTACGTTGAGTCCCACTACCATACACAGAACAGTTATACTTGTGCTTTGCTGTTTCGTAGCTTTTATTGTTGCTGGGGACTTAATTAATCAATTGTGTTAACGGAAATTTCCGTTCATTCTTTATTGTTATTTTATGCAGTCAGATTGCGTACTAATACTAGTCAGGGCCAACCGGTTACGAGACTTCGTAACCGGAGTCACAGCTACTAAAATTATATTTTCATTATATAATTAAGCCCCCATGCAAAGTGTTCAGTACCATTTGGATGGCAGAAAGCTTTCTTTCATTAGGATAATGCTCCTAGCCACAAATGTGCTTTAACAGTGAAAATTTGAGATATTTTAAATGCAATTTTTGGAATTTCCATATTTTTCTCCAGGTGTAGCATCCTCGTGAATTTCACCATTCGCCTCATTTACAGAAATCTGTTCCTGGAAAAAATGTTGACACTAATGGAGGGGTGGCATCTACTCACTCTACTTGGACTAAATCTGTTGATCTTATAATAAATTACGTCCCCAAATTAGTGCACTTTTATCCAAAACAAATAGCTCCTAGGTAATTAAATTTGCACCTTGCACTCATAGTCTACGTGCAAACATCAGGTGTCAGCTTTTGACTAAGAGATGCAGAAACGTATTTGGATCACTCCAGGCTCAATAACTACCGTTAACGGAAGTGATTTGGTCGTATTCCTATTGTGATACTATTACTTGTAATGTCAGAAAACATACAGTTCGACAGGATGCGAACGTACTGTCATTCCACCATGTATCTGAAAATTTAACTAGCACGCCGGCTTTAGTACTTTGAACTGAGGTCTCATCGTCACCAGGAATGGCAGCGTACGCCGGGACCCGCACCTGTAGAGAGACAGTGCCGTACCGCTGCGTGTCGCTTCTGTTAATGCTGTAAGGTTTGTTGCAGTGCCACCTGACTGTGTCCATTAATAAATGGGCAGCGCTGTCGCTAGCAGTGGGTTATTATCGATATATTTGTAAATATATCACTGAAAAACATTAGTAACATTACCCGACTGAACTGTGCTCCTTGTGTACAACAGTATAACGCCAGTGTTTATAAACTTTGTTGAGGTACTAGGTCGCAAAATATGAACGATCAAGAAATAGTTCAGGCCACACATATGTGATTAACGGTTTTTAAATGTACAATGCAATTGGTTACTCCACTGAAGCATTTCCAGAATGTGTGTGAGTGTATTTCTGAGCTGATACGATGTTATTCGAAACTCGCCTTGCTACCTATGTAGTTAACAATTTTAGATACAACCGGTTGCAGGGTGAAGAGTGAGTGCAGCTTAAGTATCATCGATATAAACCATGTCATGCTTTGATTGGATAATAACAAACATGTCATTTTGTAATGAGCTATGTAGGGGGTATAGGCAACATGGTAGAATATTCAAACAAACAATTGATGCACAACAAAAGGCGCTTAAACGACTCTAATCGATCGGTTCTGCCAATAGAGAACTGATTTCTTACTTCTCCTGCCGACTGCATGAACTTGTAATTTTCAAGTTAAATAAATAGGTTCGCCATCTTTAAAAAATTATGAGTTTCGACACTCTAGTTTCAGTATATAGGGAGTATTGTAACAGACTTGGCAGCCATCTTGGAGTATTGGTTACCAACTGTCTAATAAAAACAACTCCTCCATAGTATCTCATATATAAACTAATCAGAGTGTGTAAAAATGGACTAGTGGTTATAATGAATTCCTACACCGTGGCAAGATTGACGAGCTGAAATCATAGCTGTGTGTACTGAATTAATGATATAGCTGTGTGTACTGACTTATCATAGCGCAAACGAATACTACTATCACTTTCGGCTCCTTGCGTTCTTTTCCGTATTTTTTTCAATTCCACAAACACACAAACTTTTCAAAAATGAGTTCTAATTACGTTTACAACGGTGATCAAATTAATGATGATCAGTTTTAAAACATATTAGCTTGATGTGATAAAGGTAGGAGCAGTGGTGATGATATGATAGTAATTTATTCTCCTGATATGAAAGTCATAGTTGTACGTCGACTGAAGGCTATGTGACAAATAAGTGAATGGAGTAGAATCAGAGGGTAAATGGGTGTGTGAACTGAGAGCTGATGTTAAGAGTATGTATCTGAGGACGCACCTTCGTAAGTTTTTAGTAATGGGCCTGGAATATTACTGTTATACCGAGGTTGGGTGCGGTAGAATGAGATATGCTGTACAAAGCAAAGTTGTTTTGGCGTTAAACAAGGGTGTATACATTGCAAAAATTGGAAATGAGAGTGATATTGAAATTATTTGGCAGTAGCATTGAGGCAGAATATGAAGTAGGAGGCCATGAAATTTTTTTTACGAAATTGAGAATATTTTGAAAGATAATGGTAACGAAATGGATAATACCTTCTGCTGCTGGAGTGGGGATGTGAATTTGAATCAGTGAAGCTTTGCCTTACTTTTAAGGAGTAGCTGTGGTGCGATAGGTAGCAAAAATTATTTGCTGTGATTTTGGTGGTGGTGGTGTTGGTAAGTTCCTATGGGACCAAACTGTTGAGGTCATCGGTCGCTAGGCTTACACACTACGTAAGCTAACTTAAAATAACTTATGCTAAGGACAACACACACGTCCAGGCTCGAGGGAGGACTCGAACCTCCGACGGCGGGAGCCGCGCGAACCGGGGCAAGGGCCCCTTAGAGACCGAGAAGCTACCACGCGCGGCGGCGATTTTGGTTTCAGACATTGTTTTAGGAAGTGATCAGCGTAGAAATGATAAGAGGTGAGATGTTTACTACCTTGGGCAAAAGGTTCGTAATAAATAAGGCGCTGCGGGCAACAGAAACCGAGCTGTTGCAGTTACAGAGGGCTTTTCGGTATATGGAATTCAGGTTTTGTGTTAAGATATCATTTAACCTTCTCCATTATAAATCTATGCCAACCTTTTGACCACAGCAGTCAGGGCCTGCGATCAACGGAAGCTGAGGCTGAATAAGAGGTGTTTCCAGGCGGGACCAGGAATATATGGGCAAACCGGCAGGAAATTTATAAAGCAGCAGTAAGTTAAAATCAGAAAGTGTTCGTCTGTTGCCAGCAGAATCTGTATCGAGTATGAAACTTCATGGTAGATTAAAACTGTGTGCCACTCGTATTATGACGTTCTTAGATAATACAAATCTCCTTCATCATAACCAGCATGGATTCCGCAAACAGAGATCATGTGAAACTCAGCTCGCCCTATTTGCCCAAGAAATTCACAGTGCCGTAGACACTGGCGAGCAGATTGATGCCGTATTCCTGGACTTCAGGAAGGCATTTGATACGGTTCCGCACTTACGTTTAGTGAAAAAAATACGAGCTTACGGAATATCGGACCAGGTTTGTGATTGGATTCAGGATTTCCTAGAAGAAAGAACACAACATGTCATTCTTAACGGTTCAAAATCTGCAGATGTAGAGGTAATTTCGGGAGTACCGCAGGGAAGCGTGATAGGACCTTTATTGTTTACAATATACATAAATGACTTAGTTGACAACATCGGTAGCTCCGTGAGGCTATTTGCAGATGGCACGGTTGTCTACAAGAAAGTAGCAACATCAGAAGACTCGTACGTACTCCAGGAGGACCTGCAGAGGATTAATGCATGGTGCGACAGCTGGCAGCTTTCCCTAAACGTAGATAAATGTAATATAATGCGCATACATAGGGGCAGAAATCCATTCCAGTACGATTATGCCATAGGTGGTAAATCATTGGAAGCGGTAACGACCGTAAAATACTTAGGAGTTACTATCCGGAGTGATCTGAAGTGGAATGATCACATAAAACAAATAGTGGGAAAAGCAGGCGCCAGGTTGAGATTCATAGGAAGAATTCTAAGAAAATGTGACTCATCGACGAAAGAGGTAGCTTACAAAACGCTTGTTCGTCCTATTCTTGAGTATTGCTCATCAGTATGGGACCCTTACCAGGTTGGATTAATAGAAGAGATAGACATGATCCAGCGAAAAGCAGCGCGATTCGTCATGGGGACATTTAGTCAGCGCGAGAGCGTTACGGAGATGCTGAACAAGCTCCAGTGGCGGACACTTCAAGAAAGGCGTTACGCAATACGGAGAGGTTTATTATCGAAATTACGAGAGAGCACATTCCGGGAAGAGATGGGCAACATATTACTACCGCCCACATATATCTCGCGTAATGATCACAACGAAAAGATCCGAGAAATTAGAGCAAATACGGAGACTTACAAGCAGTCGTTCTTCCCACGCACAATTCGTGAATGGAACAGGGAAGGGGGGATCAGATAGTGGTACAATAAGTACCCTCCGCCACACACCGTAAGGTGGCTCGCGGAGTATAGATGTAGATGTAGATGTAGACCGATACTCGAACTCGCGACCTTTGCCTGTCGCTGGGAAGTGCTCTACCATCTGAGATACCCAAGCACGACTCACGCCTCATCCTCACAGCAGTTCGAGTCTCTGTCCGGCACACAGTTTGAATCTGCCAGGAAGTTTCATATCAGCGCACACTCCGCTGCAGAGTGAAAATCTCATTCTTGTATCGAGTATAATTTGAGGCTTGTTTAGGTTAGTGACATAGTTTATATACGAGATAAGATTGGTGCTTCAGATGAAGCTGTTGTGGCTGTGGGTCTTGTGGATGATACTGATGCTGTTTTTGATCCGTGAAGTTCTGAAAATGTTGGTAGTTACAGTTCAACAGTACAGGAACTATGCTTGTGCCTGGCTATGTGGAAAGCTGGGAAGCGCAGGTAGGATTGAGGGAGAGGCAGCAAAGGCATAGATTGTTGTCCAAGTTGAATAGGAGTGAGACGTGTGTAAACGGCTGATGGTATGGTTGTCATCAGAAGCTGCAGTACACAAATTGTTGAACAATCGGACGACGAGAAGTGATGAAGAGTTGGTGGTATGATGTTCGCTAAACGGAAAATGGTAAACGAAGGCAAAGGGTGATAACTGCAGAGAGGGCAACGGCAAAACACAGATGCTAGTGGCTCAAGATGATTTATTCAAACATTGAAGGTGACTCTTAGTACAAGGCAAGGGTATCGCTCTTTGAACGAAGAATTTTTTTTTCACACGGATGTGGCGGGTTGCAATACTCGTTGCCGTACAAGTCAAGCATCAGACAGAAAGTTTAATCGTTCTGTTGTTCAACTACAATTCACTTGTAGCATAAGCTTCTCTCTCGCGCGATTATTTCCTCCTTGCTTTGCAACTTTCCTACAACGGAGACAGAAGGTGGTCGCACGCAGCCTTGGAAACTGCGCTTCCCGTTGACGGCACCTTTGTGAGTCATCGGCACGGGTGTTATAAGCGCGCTTCCTGCCGACCCATTATCCAGCAGATCCCTTGCCACCTGCTGTTCCCCTGCCCATCACATTCAGCTGTTTGGTATGTTGAAGATGGTGCTCTTTCCACGTAAGGATATTCTCTTACACCAGTGGTCAAAAAAAAGTGGTTCAAATGGCTCTGAGCACTATGGGACTTAACATCTGAGGTCATTAGTTCCCTAAAACTTAGAACTACTTAAACCTAACTAACCTAAGGACATCACACACATCCATGCCCGAGGCAGGATTCGAACCTGCGACCGTAGCGGTCGCGCGGTTTCAGACTGAAGCGCCTAGAACCGCTCGGCCACACCGGCCGTCACCAGTGGTCAACAAGGCAGCAGAACTCTGTCCTTTTTATATCGTAGTGCGGCGAATAACATCTTTGCTTCGTATTCAGCTTGTACAGAAACAGTGACAACCGCTCCCCTTGCGGCCTGACAGGATCACGACGAGAGGACCATCATACAGCGCGCAAAGTACAGGATGATTATAATTAATGTGCAGCTACTCACAGAGGTCTATTGTGGGCCGTAATCATCGTATGACAGGGAAACTTGGTAGATATTCTAATACGTTAATGCGGTACAGATTTACGCTCGATAAAGGTAATTCCAGTTTCCACCACCAGATGCAAATCTAGCACTGTGATGGCAAAAAGACAGTTAATTGGTGAGGCAAACAAAAGTGACCCGGCCGAGCGGATAAGATTGGACGAGACTGTATGCATATAACCACACCCCGTGATGCGCGCACCACATGTACGCCGGCCACGTGATCCACACCGTTTCCTTGGAGCACATTTACGCCGCCTGACAGAGTTGTTAGCAGAGGTCAGTCTGGCCGTGGCCCTAGCTGGCCATCCAGGTAACATTGAAAGTTGGACGTTCATCCCCTTTTTTTATCGGAAAGTCGGCTACTGAGCCGGCCGGGGTGGCCGAGCGGTTCTAGGCGCTACAGTCTGGAACCGGGCGACCGCTACGGTCGCAGGTTCGAATCCTGACTCGGGCATGGACGTGTGTGATGTCCTTAAAAGGTTAGTTAGGCTTAAGTAGTTCCAAGTTCTAGGGGACTGATGACCTCAGAAGTTAAGTCCCATAGTGCTCAGAGCCATTTGAACCATGTTGAACCTCCGGCAGGGGACTCTGATATACTCTACCCAACACTCCAATACCTCTTGATCATCGGTTAGTAGTGTCCCATTTTTACTTTTACACAGATTGGTGCGCGGATTAAATGCTCTTCTTTCACTATTAATTTTCTGATAAAATGTTCTAACATGATTTGTTTTTCCAATTGTCTCCAGTTCTTCAATCCGCTTTCTTTCCCATTCCCTTTTCTTTCTCCGATGCAGTTTCTTCTCTTCTTTCCTTTTATCTTGATAATTTCTTACCACTAGACGAGTATATGATTTCACAAGCATTTTGCTGTACGCCAGATTTTTCTCCTGACTTATTCTCTTTCATTCTTCGCCAAACCAGGAATTCCTCAGCTGTTTTCCTTCTTTCCCTAGCACTTCTTCTGCTGCCTTAATGACTGCATCCCTTCAAGCGTGTCATTCCTGATCCAGATTGTCACTTACACTAGGGGTGTATAATGCAAGATTCTCAGCAACCTTCTCAGTGTACGTTTTAGAGATGTTTTCATTTTTTATCTTCGATACCACATACTTACATTGAGGTGTTCCTTTAACTTTTCTTGCATTGGATATTCGAGCTCTTAGTTTTGCAATTACAAGGTAGTGGTCTGAATCTACATTAACTCCTCAGTAAGTACGTACATATAGTAAGTTTGAGGAATGCCTGCCATCAATAATTACATAATCAATTTCGTTGAAGGCACGCTGACCAGGGCTACATCATGTTGCTTTATGAATCCTTTTGTGTGGGAACATAGTGCTACCTACAACCATGTTATGTGACAGTGCAAACTGAATGACTCTGTGGCGATTGCCATTGGTGTATTCATGGAGGCTGATCTTTCCTATTGCTGGGAGGTTATGGTCTTCCTTACCCATCTGTGCAGTGAGGTCTCCAATAATTATTTTAGTGTCATACACAGGGAATCTGTCATAAATTCTCTCGAGGTTCTCAAAGAAGGTGTCTTTATCCCAGTCATCTGATACTTCTGTGGGTGCATGTACATTGATTTATTTATTTTTATTTATTTATTTATTGTTCCGTGGGACCAAATTAAGGAGAAGTCTCCATGGTCATGGAACGAGTCAATACATGAAATTATGACACGATAGTAGAAACAGATAAAATGAAATATAAAAAACATATTCAGGCGACACTGGGGACTAAGTGTTGATTTTACAGAACGCTGATACACCCAGTACTTACTTATGGCTCAGAAACATGGACAAATACAAAGGTGAAAACAAACTGAGATCACATGAAAGAAGTTTATTGAGGAGGATTTTTGGATCTTTATATGGAAATGGGACCTGGAGAAGGCGAAGGAATGACGAACTTTATGACTGCTATGATGATGTGGTCAACTTTATAAATCTGTGTAGACTGAGATGGGCTGGACATGTAATACGACTCAATGAGACAGATTCCGCAAGGAAAGCCTGCTACAGTAAACCTGGAGGAAGAAGAGCAAGAGGACAACCTAGGTTGAGATGGAGCAACGATGTTGGAGAGGACGCTGCCCGAGTCGATTGCCATAAATGGAGGTTCACAGCGAAGTCTTGGTGAGGAATAGCTGAAAATTATTGAGGAGGCCAAGTCCTACCCTGGGTGTAGTGCCAATGGAAGAAGAATAAATCATGTACCAGTAAACTTAAATTTCAAGGTGCATGATAAAAGAAGATCTGAACTCTTTGCGTTTTCTCATTCTGCTGGAGGCAAAACACTCATTGAATTTGTCTGATGGTTACAGGAACGACATAACGACATTTGATTGTGAAGCTGAACAACCTATTAGCACAGAGCAGTTAGTTAAAAACAAAGTACTCAGAGATGAAGTAGTTTGTGATGCACGCACACATGGCCTATTCGAAACTTTAAAATCACATTCTCACGTTTTTTTCTCACAATACAGAGACTATATGAAATTTTCATTAAGAATTCAAAGTTAAGGAACACAATAAATTTTTCTATCACCTTATGTTATTTCCTTGACATATAGATAAAAGATCAAACAGGAGATACAGTCGATGCTAGATCAGAAAGTAATTGAGCATTCTGTGAGTTCACGCAACTGCCCATTATATGTTGTTAAGAGAAGGATGAATCTATTAGACATGTTCTCGATTCCAGACACATTAACAGTATAACAAGACCAGAAACAGATCGACCACAAATACTAGGCGAATTATTACAGAAATTTCATGTTGTAAAGGTAATGTCTTCTCTAGATTTACCATGTAGCCATTAGCAAATCGAATTACATGCTGCATGTAGGAAATATACGACCTTTCTCTGTTCTGGAAACTGCTATCAATTTCGAAAATTACTATTTGGCCTCAATGTTTTTCATTAGCTGCATTTATTCGAGGTTTGAATACCATCTTACCAAATAATTTGAAAAACAGGATCACCACTTATGTTGATGACCTTTTGATTGCTGAAAATTTGTGAACAGAACTCAACCAAGTACTGAGCGAGCTATTACAGACATTTCTTGAGTATGACATTACAGCCAGTTTAAAAAAAATCAGAATTAGGTAAAACACGAATTAAATTTATTGGTCATATTATCTCTACGAAATGTATCTACCCTATGCAGAAAAACTGAAAGTAACTAAAGAAATGTGTGTACCTAAAATCAAACGACAACTTAGAGGACTGTTACGTGTTGAAAGGTGGCTACACTGAGTCACAGCGCCAGAGATTGCGCCAAAGAGTATTATTCAGCCGCCTCCACTGGCAGTGCTTGTTGAGATGTGGTAGTGGAGAGTTCTTGTCGAGAGGTCGTCGTGGAGAGTGCATATTGAGAAGTGGGCAGTAGGAGTTCTGATGTAGCCGCGACTAGTTGTGAGCACGTTGTATGCAGTTGTTCTGATGGGCTAGACAGCCGATGCTGTTCGATTGCGGATGTTGTAATGATCAGAGTGTATGTTTCGTCAATATATATGAAGGTAATAAATTATTTTTATTTTTTCATTTCAAATGTCCTAACTAACAATGTCTCTTGGTCACAGATTCAGTCAACAAAGCATCTGGCTTGTGTTCATGTATTAGAGTGTAATTCTGGTTTCTATGTGCAATTATAGTGTTTCAGTTTTATTTAATTAATTCAGTGTAAATGATATTTAAAATACCTTGTCTTATTGAGGAAGAACCGTGCCAGATGTGTACGTTGAATCACACTTCCACACACAGAACAGTTACATTTGTGTTTTGTTGTTTCGTAGGTTTTATAGTTGCTGGGGACTTAATTAATTAATTGTGTTAACGGAAGTTTTCTTTCATTCTTTGTTGTTATTCTATGCAGTCAGATTGCGTACTAATACCAGTCAGGGCCAACCAGTTACGAGACTGCGTAACCGGACAGACAGCGACTGAAAATTAAAATTATTTGCATAATAAATAATTAAGCCCCCATGCACGTGACGACCGCTGCTTCGGATCATCCCTTGGAATCTTCTGATAGTAAAAATAGCAGACAGTAGTATTGTTGTAGTAATTTGTAGTTTAGTAATTGTAGTCTATATTGAATGTGTAGATTTTGTAATTGAACATTTGCAGTTGTCTTGTCATTCTTCTAACGGTATTTTTGTGGAATTTAATTTTTGATGAGTCGTATACGGGTTTGACAATTTTGTGCAATTGTGAAGGTTTTAATTGTTCGTTAGGCGTGTTTGTCGGGAAGCATTTCGTGTGAATGGTATTGTTGGTGGTAAAGTGTTATATTGTGTGTAATTTTCATATAGTGACGAGTTTTGTATGTTTTGTAAATGATTACGCGATCGATGAAAAAGGCAAAAATGATGGATAGTGAGAACGACGAAATTGTTAACATGGCGAACTCGCCAACACAGGGGAACAGTATGATGAATAATGAAGTAGAAAACAATTTAATAAGTCGGGAAAATAGTCCCGATCCAGTTCAAAATTTTTCACAATCAAAAAATTTTCAGAACTCGAGATCAACGACAGAAGATTCTGGAATAGTATCGAACACAGATAGCTTTACGGCTATGTCGAAGGAAGTTAGTTTTACGGGAAATGTTAGGGGCGAAAAGAATTTCGAACAAGTTAACATGGAGCAGTTGATGACTGCAATATTAAATTTGGGATCTCGGTTAGACTCACAAATAGGAACAATTAAAACAGATATGGGAACATTGGCAACACCGTTAGAAACTGATATGGGAACTTTGGCAACACGGTTAGAAACTGATATGGGAACAATGGAAACACGGTTAGACTCACGAATAGGGATATGTTTCAAAAACATGAAAGATGAATTAAAGAAAGAAATTAGAGAAG
This sequence comes from Schistocerca piceifrons, assembly GCF_021461385.2. Classification (NCBI taxonomy): domain Eukaryota; kingdom Metazoa; phylum Arthropoda; class Insecta; order Orthoptera; family Acrididae; genus Schistocerca; species Schistocerca piceifrons. Next base: position 423,609,488 of record NC_060138.1, on the reverse strand, counting down.
AAGTACAACCGATTTTGAATGCTCACAATAATAGATGAATTTCAATAGAAGTCAGACAAAAGGAACAGGATAGAGAACAGGAAGAAAGAGATCGCGCGATAATACAAAAATTTTCAGAGTTAAATTTACAACGTGCACACGATAAGGAAGAAATACTTGAAAGAATCGAGGAATCCGTACCAAATGACAGAATAAATAGCCTAACAGAACAGTATGAACAGTTAACTACTAAATGTGACAATACTGAAACCCGAGTCGCGACACTTACGGAAGACGTAAATAAACAGAAAGAACAAATAGGTGACTTATCGGAAAGAGTTGAGGAGATTGCAGATAAATTGACAAGTCTTAGTTTAAATGGGGACAGAGATTCAGATGATACAGCTCCATTGCCATTTCCAGAAACCGAAGAGTACCAGAGCATAAATAAACATGTTGAAAATCAGGGAAAATTTAATGAACGCGTTAAAAGGGAATTTGAGGCATTACGAAAGCAAGTCAAACAAATTGAAGGCGAAATCGTAGGGAAAGACAGCAGAAGAAATTTAGAATCACAGATAGCAGAGGGGTTTGAAGAAAATAATTTGTTTCATTTACGAGATGCCAGAAGACAGCGCCAGGCGCGCGAACTTGACAATAATCGACATTGGGACTGGGACAGACGCGGTAGGTCTTTGTCGCCACGAGGCGAAAACTTTGATTATAAACACTTTTTAACTGTTCGGAAATTTAAGATCTTTCGCAATTCTAAGAATGACATACATCCATGTTCATGGTTAGATCAATTTATGTACGCACTTGCACCAAATTGGCCACTAAGTCACAAACTGGAATTTATGTGTGGATATTTAGAAAACGAACCGGCGACGTGCATGCGCGCACTTATTAGAGATTGTAATAATCTAAATGACTTTTATCATGCATTTCTATCGGCATATTGGTCCGAAAACACGCAAGACAGAGTCAAACATAGTCTTATTATGCAGCGTAATTTTAAACAGTCTGAGTTCCGCACGCCAGCAGAATACTTTGAAGACATGATTCGAAAGAATCAGTTCCTTTCAACCCTTATAGCCCGACTAAATTAATTCGCATTTGTTTAACTAAGTTGCCACAATCGATAAGACAAATTGCTTTAGCCGGAAGATGTAAAGACGACATTGAGACTTTTAAGACGTTGCTACAAGAACTTGAGTATGACAACGACGACGGGACTTCTTGTAATTTTTTTCAGTAACAGTAATTACAATAGATTTTCAGAGAAAAGGGATGGTGATCGGAACGGACGTTATAGTGGTAATTTTGAAAATGACAGACGTAACAGACAGGACAATAGATACCAGCCTTATGACAATAACAGACGGTCTAACAGAAATTACACAGACAGTTATAATAACGGAAATTCCTACCGGAATGATCAATCATACGGAAACAGTAATCGGTATCATCAAGACAGAAATTATTCATACAATAATAGGAATTCTTACTACAGAAATAACCAGGGTAGGAGGTATAACAATAATTTCAGAAGTGACAGTCGAAATTACACAAGAAGTAGTCGTGCAGATAGCCAGGAAAACAGAAATTTTAATAACAGACACAACCAAGAATTTACATGTAACAGACAGGAGGGACCTAATTGGCATCCTCCGCGTGACAGAAATTCAGAGAGATAAGTGCAAATCGTAGAAATTGATCCGCGAAATAACGGAAATAATCAAAGACGTGACGCCAACAATCGACAATGACTTGTAGCTTCGGCTTCCGGCAGCAATATAGTCGGTTCAGAAAGTAATGACACTTCGACTTTACACTACGTACGCCTGGAAGACATGAGAGACATTTTGCTAGACGAAAAGGAAAATAATGTAGACGCATTTTTACATCCTGTTATTGATGTATGTGTGGGTAAGAATAAGTTCACTGCAGTTTTAGATTCTGGGAGCCCATTGAATGTCATTAGTGAATCAGTTTTTCGTATATGTGTAAGAACTATTGCTTGTCCTGTGTTACCAGTTTCTAAAACTACAATTCGAGGCGCTGTTTCTGGAAAAAGTGTGGAAGTCAAACAACAGACCAACTTAAATTTCATTTGTCAAGGATACGAATTTTCTGCTAATTTTATTATTGTTCCATTACTCAGTACATAAATTATATTAGGTATGGAGTTTCTTAACGCACATAAGGCAATTTTAAACTTTAAAGAAGGAAGTGTGAATTTGACTGTTGCCGGAATGCCAAAAAGTTTGAAATTTTTCGAGTGTTTAACAGAATCTGAATCAGACACAAAATGTTTAAGGTTTCTTACTTCTAATGTTTTCGCTGAGCATTATGACGACAATGTGTTCATTCATGACAATGACAATAGATACAGAGACGGGATGGATGATATAATTAATAGCGAAGAATTAATTAATGAAAAGGTTAAGAAAGCTGAAGTGCCAGATAACGTTGCAAGAGAAGAACTGCACCAAATTTTGACTTCACGCACTACAGTATTTAGCCATCACACAGGAACTATACAAGGCTTACAATATTTATTTAAAGTAAAAGAACACACACCATTTCGGGGGAAAACGTACGCTATTCCTTTGGCTTACTGAGACAAGGTTAAGAGTGAACTTCAATACATGTTAGATCAAGGTATTATTGAGCCAGCAGTCAGTCCTTATACCAGCCCATTACACGTCGTTCTTAAAAAGGATGGGTCAATTCGTTTGGTTCTGGATTCCAGACAGATAAATAATATCATCATTCCTGAAACTGACCGTCCACAAAATTTAGATGAACTTCTTCAACGTTTCCATGGAATTAAAGTTTTATCCACGATTGATATGCGCGCAAGTTTTTGGCAAATAGAACTCCACCCGGATTGTAGAAAAGACACTGCCTTTTTAGCCTTTGGTAACTGTTACCAATTTCGGAAATTACCGTTTGGACTTTCTGTATCTTCAGCAGCATTCATACGTAGGTTAAACGAAATTTTACCTGTTTATCTTCGTGACAATATTACTTCATATGTTGACGATAGTCTTATTGCTAAACGTTCTTGGAGTGAGCATAACAAAATTTTGGATTCATTATTACACATTTTTGCAAGAGTTGGCATTACAGTGAACTTGGAAAAATCTGAATTTGGTCGTTCTCAGGTGAAATTTCTTGGTCATATTATTTCCACAGAAGGGATTCTTCCTGATCCAGAGAAACTAGACACTATTCGTAATTATGCTGTTCCTACTACAAAACGTGATGTTCGTAGTTTCCTTGGTGTCTGTAATTTTCTTAGACGCTTTGTTAAATTGGACGATTTGGCCACACCTCGTTTATGTGAACTATCTGGAAAGAATTCTAATTGGTGTTGGGATGAGGAAGCTCAATCAGAATTTGAACAACTTCGTGATGCTTTAGTTGCTGCTCCACTTCTTTCACATCCGGATCCATCTAAAGATTTTTGTTTGGCGACGGATTCATCATACAAACGCCTAGGTGCACATTTATTTCAAGAGATAGAAGAAAACGGCGTTGTAGTACAGAAAACTATTGCATTTGGAAGTCGTGTTCTCTCTAAATCAGAAAAGAATTATTCGATTACGGAACTTGAAGCTTTAGGTGTTATTTGGGCTTTTACAAAATTTCGCATATTTTTGTATGGCAGACATACTAAGGTTTACACCGATCATCGAGCTCTGGAATTTCTTATGTCAGCAAAATTAACACATGGAAGATTGTCACGATGGGCGCTGTATCTACAGGAATTTGGTTTTGGTATTGTTTACATACAGGGTTCTTCAAATATTATTGCCGATGCTTTATCACGGGCACCTATGGGTTTGAAACAAAGTGCTGAAGAGGACTGCAAAGAAAACAATTATTGTTTGATGTATATTCAAGGTGTTGCGTTCGAAAATTTTATTTCGTCTTCGCTCCAGGACATCGCTAAGGAGCAAAATAAGGATCCAGTCTGGAAGGACATTAAGGAGAAGTGGAGGAGAAAGGAAAGCGTAGCGATTAGACAGTATTATTTAGTTCGCAATGATATTCTTTTTAAACGAAAATCGGTCGACAACTCTGTTTGGTTAGTTTGTATTCCTGATGAGTGGGTTAATAAATTGATTTGGTACACACATTTCAGTTATGCGCACTTTGGTCCCAGAAAATGCTTTCATAAATTACGAGAAAATTGCTACTTCAGTAATATGGAAAAACGTATTCGATCTGTTCTTGCCAAATGCAAATTATGTCAAAAGGCTAAGCCGCCAACTATTTCTCACAGAGCACCATTGTTTCCTATCATTCCAGAGAAATTAAAGGAGATGGCTGCAGTTGATTTGTTCGGTCCAGTGGTTCGTTCTACTAATGGTTTTGCGTACATTTTGGTAGCAGTGGAATTGACATCAAAATATGTGTGTTTTACACCTTTACGTAAAGCAACAGCTCGTTCAGTATCTAATACTTTCATCAAACATTTTCTTAAAGAAGTGGGTCATGTTGATAAGGTTATATCAGATAATGGATCACAATTTCGCTCTAAAATTTGGCTTCGTACTCTAAGGCGTCGTAAGATTAAACCAATTTTCATTTCACTTTTTCACCCTCAATCTAACGCTTCAGAGAGATGGATGAAGGAAATCAATAAATTGTGTCAACTTTATTGTCATCAGACTCACAGAACTTGGGATCAGTGTCTTCATATTTTTCAAAACATTCTAAATGAACTCCCTAATGATTCAACTTCTTTACCGCCTATATTGATATTAAAAAATAAAGCACCGACAAATCGCATTTCTGAAATCGTTCCTTTTCCGCCTACACGGAAACTGCGGCATTCTGAAGTTGTCAACCTGGCTCTGCAAAATATTGCATCTGCGGCTGCTAGAAGAGAGAAATCAGCTAAACGTCCTGGTCGTTTAAAAACCTTATCAGTTGGTCAAAAGGTGTTAATTAAGTCTCACCGTTTGTCTCACAAAGGAAAAGGCTTGTGTCGCAAATTTTTTCTGCTTTATAACGGTCCATATAGAGTTCGCAAAATTCTTCATGATAACACTGTCGAAGTAGAAACTCTTAAATCTCGGCGCTCTAAGGGAATACATCACATATCGAACGTTAAAATTTTTGTGGAATGACATACTTTTGAGAAACTGACAGTTACACGTAAACACACGGAGAGTACAAGGATACCGCGCCGTGTTCCGGCGGCATCACATACTCAAAGCAACAGTCAAGTCTGCGCGCAGCACAAGGCAGTCGTTGACCGTAAACAATTACTTCCTACGTCACGCGCACCTACAGCTGATCGAGCGCTCAGTGCGAATGCACTGAAAGCCGTAAACAAATACACTGTCTAATTTCTCCGATTCAACTCAGTATAAAGCTATAGTGACTTGATAAATTATGTTATTAACGTTCAGTATTTTTCTGGATACGGTTGTACAAAATATTTAAGACCTTCAGGTAAATTCTGTGTGTGTCCGACGTTAAGAGGACTTGCTATCGAGAAATTTTCAGGAAGAATGTAATTTCGAAGAAGAAACTAATAAACTGAAAAGGTAACTATTAATTGAGTTTATTTTTCAGGTAACATATTTCCCCTTAGGTACGTACTTTAGACGTAATTTGCTGCTCGTGATTACGTGATTCATACTTCGTGTTAACTGATATTGACAATGATTGATTAATGAACAGGATTGGTAATTATGTATATTATGCATCGCTTGGCTGCTATGCTTTTTCACTGATGTCACTTTTTTTTATTATGTGCCTGCTGTGCTTATTTATTTAAATTATAATTGTCACCTGATTAGTTCTGCTGATATGGTTATGTATGTAGGTTATACTTTGTGATGTATCTGCTTGCGCCTTCATGTTTACTTATTAAGATTACATATGAACATTTCTTTGCTTATGCTGATATGATGCTAATGACCTGTTTATTATGTAAGATACATATTTGCTGCTTTGCGTATGGATTGCATACTTATACATTTCTGTTTGTTGTCATAACTACTCTTTAATTTGGTATATATAAATGCTGATATACTGTGTACGAACATAGAGTTTAGGTTACATTATGGTATTAATTATTGTTCGCTTGGCAGAGCCTCGTTGTAGGGATTGTGCTGCATCCACTTGTTGACATTCTGTTCTCTACTGGTATATTTACTCGCTATTGCATGTTTTGCTTACGCTCAGTGCCTTATATTTTAAGATAAGAAAATGAACTACTATAATGCTACGAACGACATTGGTACAAGAAACTTAATTGAAGTCACATGAGCTGAGGTTTTATGGAAGCTGTATAAATTTATGCTAATAGGAAGGAAACCAACGACATGACATACCAACACTAGGTTTAGACCATTGACAGTCATTACACTGCATTCTTCGTGAGCAATTGAAATAGTAAGTGGCACTTGACACAAGAAATATTCCACATGTTTGCTTCTGTTTTGCCATGATTCTTGAAGTGGTGTACACACTGTGAAATATTACGATTTATTCATTCAAAGTCTTATGTGATCTTCCATACTACGTACTTACACCTACTTATTGAAATTTATTCAAACTGAAGGCAGTTAGAGGTCATGTAAGCATTTCTTTTATTTTATGATGGACAAGGTAACCAAAATGTATTTTATAATTCATAATGAGTAGAAGATTTAGCTCAGGTGGACTACACAGAGGTTGTGTGTGGACATTGTGTCTTCGGATTGTATGGGATGATGAATTGAAGTTTGCACTAGGATTTTATCTGTACTTGTTCGAGGAGACTGACTAGAGGAAAGAGTTGTTATGGAAGTGAAATTATATTGGTGATAAGGTTTATATGTATCGACGTATTTAAGAGGTATTATTGAGGTATTGAGATTGTGTGAAGTTGATGATTCTTGGAGTTTTGGTGGACAAGAGGTAAGGTAAATGATATTGATGATGAGGTTTATATCTATCGACGTAAGAGGTATTATTGAAGTATTAAGATTATGTGATGCTGATGATTATTGGAGTTTTGGTGGATAAGAGGAAAAGTAAGTGAGGAGCATTGTTTTTTGTTGGTTTATATGGAACAAGGAGGATGAAGATGGCAGACTAGAACACTCAAGTGGAAAGAAGATTGTCTACACACACACTTTGTTAAATCACTAAGCACTATATATATATTTTTTTGGAGAGAGGAAGTAATTGCATATCTTGGCACACTGACAGTTGTTCAGCAACTGATTTGATTTGGCTTGGCAAACATTGGCCTTGACATGATGATTATGACGTTGACTAACTATTATCGACTGTTATACATTGCTACCACTACTACTTGATACACATGTCGAACATCAAATCTTTGACAGAATTGCATTTACACAGTTAACACTATTCAACTACACAGTAGCACTTAATGTGGATGAAAGATGAGTGAGTGTGTTTTGGGTGTTTTCCTTTCCTGATCCCAGATAATTGGTACCGACCTATCTCCTAAATATTATTTTACTTGTTTGTTGTGGCTTGCACTGACACCCATAATTATTATAGGTTTACTGATATTTGTGTGTTTGTAATATTTAATATGACAATTATCTGATATCATTTGTGTGTTTACTATAATTTGTATGTTTAGTGTAAGAGCATTGAGAATAATTTTGTAAAAGCAATTTTTTGTGCCTTCAAACTGTTGTTCGTGCTTGCACCTGTTCAACATTGCTGGGTGCCACTTGGAAATGTTTAATTTCTGCTGATGAACTCTGATGAACTGTGTAATTAGTGATAGTGAATATTATGGACTGTTACGTGCACTTGTTCAACATGATGGGTGCCACTAGGAGATGTTTAATTTGTGCTAATGAACTGTGATGAACTGTCTAATTAGTGATAGTGAATATTATGGACTGTTACCTGCACCTGTCGACATTTCTGGGTGTCACTGATGGAACTGCTTCTACTGAGATAATGTCACTTGTTGGTGTCTGCACCTGTTCAACATTGCTGGATGCCACTGATGGAACTGCTTCTACTGAAATAATGTCACTTGTTGGTGTCTGCACCTGCTCAACATTGCTGGGTGCCACTGATGGACTGCTTCTACTGAAATGATGTCACTTGTTGGTGTCTGCACCTGCTCAACATTGCTGGGTGCCACTGATGGACTGCTTCTACTGAAATGATGTCACTTGTTGGTGTCTGCACCTGCTCAACATTGCTGGGTGCCACTGATGGACTGCTTCTACTGAAATGATGTCACTTGTTGGTGTCTGCACCTGCTCAACATTGCTGGGTGCCACTGATGGACTGCTTCTACTGAAATGATGTCACTTGTTGGTGTCTGCACCTGCTCAACATTACTGGGTGCCACTGATGGACTGCTTCTACTGAAATGATGTCACTTGTTGGTGTCTGCACCTGTTCAACATTACTGGGTGCCACTGATGGACTGCTTCTACTGAGATAATATCACTTGTTGGTGTCTGCACCTGTTCAACATTGCTGGGTGCCACTGATGGACTGCTTCTACTGAAATAATGTCACTTGTTGGTGTCTGCACCTGTTCAACATTACTGGGTACCACTAATGGACTGCTTCTACTGAGATAATGTCACTTGTTAGTGTCTGCACCTGCTCGCCATTTTTTGGGTGCCACTGTTGAAGCTGTTTAAATACTGCTGATGAAATGTTATGAGACTGCTATTTGCACCTGTTGATCATTGCTGGGTGCTACTGTTGGAACTGTCAACTAATCTGAGGAGTTCTACTTGTTTATTGAACTATTGAAAGGATTTTATGTAAATATTTGTATAAACTGATTTTTTGTGTGTTTACTGTTTATGAGATGTTATGAGACTCTTGCCTGCACCTGTTCGTCATTTCTGGTGCCACTGATTGAATAATACTTATGTAAACTATTATGTAAAATCATATGTATGCAAGCATTTGTATTCCTTACTGCATTTTATGTATTAGGTTATTGAAGGGTCAGTGCAAAGCCAAAATTTATTTAGTTATGTGATATTTACTTATTAATATTACTTTTTAATTTTTGTCTGTATTTTTTGGACGAATTTGGTGGTATTTTCACCACCAATGCTGGCAAAAATACCATCAAATTCTAGCTGTGGAGGATGGGCATATGAAAGGTGGCTACACTGAGTCACAGCGCCAGAGATTGCGCCAAAGAGTATTATTCAGCCGCCTCCACTGGCAGTGCTTGTTGAGATGTGGTAGTGGAGAGTTCTTGTCGAGAAGTCGTCGTGGAGAGTGCATATTGAGAAGTGGGCAGTAGGAGTTCTGATGTAGCCGCGACTAGTTGTGAGCACGTTGTATGCAGTTGTTCTGATGGGCTAGACAGCCGATGCTGTTCGATTGCGGATGTTGTAATGATCAGAGTGTATGTTTCGTCAATATATATATGAAGGTAATAAATTATTTTTATTTTTTCATTTCAAATGTCCTAACTAACAATGTCTCTTGGTCACAGGTTCAGTCAACAAAGCATCTGGCTTGTGTTCATGTATTAGAGTGTAATTCTGGTTTCTATGTGCAATTATAGTATTTCAGTTTTATTTAATTAATTCAGTGTAAATGGTATTTACAATACCTTGTCTTATTGAGGAAGAACCGTGCCAGATGTGTACGTTGAATCACACTTCCACACACAGAACAGTTACATTTGTGTTTTGTTGTTTCGTAGGTTTTATAGTTGCTGGGGACTTAATTAATTAATTGTGTTAACGGAAGTTTTCTTTCATTCTTTGTTGTTATTCTATGCAGTCAGATTGCGTACTAATACCAGTCAGGGCCAATCGGTTACGAGACTGCGTAACCGGACAGACAGCGACTGAAAATTAAAATTATTTGCATAATAAATAATTAAGCCCCCATGCAGTGTTTCGAATTTTTATCCACATTCATCAGCTTACAGAGTTTGTCTACACCTAGACAATATAGACTCACAGGTAAGAAAACAGTTTGATACTGGGATGATGTCACTCAGACCGAATATGATGATCTGAAAACTGCACTAATTCATGCTCCCATATTATAGTATTCTGATTTATCTCTTGATTTTTGCCTTTCCACAGATAGCTCAAAATCTAGTCTTGGTCTACATTTGTATCAACAAGTTGTATAAAATGGAATTCTTAATAGAAAAGCAGCTGAGTCTTAACCAAAGGCGAACGTAACTATTCTGTCACCGAGTTCCAAGCATTAGCCATAGTCTGGGCATTTGATTTCCTTGCTACCAGGTAAACACACTAAGGTGTACACTGATCATCGGGCACTTCAGTTTCTTAAGACAGCTAAATTAAATCATGATCGTTTAAAACGTTGGGCTTTGTTCCTTCATGAATTTAGTTTCACTGTGATTTTCATTCTGGGTTCAAGAAATATTATTGCTGATGCACTTTCACGTGCAGCTGTTGGTTTAATACAGATAATGAGAAAGACGGCAAAAAAATTATTTTAGTTTGTTATATGCAAAAAGGAGACACTGAAAATTTTATTTCATCTTCATTGTGTGATATTGCTCATGAACAGGAGAAATATCCAGTCCGGAAGGATATAAAAGAGAAATAGGAAAACAAACGAAATTCTGTGACAATACAGTTTTACCTTGTACGTAACAACTTTTTATACAGATGTGGATGTCCTGACAGTCCTATTTGGATTCTGTGCATCCCAGGCGACACATTGATGCTAAAAAATGTTTCCTGAAATTACTAGATACATGTTACTTCAGCAACATGGAAAATGGAATTTGACAGTCTTGGCAAAATGCAAACTGTGCCAAAAGGCAAAACCAACTACCGTTACGCATAGAACACCACTATTTCCGATCATTGCCGTGAAGCTGAGAGAATTAGCTCCTTGCAGTGGAGCGGGTTGGTCTCTCGCTATCCTTTAAGCAATCAGTCCACCTACCTGGTTAGGTTTCAGGTCGTCTGCGCCTTCACTCTGCGGTTGTAGATACTGGTTTGGCAGACAAAAGCAGCGTTGACGAAAATTCGACTAAATACCTACCACGCAAAGACCACATAACTCAAGTCCTTGGGCAGTAGCTGAAACCTAGTTAAACTATTGAGCGTTCGGGATGCTTGCATGATTCGTTTGAAAAAAAAGAGTCTAAAATTTCATTTAAGTAGGCATAAAACAGGTAAAAATAAGGCTGTAAAATCAGTATTTAATATCCCGACATCAATTATGCAATGTCACTGATTGTCTCTGTTACAAGTTCACACCCGAAAACAGCCAGAAGATATTTAGTCCAACCCGCTATTTTGAACGTCCTAGACGGTCACTGACACACAGTACTTGCGAGTTACAACATTCAGTCGTTCAGTAAACTTCTGATAAGGAAGTCCTTGCCATAACGTCTCGTAATCACATGAAACACGCCGCAGGGAGTTTATGTACAACAGGAAATGTTCACAAAGCTCAGACTTTTAGAAAATACTCAATACTGTAATCTCTTTTCATGAACGTGACGTGAACCGATCAAACGAGCGAATTTCTTCATTTTGGTACAAATTTGATAAGCGCGGCTTGACATAGGTGTTAACCAGAAGATGGCTCCCGAGCGACTGCCGACGCACAGATCTGAGGCACAAGGTCCTACTCAAACACGCGAGAAATGGTGAATTGCTATTGGCTAGTATGTTAAGCACCCGATCAGATCATCTCGAGCTCCTCTATACTCGCGGTATTTCTAATGTCAGCCAGTCAGATTACCACAAGTAACTTAGACTAGAAATCTAGTAATTCCGAAACTAAGTAAAATTGAATGAAGACAAAATATGATTCGTTTCCACAAAATAAATTACTAATAAGTTTAATGTTCAATGACCCTTCTGGCTGTCTTCTACAAAATCAATCTCACTTCGACATACGACACAAATTCCCCTAATGCACAACAACTTTCTCACGCATACATTTCCATAGATTTAATAAAATACCACAATCTCACTTTACGTATGTCCTCCATTCACTCTCTGTCTCTCCAAAACACTCACACAACCAAAACACGATGAAATAATAATTTTCCAAAGTATTTAATTACGCCAGAAATCTGGTAATGAAACTAAAGAAAATTCCGTAAAATTATATTATATGGCTCTATGCTCTTGCTTGTAGTTTCAATCGATACTATAGATGAATTAATTACAGTCCTTAACTCAGTTTCACAATGCCAACATGGCTATTACGTGTTTTAGGTAAAAATTTATATTTCCGAAAGTAGTGAAGTTATTGATATGAAATTTTGACAGTATAGTTGTATTATCCATAGAATTTGGTATACTAAGTATGAATAAGATCGGTTAATATTTAATAGTACGTCTTCGTACTCACAGAGAGTATATGTAACGTATTGCACGCAGTGTAAAGCAAGTACACAGCTCCCTCGGCCCAGTGGGCAGTTTCAGCTGTGCCAGCGTGAGAACAAAATCTGCTCTACTTCCGGATCTGAAGCAAGCTACGCTTACAGTGCAAGGTGACAACTCTTAATAATTTGTTATTCAAAATGCCGTTGACATTTTCGGTCCAGTTACGAGATATAACCATTATCATTGATTTGTTTTTGCAGCCGTTGAGTTTGTCTTTAAATTTGTGTCTTTCACACCTTTACGGAGAAGCAACTGCAAAATCTGTTTCTATAGCATTCATAATGAATTTTCTGAAAGAAATAGGGCTATTTCACAAAGTAATTTCTGATAATGGCTCACAATTTCGTTCTAATACATGGCTAAAAACTTTGAGACGCAGGAAAATTAAACCAATATTTGTATCGCGTTTTATGCCATCTTGTAACCCTTGCTACTTGGCATCCCAAAGATGTTCGGGCTCACAGTCTCATCGCGAAACATAAGTCCAATACTCCATCTCGATATTTACACGAAAAGTTAAGGTTCACACCAGCCGCGCAGCTGCTCACCGCTCAGAGACTAAGTCCCGCGATGCCACACAAATTTTCTAAGTCGTTTCACTTCCTAGCTGCTTAAGACCGACATTCCGCTTTAGCGTCTCAAACCTGTCTCCAGCCGAAATGTCAGCTTTCGCGTCTGCACCAGCACTGTCCCTCTGCCCTTCCCCGTACGCGCTTCCCGCGCGCCAAACATACTCGCTCAACTGACTGACTAGTGCAGTTCCCTTTCCTGAAGCCTTCCATCTGATTGGCTACAGCTTATTCTACATTATTTTACATTTTAACATATTTAAATAATCAAAGCTTGACCACTTTCACGTTCTAAATAAAGTAACAATAATATCCATTATCAAATACTTTCACACAAAACCAATACAATTTCCTTCTTAACTTTGAATGTCTCGGCCAGTAGCCTTGCATCAATGTGCTTTCTGATAAATAAATAAAGAGCAAAAGTAACTATTATGCACTAAACTTTACAACAAACATTCTATTACATAATGATTCAATAAGGAGTCATGCTGTCATCATTCAATGTGTTTTGTGTGGAGGAAATGATGATCTGATGTTTAAATGAAAATACTTATAATTTACATTTACTATATCTTTTAAGCAAATGATATTGACAATATCTGTCATTTTAATGATGCGCTTCTATATGAAATATCGATCATTAAGATCGACGAAAGCGTTCAGATTTTAGCATTCAGTTTTTTGTTACAAAACTAGTGAATTTCACTTTAATTGTCAATCCTAAACTATTATAGATGTGATCAGTATGCAAGTTTTATTGGGATCACCATGAGAACTTATGAAGGATGGTAGATTAAAATTACTGTGGCTTCATTCCCTGCATTACTTCAGAATTAAATATTTTTCATAAATGTTTTCCTTTATGGCCGATCTTAGATCCGCCATATTTAACACTGCTACGTCTCTCTGGCCACAAACGACTTCCACAGGGTTTCCCTATGACGTAGGTTCTCGTCTGTCTCACTCGCACACTACAGCACAATAGACGCCTGTGAATTTCCCCATCTCGTGCCGAAACTGCGATTTTTATGCTACATGGTCTTGGACGACAGGATTCGCTTCACAGCTGCTGAAGGATGATTGTTTTGGCGATATACTTAAATGAGAGCGAAATGCTCGTTAACTCACACACTTCCGTTTCATAATATGTTGGCGTGCCATATATGTTATCAAGTAGCACCCAAATTTATAAGGCACAAATTCCCAATGCAATAACATAGATGTCATAAGCGCCAGAGCAATAGTGTAATTATTTGCAGTGGTGTTGATGCAGCATGCTTTAAGTTAAAAAAAACTTATGTCTAACATAAATTATTAATTGCAGCATATTAATTAAATGCCAAATAAAACTATGCATTTATCAAAATCGAGTGTCTATTTGAAATGCCGCAGAAATACCAGCGCCACTGCGCTCACTTTCACAGAACTTTTTCGTCACAACGAAGTCTCCAGAGGCTCTCCACAGATTCGGAGCCGAGCACCACGCCGCAATTCTGTATGGCTCTGCATTCTATCGACAACGTTTTTCGGGAACAAATCTGTTGAAATTCGAATCGCATGTAGATACCAGAAAACAAACACTTTCCAAAACCACCCAGGATTAAAACTGTGTGCCGGACGGAGACTCAAACTCGGGACCTTTGTCTTTCGCGGGCAAGTGCTCTACCAACAGAGCTACCCAAGCACGACTCACGCCCCGTCCTCACAGCTTTAATTCCGCCAGTACCTCGTCTCCTACCTTCCAAACTTCACCGAAGCTCTCCTGCGAACCTAGCAGAACTAGCACCCCTGGAAGGTCTAAACTACACAGTAAACAATTGATTTAAAGCCTTTGCAAGGTGCTCGTAAATTCTTCAATGATTCTGACACATTATTCAAGTCCTACTAGACGCATGCATCTCGCGATAGATTCCCAGTCGACTTCATCGGCAAATTAATATTTTCTTTTATTTTAAATAACTCCCTTAGACTCAAAACTAACAACAAATATGAACAGCTCTCACCCCTCGTTTAATTCCGTGCAGTGAAGCTGCGTACACATATCGTTACTCCATACAAAAATAAATTATTCCTCCCAAAATATTCTCAGATAAGTACATAAACATACATCTTTCCTCCTAGGTAAGCATTATTAATTTTCCTTTTCCAAATGTCTCTGACCCCCATGCACCCAAATTGGCGTCACCATAAGTTATAATTTGGAAATTACAGTTAACATAAAACCTTCCCAAAACTTAAATCCAAGACATACATACACATAAATAAATCCCTTATATACCCTCAAAAACTTAATTTATATGCATTCTGTGCACTGATTTTTGACTTGGTACCATTCACCAAATAATTGAGTTCTCCAACTTCCTTGCACCCAAATGTGTATCTAAACTATCTCTTTATAATTGCATAGACCTTGTGCCCATAAATAAATCCTTATGTGACGAAACAACAAACAAGCTACAATAAATCCTGAAATAATACGTTGCAAATCACTCTCCAAATAATCTTATATTCTAAACACAGATACACTTATTTCTTAACCTAATTTCCCCGTCTCTTTCATGTCTAGCGTACACGTATCCTGTTCGATCCACCCCTCAATTTCGTACTCGTCCCAAAATAATTCATTAAACGCTTCTTTCGCCCAAATTTCATTTTTTCTACCTTCTAGACCTCTCACTATCTTAAACTTATCTCGAGTCCACAAATGAGGCAATAATATCGTAATGTTCTACCGTACAATCGCCAATCAGTTACATTAAAATCACATTTTTCCTTAAGATACCATTCTGTCCAAATATCACTTTCTATATTAGAATCAAACTCACTGTATTCCTCCTTAAAACTGTCGACATTAGTAGCTACAACATCATTATCATGAAATAAAACAGCTTCAAAAACAGCACATTCAACAGTTGATACATCATACAACTCGCTACATAAAGCGTCATTTACCTCCGTTGACAAATCACCAATATAAGAACTGTCCATTGTTTCATCATCTTCTGCCATTACATCACATAAATTGTTGCTACAGCGTTGAGCAATTTCAGAATAAACAGTACCATTAAATTCCGCTTCGTTTCGATTTAAACCTCAGCATAATACAGTTCCCTTTCCTACACGCTCCTGCATCACATTAATTTCAGATCGCTCATCAAATTCAGATCCACATTCATTCTCAGACAAACATTCAAGATCCACAGATCCATCCAGACTTTCGAGTTCACCTCTGTCAGTAGAAAAATACACACAGATTCCTTCCTCTGAAGTATCAATATCAGCAGCTTCAACTTTCGTAGCTTCAGCACATAAAGCATCATTACTACATTCGTTCAAAAATATTTCACCAATATCCACCGATACACACAAATTCATCAACAGCTGACGAGACTAATGCTACGCCGTCTTTATTAACCTCCTTAACAATTTTCATCGTCACTATATCATCTGAAACATCATCACCTCCATCACTATAATCGTTGCCACTGATTAGTAACTCTTTAGAATGTAACACACTTGTGACTGTTTGGTTAAATTGTCTATCTGATGGCAAGTTTGCGTAATTGTATGAAACAAAGATAATGTAGCATATAATAACAGTCCAAATGGCTCTGAGTACTATGGGACTTAACTTCTGAGCTCAACTTCAGCTTTCTTTTGGCACATAGAATCTTTCATTGTATTAACATTCACACACTCTTCTGTCTCACATTCATAAAACAAATCATTTAGCCTTAAATCGTCGTCATCGCCTTTATCGTTAACTTTCATTATCTTAGGATTACGCCGTTTACGTACAATCTGATTTGAAAATTTACCTATTTGATTCTCATGTCCTATTAATTTCATTTCAATAATCTGACGCCTTTCTGCCGATTTATTAACACCTATCAAATTTCCGTTTACTCGCGTCCTATTCAATGCCGGTTTATTTTGCTATCTCCAGACCTGAGATGCAGCGAAACTTAGTTCCCCCATCTTCCATTACGCCGGTTCATTTCGCCCGGTGCCGGTTCCTCAAATCTACGTTCTTGCTGTCGGTCCCTGTCACGAAAATATCCGTTACCATTACGCCTTTGAAATTTATCATTGGATGAGTTACTGTTACCGTTTCCCTTATCAAAACTGCTGTGTGTGTTTCGTTTATAACTTCCAGGATGTCTTTAATAATAATCTCTCGGATTGTAGTTACGATTTCCACTCTCAAAATTATTTGTCTGCTTACTTGGCGGTTTAAATTTCAACGCCTGTTCTAATTTTTCTACAAAGTCCACAAATTCGTCTATTGAGTTGCTAGGACTGTGCATTAGACACCACTGCAAATTTTCCGGTAACCGCCTTTTCAACGTCGTAATTTCAGTAAGCACTCCCAATGGACGTTTCCCATACATTAATCTCGCAAGTCCACGTTCACAAAATTCTCGCATCGACCCGTTCCCGTATTTAAATGTTGGCCCGTTCAGAAACTCATTTTGGAGTCGCGTTTGCTTCGCTTCACTCTAGAACTTGTTCAGGAAACTGCTTTCGAATATTTCGTAGGTAGTGAACGTATCACTGTGTATATTTGCCCACGAATGCGGCTCATCTTCCAAATGTCTTATCACGAATTTTATCTTCGCATGCTGTTAGAAAATTTACTGGGTGATATTTCCCGTCGTCTCCAAAACATTTGAACGTTCCCGTGTTTATCTACGGAACACTGATCACTGTAGAGATTTGACGTGCAGCTAAAGAATTCAATTCGCTTTTTATTTCATTTATTTGCTTTTTAACTTCATTATTTTCAATTTCAACGCCAGATTCTACTTGTTCCTTTATTTTATCTATTTCTTTTTCCTCTTTACCTATCCGAACGGGTAAGTTGCTAATAGCCTCTGTCGTCTCAGCCATTAGAGCATCTTGCCTACTCATACAATTTCTTACGTTGCCTCCCAGATCTGCCTGCAACTTCTCCACCTTATCACTGAAATTTTTGTATGCTTGATCTGCCTTAGAGTCAAGTCTCCCAACTACATACGAAATTTTGACTATTTCTTCCCGAATGGTTCTTAATTTTCCGTCTATCAATTCCTCGATTCCACTAGCCATTTTACCTACTTCGTCTTTCACAACCGAAGCTATTTCGGATTTAACCGAATCAGTTTTTAAATTTCTGTCAACCATATCGGTTTTAACAGAGCCAATTTTAAATTTACGTCACCCATATCGGTTTTAACACAATCAATTTTTAAATCTACGTCGACCATATCGGTTCTAACGGAATCAATTTTGGATCCCATATCATCCCTCTTATCATTTGCATTAATTGCGATATCATGTCTCCCCCAGATTCGCCTCCCTTGCCTGGTTTCAGACTACTTGCTCTACTAAATTCACCGCCAATCACTCTCTCCCACTCCGACTTCGGGCAAAGCGGGTTGCTAGTATTTTTGGACCCACACAAACTGGCCAACTGCTTAATATTAGCGACGTCTACCATTGGCGATTGAACTGCAGAATCGTACATAATCTCGCTATCAGCGCAGTACTTAGCTTTATCGTGCTGGATCCTTCTGTCATGGCATTGCAGTTGAATCCGACGCTGAAGACCTCGTAGCCTTTGCTGTGATACTGCAATCGCCGCTGCGCGATGAATCGCCGTTGAAGATGCCGCTGGTGGCTGGAACCATATACTTTCGATGTCGCCTCTTCTTCCCCATTACTTTTTTATCACTCCTAACCATTGCTAAAACTCGGTTCACAGCTGTTGCAAAATTCGTAGCTCAGAGTCCCCACGCAAACTGCCTAAACTGCCACAGACTTGGGACCTAGGTCACAGAATGTCGTTAACTGTGAGAATTGAAATTGTAATTTCACAACTATTAAATAAACCTAATATTCAGTCCTGAAACAATCTCAAATTTAACTTCTGAGAGATGTCCTGCCTATCGAAGTCCAAATAATAATTTTGGAAACACTCTGCAGAATTCAAATTCAATTCTAAACTTTCTAGAGGTCATATTCAGCAACTAACACTTTCCAAAATCCAATCCTGTCGAACACTTCGCAAGACACTTATCCTTCAACCACAGGTTCCAAATTCCTATCCCGGACGACCCCCCAATTGCGAGCTAATATCCCAAAGATGTTCACGCTCACATGCGGTTCCTCTTCATCGAAATGTCTTAGCTCAAACTCGTCTAATTAATGTAACATATAATAACAGTAACAATAATATCGGGAACTAAATTAACAATCCATAAATGATGTAGGCCACGCAGTTGCGATTTGGTCAGAATAATGTTTATTCAGAAAGAAAAGTAATAGCGAAAGTGGTCGTATTTAGAGTTACTGTTACACTCGAGGGCATATCCATTTGGCACAGTTTGATCATTCACAATCTCATCGCGAAACACAAGTGCAGTTCTCCACCTCGATATTTACACAAAAAGTTAGAGTTCACTCCAGGCTTGTGGCTGCTCACAATTCAGAGACTAAGACCCGCGATACCACACAACGCGAAATTTTCTAAGTCGTTTCACATCCTAGCTGCCCAAAGACCGGCTGTCCGCTTTAGCGTCTCAAACCTTTGGTGTCTCCATCCGAACTGTCCGCTTTCGCGTCTGCACCAGCGCTGTCCCTCTGCCCATCCCCGCACGCGCTTCCCGCCCGCCGAACACACTCGCTCAACTGACTAGTACAGTTCCCTTTCCTGAAGCCGTCCATCTGATTGGCTACAGCTCATTCTACATTATTTTACATTTTAACATATTTAAATACTCAAACCTTGACCACTTTCACGTTCTAAATAAAGTAACAATAATATCCATTGTTAAATTCTTTCACATAAAACCAATACAATTTCCTTCTTAACTATGACTGTCACTGCCAGTAGCCTTGCACCAATGAGATTTCTGATAAATAAATAAAGAACAAAAGTAAGTATTATGCACTAAACTTTACAACAAATATTCTATTACCTAGTGATTCAATAAGGAGTCATGCTGTCATCGTTCAGTGTGTTTTGTGTGGAGGAAATGATGATCTTATGTTTAACTGAAAATACTGATAATTTACATTTACTATAACTTTTAAACAAATGAACTTACAGAGTTGATATTGACAACGTTTGTCATATTAATGATGCGCTTCTATATGAAATGTCGAACATTAAGATCGACGAAAGCATTCAGATTTTAGCATTGAGTTCTTTGTTACAAAACTTGTGAATTTCACTTAATAGTAGATCCTAAACTATTATAGATATAAGTATTCAAGTTTTATTGGGATCACCTTCAAAATTTATGAAGGATGGTAGTTCAAAATTACTGTTGTTTCATTCCCTGCATTACTACAGAATTAAATATTTTTCATAAATGTTTTCCTTTATGGCCGATCTTAGATCCGCCATATTTAACACTACTATGTCTCTCTGGCCACAAGTGACTTCTGCAGGGTTTCACTATGACGTAGGTTCTCGTATGTATCACTCGCACACCACAGTACAACAGGCACCTGTGAATTTCCCCATCTCGCGGCGAATCTGCGCTCTTTGTGGCACACAGTCTTGGACGACAAGATTCGTTTCACAATTCCTGAAGGCTGACTCTTTCGGCCTCAAACTTAAATGACAGCGAAATGCTCGTTAACTCACACACCTCCACTTCATAACATGTTGGCGTACCATATATGTTACGAAGTAGCACCCAAATGTATGATGCACCAGTTCACAATACAATAACATAAATATCCTAAGCGCCGGATTAATAGTGTAATTATTTGTAGTGGTGTTGACGCAGCATGCTTTAAATTGAAAGAAACTTATATCTAACATAAATTATTAGTTGTAGCATATTAATTAAATGCTAAATAAAACTATATATTTGTCAAAATCGAATGTCTATTGAAATGCCGCAGAAATATCAGCGCCAATGCGCTCACTTTCACAGAACCTTTTTCTCACTACGTAGTCTCCAGCGGCCCTCCACAGAGCCGAGTACCCTGCCGAAATTCTGTATGG
Source organism: Schistocerca piceifrons (assembly GCF_021461385.2). Taxonomy (NCBI): domain Eukaryota; kingdom Metazoa; phylum Arthropoda; class Insecta; order Orthoptera; family Acrididae; genus Schistocerca; species Schistocerca piceifrons. Next base: position 423,588,555 of record NC_060138.1, on the reverse strand, counting down.
CTCTGCATTCCATCGCCAACGTTTTTTGGGATCAAATCTGTTGAAATTCGAATCGGGTGTAGATACCAGAAAACAAACACTTTTTGAAATCACCCTGGATCTGCACTGAAGGCTTACCCCCACCCTCAGTGGAATCGATACAAACAGATGTAAACTACACATTAAACAATTGATTTACAGCGTTTGCAAGTTATTCGTAAATTCTTCACTGATTCAGACACATTATTCAAGTCCCACTAGAGACATGCATCTCGTGACAGATTCCCAGTCGACTTCATCAGCAAATCAATATTTTCTTTTAATTTAAATAACTCCCTTAGACTCAAAACTAACAACAAATGTGAACAGCTCTCAACCCTCGTTTAATTCTGTGCAGTGAAGCTACATACACAAATAGTTACTCCATACAACAATAAATTATTTCCCCCAAAACATTTTCAGAAACAGTAAGTAGATAAACATACATCTGTCATCTTAGGAAAGCATTGTTAATTTTCATTTTCCAAGTTTCGCCGACCTCCGTGCACCCAAATTGGCGTGACGATAACTTATAATTTGGAAATTACAACTAACATAAAACGACCCAAAACCTGAAGTCCGACGCATACATACACATATAAATAAATCATTTATATACCCCCAAAAACCTAATTTATATGCATACTGTGCACTGATTTTTGACTTTGTACCGTTCGCCAAATAATTGAATTCTCCAACCTCCTTGCACCCAAATGTGTGTCTAAAGTATCTCTTTATAACTGCACAGACCTTGTGACCAAAAACAATCCTTATGCAATGAAACAACCAACAAGCTACAATAAACCCTGAAATAAAACATTGCAAATCAGCCCTCCAAATAATTTTATATTCTAAACGCAAATGCTCTTATATCTTAACCTACTTTCCCTGTCTCTTCCATCTCTAGAGTACACGAATCATATTCTATCCACTCTTTAATTTCGTACTCGTCCCAAAATAATTCATTAAATGCTTCTTTCTCCCCAATTTCATTTTTTCTCTCTTCTAGGCCTCTCGCTATCTTAAATTTCTCTCGAGTCCACAAATGAGGCAATAAAGATCGTAATGTGCTACCGTACCATCGCCAATCAGTTACAGTAAAATCACATTCCTCCGTAAGATACCATTCTGTCCAAGTATCACTTTCTGTATTAGAATCAAACTCACTGTATTCCTCCTTAAAATTGTAGACATTAATAGCTATAACATCATTATCATGAAATAACGCATTACTTTTTTTTCCCACGTCGTTACAACACCTTCACAAACAGCACTTTCAACATCCGCTGATACATCATACAACTCTCTACATAAAATCTCATTTACCTCTGTCAACAAATCACCAATATGAGAACTGTTCATAGTTTCACCATCCTCTGCCATTACGTCACATAAATTGTAGCTACAGCGTCGTACAATTTCAGAATAAACAGTACCATTAAATTCTGCTGCGTTTTGATTTAAACCTGAGCATAATACAGTTTCCTGTCCTACACGCTCCTTCGCCACATTAATTTCAGATCGCACATCACATTCAGATCCACATTCGTTCTCAAACAAACATTCAAGATCCACAGATCCATCCAGACTCTCGGGTTCACCTCTGTTAGTAGAAAGACGCAGACAGATTCCTTCCTCTGAAGTATCAATACCAACAACTTCAACTTTCGTAACTTCAGCCCATAAAGCATCATTACTACCTTCCTTCAAAAATAATTCACCAATATCCGCCGATATGTACACTGATTCATCAATATCTGATGAGACTAATGCTATGCCGCCCTTATTAACCTCCTTAACAACTTTCGCCGTCACAATATCACCTGGAACATCATCACCTTCATCACTATAAGCGTTACCGCTAGTTAGTACCTCTTTAGAATTTTCTATACCGTCTAACTCCACCAAATTCAGCTCCACCTCAGCCTCCTTTCGGCACATAGCATCTTTCATTGTATTAACATTCACACACGCTTTTGTCTCACATTCATAAAACTAATCATTTAGCCCTAAATCTTCGTCATCGTCTTTATCATTATCTTTCATTATCTTAGGATTCATCTTTTATGTACTATCTGATTTGAAAATTTACCTATTTGATTCTCATCTCTTACTAATTTCATTTCTGTTGATTTATTAACACCTATTAAATTTCCATTTACTCGCGTCCTATTCAACGCCCGTTTATTTTACCATCTCCGGAACTGAGATGCGGCGAAACTTAGCTCCCCGATCTCCCATTATGCCGGTTCATTTCGCCAGGTGCCGGTCCCTCAAATCTAAGTTCATGTTGTCGGTCTCTGTCATGAAAGTGCCCGTTCCCATTACCCCTTTGAAATTTATCATTGGATTAATTAGTGTTACCGTTTCCTTAACAAAACTGCTGTTTGCGTTCCGTTGATAACTTCCAGGATGTCTTACATAGTAATCTCTCGGACTGTAGTTACGATTTCCACTCTGAAAACTATTTGTCTGCTTACTTGGCGGTTTAGATTTCAACGCCCGTTCTAATTTTTCTACAAAGTCCACAAATTCGTCTATTGAGTTGCTAGGACTGTGCACTAGACCCCACTGCAAATTTTCCAGTAACCGCCTTTCAGTAAGCACTCCCAATGGACGTTTCCCGTGCACTAATCTCGCAAGTTCACGTTTACAAAATTCTCTCATCGACCCGTTCCCGTATTTAAATGTTGGCCTTGAGTCTGCTTACACCTCACATTTGTGTGTCTTCAGATGAATATATTAAAAAATCGGTGTGCTTTTCAGGGGACACGGTGTGAGCTGTCCCTGAGCCTGCTGCACTTATAACATGTTTTTTTTTTTCTTTACATGGTTTGCTATTGCCAGATGATTTTCATTCTCTTGAAGAACTGTAAATATCATTTTGTCATTTTGTCAGATTAACTACTGCCAATGTCATGCAGATATGAGTGTTAACTTGCACAATGACGCTTGTATATTTAGTTTTTCTCTTTGCACTACTTGCAATTCGATGTAATATTTGTATCTATGCAGCTGAAGAACATTTTTGCACTCTTCGAGGATTATTAATAACATTATGTTATCCTGTCATATGAAGTACTATCAATGTTATGTGGATATGAGTCGCTTACACACACAAGATAATACTTATATATTATTTTCCTTGACTACATTGTACAGCTTACAAATTTCCTGTTCTGTGCATAACTTATGTAATATTATGCTTATGTTTATATATCTTATCACTTTATCTGATGCTACTTTTCTCAGTTTTGTTATGTAAGAATTTTGCATTTGCTCCTTGCCACCATGTTAGGCAAGAATCACCCCAAAAAATTCTTGAAAATGATGGTTGGGTTACGAGAGTTGGACATTTGTACCCTGTTTTTTTGGGAAGTGTCCTAGTGATTGTGCTGCTGCACACATACACAAACTCTGAGTCTGAGATATTATCGCTGGTGCTAGCGAGCAAACGGTCGTTGACAGTGGTCAGATGTGGCATAGCATGAAGAGAAGCCACGCATCAAGAGAGGTCACAGCCTGCCCTGACCACGCTTGTGGCGCCAGAGGATATTTTGGTATTGATCGGGGATTTTTGGTAATTTGCCATTTTGCAGCACATAGTTGTTGCTTGCTTGCGGACTGGAGGGATTTTGTCTGATTTGTGTATGCATACACTGAAAGTAATATTCATATCTTTGTTGTGGCCAGATAAGTGATTATTGATTACAGACGTTCAGTAATAATTAAAGTTTTTGCTGATCGAACTGTCCAAGCAAAAGAAAGATCTGAGTTAAGTTTCTCAGTATATGAATCTTGTTTTCAGAATATAGTAAATTAAACGTTTTTATTGATTTCTGTCATTTTATTACACCACTTAAGTCTTGTTTATTAAACCCCTCCTGTTCATTTAATTTTTATAAATATAAAGCATAGGAATAGTTGCATTAGTAGTTTGACCATGTATTGCACTCTGCGTGGTTCACAGTATTTCTTTTGAAGCAGCAAGACGAGCATTGCAGTACAATTGTTTCTAGAAGTTCGAGAATATTTGTAAAACCGCGTTCAGATACTAGAGAACTGATTTTGCATGATTTATAGGAAGAGCATTAATTTCTGTTTTTGTTCTTTATCAGAATCCTGACATGTCCACCGTAGTAACAGATTCCATGAAATATTTGAACACTGACATGTTGGGTTTTCATATTACAAGTTGTACTACTACGTATCAGATTTTAAGGTAACGATAATTAAGCTTCAATAGATTGCCTTGCAGTTTTAGAGAAAAAGCATAGGTCTAGTGATTTGCGGAATAGTGATTTGCAGAATATCATAAAGAAGTTGAAAGAGCAGGAATCCAGATCGTAGCTGTTGTGTGGCATGGGAGCAAAAAATCTGAAAGCGTGGAAGCAACTTGGTGTGTCTGCATCCAAGACAATTTTTTCGAACACTGTTCATCACAACAGGAAAATCTTTTTTTTGTGTTCCACATATGCAGAAATTATTAAGAAATCATTTTCTTGATGAGGTTTTTAACATTGCCTGATTAAAAAAATTGTGATAGACGATCTTCGATATTAGAAAGGTGATCTTTCGATCACTCATCACATATCGGAGGTTCAGCTTAACGTTAGTGGACGTGATCGTCAGAATGTCTAGATGACTGCACAACTGCTTTCACTTCGTACTGCAAGTAGTTATAGGTTGAATATCAGAAGTCAGGAAAACTATCCAAAACAATTTTTAGAAAATTGTTCTAATATGCGAATAGGGAAAAGAAACTGCCTCCTCTCGTTTCAGAAGCAATTTATTATATCAATAAATTCACTCTTTGGGCGCTATAATGATGTGAGAATACTTAATGACAGCCGGACTGAATCAAGATTTTCTGGAAAATTTATTTTCCAGAATTGGGGATCTTGGTGTATTTTACAACCTTCCCACAACTTTCGAGGTGAAAAACGGAATTCGTTTATTAATACTGACCGGAAGTTCAAGTGAAATACTTTCGTATCTTCGGGCTTCGACTACATAGGATATGAATGAGAATTCTGCTGTTGAAGGGCACCCGACACCTGCTGATGAAACTGAGGAAGACTTTGCACGTTTTCTCTGAAGTGGTTTATGTATCAGAGTAACTCATAAATTATTTGATGTCGCTGCAGGTGACGAAAACTTGATCTTAGATTAAGGGCCCAGTGACTCAGTACTGCACCAGTGAAGATGTGAATAATGACGCTATGAATTCCTTGCAGGATATACAGCTTTCGAGCGCAAAAACATCGACAGTTCTTTGAGAAATACAGCAGGAAAGTGTGCTGTTCATACAGAATTAAGTCCGAAGCAAGACTGGATTACTATTGTTTCAAAAAGGGGTCTCATTTCTCCTTCTCCTGTCTGGCTGGTTGAAATACGCACACTAGAAATTATATTTGCTGCTTTTCATGGAGCAAATGTTTCTCGTTGTAGTAAAGTGATAGGAACCTTAGCAGATTATATAAATGCGACATTTCCCGAATTTAATAACAAAATAGTTTAATTATATGTCAGAACAAGAAATTTTATTCGCAGTAAACATTTAAAAAAACGCTAAAACAGATGCGATGAAACGGAAAGCGACAAGAAAGAATCTGCGCTGGACAGCGTCGCCTTCAGCATCTTCGACGTAGCTTCTGCGTCAGCTCTGTAAGTTTGGAAATTACAATCATTTGAGTCACAAAAATATATGTCAAATAAGCAGTACGCAATTGTAAAATGTTTACAATAGTTAAATGCCTAAAACACGAGCAAGAATGCGAACATCGCCCACTAGTATTGCGTGGCGATATATCATCATTGGTGGTAATATTTAACTCATTTCTTTCGGGAGTTTTGTATACAACATTAACACTAAGTGTTGTAAACCCTGTCAGTGTAAAACTTGAAGTGACATGTGAAGGAAAGAGATGTGATAAATTTATTTTGTAACCTCCCGTACACTAAAAGCGGAGACGATTGCCGTCTGGCTGCCGAGTGACGTTAGAAGTCGCTGACCAATTAGAGTGCGCTAACCCAGTCTGGGATACCTTTCTTTTCTACGTTACTTGGGTATTATAGCCTTGTCTTTGATGTGGAAGAAACGTTTCCAGGTGGTACTTTATTAACATCAAAGACTCGATTCATTGTTGGACAGTTGGAGTTACATTGCGGTGTGAGTAGGAATGACAAAAAAATGTTGCCATTTTGTTCCTTTCTATTGGTTATAATTTTGTAGAGCTCAGATTCTTCGAGCAAAACGGGTTAGCACGTTACTAGTGAACCGTGTCCCTATTGCGTGATAATTTCATTTTTTTATATGTACTAACAGTCACTAACTGCAGTGAATTAAAATGTCTTTAGAACCGATTTCTGACAGTGGAAACATAATCTAAGACAAAAATATCCTTCTTATAAAGATAGGCTTAAGTGTCGCGAAATATGAAGAGTGTGACAGCTATGTGAGTACTGGAAACATTGGGGACGAGGGAGCTTAAGAAACACGTGGGTATTGCTAAAACAGAAAATTTGTTGGGAAGAGAAGTACTTCATTAAAACTATCACATCATTTTAGTAGAAAGAAGTACACTCGTTCAAGAAAAAGTTTACGCTGTAGGGGCGACTATGGAGTGCACAATCATCAATCTTTTAAGTCAATGGATTGTACTTCAGATTTGAATAAAGTATTACTTTCGAACTCTCGGGTTCCTACCACCAACTGTGGCAGAGAAAAAACAGAAGCAATAACGAGCTGTGTACTTGCTCCTCATTCTTTTCACATAGCAATTGAAGCGTTTAATGAGTGTATACTGTATCAAGGCTCGTCTACTGACGTGAGTACCAATGTGTGTCTGAAATTATTTCCTATAGTCATACTTTGATTGGTCGATTAACTTAATTCAGACGGAAGTTCCTCAGACGCTTCTCCTATTGAAAAATCAGAGACAGTATATCGGTACGTTTCTGAGACCTTGGGAAAGTATGAAATTTCCTCAAAATGCCTTTCATTTTCTGGGGATAGTGCCACTGTCACGATCTGGGGTCTTGCTCGTCCAGAAGGGAATAACGTACTTTCGTCACTGAAGCTTACACAAACACCTCAGGGAAGCTGGATATCCAACCTATGATTTGCACAGTTTTCTCTAATATGGTGCCAATACTTCATCGATCCATGAAGAAAGTATTGAAGATTTTCAACTACGTACTTCACCTTCTACATAGTTAGCACATAGGATCTATTAGTTACCAATACCTTCTTCGGTCGAGCTTATTTCCTGCTCTAGAGAGGCTTATTAAATGTCCCCGCTGTAAAGTCGGAATTTCTGTCCGATCCATCTAACCTGAACCTGAACTGGTGCCTTTCTTTGAAAACGAATTTTGGAACTTACATTTTTTTCCTTCACTCCACGGTGTTGGTATCCATTCTAATATCTCAGTATTGGAAAACGTAAATCGTTTTATTGTGGAAACACTTGTCACAGTCATGTCTGTTCTTCCTTCTCTAAATGATAGACTGAAAAATGAGTTCCTATCAGTAACGTAAAATAGTAATCAAACTGCCTCATACAAAATCCGTATTTCAGGAGGAATTTGACATTTTTCATTAAACTGTGCACAGTTCCTATGAAGCTTGGATTGTTTGTCCAAGGAAATGGTCCAAGCCTTTGGAAGAATTTAAATGTGGATGATTTTTTGAAAGCTAACAGACATTAAGTTTGACAACTCTTATGGTACATCGAATGCCTGTAATCCAAGAGTACCGGTATCAATATTGATTCTTCTAAGCTCTTTGATTGGTTCTGGAGTTTATCGCGTTATATGAGATTATGTAACTGTGCCACAGAAACAAACCTAATTTTAGACGCAAAAAATTGTGTAATGTCTTAAACTGCAAAAAGTTTGATGTACTGAATCTTTCTCAGAATTTTTGCGAATTTGCCACTTATATTTTTCCATTACAAGCTACAATGGTAGCTCTGAAAGGCTTCTTCCTTAAATCAAGGGGGCTAATAAAAGAAACCACCTCATGCCGCAGTTAAAGGGGCCATAAAGATGAAATGCAATTTCAAAAATATATCCTGTGAACAGATTTACAATTACTTGCTTCAAAAATCAAACTCGACAATTCCTACCAGAGTGCCTGTGATGAATGTAAATTGAAATCCGTTCCAGCTGTAATTGAGGCTCTCGATTAAAAACAAGTACTCAATCTTTTCTTTTAAGTTCATACACTAAGATTTAGTTTAATACCTGAATCTGTTTTCAAAAGTTCCTCCCTTTTGTAACAACAGATGTCCTACTTTTAAAAAAATTTCCAAATAATAATTTTAACCACTTTCGTGTATAGCACCGGTTCTCAAACTATTTGCTCTGGACCCCTTCCCCTCCTTCAGGAGGAAAAATTGTATTAAGTCTTCTTCTCCCCCTCTCCCCTTTCCCCGCATATTTTATTAATAAAAATAAACATTTTTCTGTTTTCTTTGACTTTTTCTCTGTTTCACCGAATTCAATCTAGGAGAATTTTATCCAACAGAAACCAAAACTACATGAATTATTATGAAGAAAACTATGAAACGAACAAATGTTTACGAATCAGGACCCAAGGATTACAACAGGATTATAATTACAAATTACAAAGTTCATTGTGATAATGCTTTTGAGAAGAAAGTTTCTCAAAACGTGGTCTAACAGCAGAAACAGCTACACAGAGTTATTTACATACACTTAGCTTTGAACGATAGCTCTAGTTCATAGTTGCCAAAGCTGAAACGCCAGTCTCACACAAGTATGTTGTTGCAAAAGGAACTAGGATCTTCACTGCGTATTGCTTCAGGTAATATGTATCCAAAACTCCAACAAAGAGTTCAATAAATTTTCTCTTCAGTGAAGTATCACAAGTGAAATCAGTAAGTTGTTCTTTCACTTTTACATTTGAACATGATGGATTTGTAATCGAATTAAATTGATCAGAATCGCCACTGACATACTTATCTAAGTGAACTTTCAGTCTTTCAGAATGAGAAAGGCAGGCTTTTTATCTGCATTGGAAGTATCGGATATCTGTGTCCTCTGAACACTGTCTCTAGAGTAAAGAACATATCTAGCTTGCAACTTTCCATTCGGTTTTGCTACAGCTGCAGTTCCAAAGTAATACAGTTGCCTGACTACCTTAAAGTGAGGTATTAAGAATGTTTAGTTTCTCAAAAATGGCAGTGAAGTATGCCCTTTTCAACAGAATAAATCCGTTGCTGAGACAGTCTGCCAGAGAGTGACTTTTCTACCCTCGAAAGCCATCGAAAATGTTCAGCGCCCATCTCCTCACACAGTACTTTAAAAATTAATAATATTATCTGTTTCCATAGCAATTTGCAGCACTTAAAGAAGGGGTGGACTACGTTATTTAGCTGCCAGAGGCTCCGAATGTATCGTGCTTGTGGGTCCATACAGCATCAGGAGCTACAGATTTCTCTGTCTTCCTTTACAATTTTTACCCTCTACATCTCTCTCTAGTACCATGGAAGTTATTCCCTGGTATCTGATCTGATGTCCTACCAACGTGTCCCTTCTTCTTGTCAGTATTTTCCATATATTCCTTTCCTCACTGATTCTGCGTAGAACCGAATTATTTCCTACATTAACAGTCCCCCTAGTTTTCAACATTCTTCTATAGTACCACATTTCAAATGCTTCAATTCTCTTCTTTTCCGGTTTTTCCCACACTACATGTTTCACAACCATAGAATACTGTGCTTCAAACGCACATTCTCAGAAATGTCTTCGTCAAATTAAGGCCTGTGTTTAATACCTGTAGACTTCTCTTGGCCAGAAGTGCCCTTTTTGCCAGTGCTAGTCTGCTTCATTATGTCGTCATTGCTCCGTACGTCATGGGTTTTTTTGCTGCCTAGGTAGTAGAACTCCTTAACTTCATCTACTTTGTGGTCACCAGTCCTGATTTTTAGTTTCTCACGTTCTCATTTTTGCTACTTCTCATTACTTTCGTCTTTCTTCGATTTACTCATTTACGAATCATTTTAGAAAATACTAAAAATATGACCGAGATTTCATTGTTGTCGACTGTGTCTACTAACACCGACGACGGGCGATATTCAGTCCAGATCTACTGTATCTTCTTTGCTCGAAGGAAAAGATAAACGTAATTCGTTGTTACTGAGATCTTTTTTCAATATACCACACCCTCCCTTCATGTCATTTACGACCCAGCCCCTGTCTCCTTGGAGGCCGGCCGCACAGTGAGAGAACCACTGGTACACAGAACATTCTGTACCATTTTTTGTGGAGATTTCGGCAGGAATTGACGTTTTTCCTTAAAATATTAAACGTTGCAACATGTGTCAGCATGGCTGAGTAAATGGGGCCACAATCTTCGACAATTCATATGCGCTCTTATAGCTCAACAGTTTGCATGTTCCGTCATTTATGTGGCATATATCGAAACAACGGATAAATTATTAAGTAAGAAAAATATGCGAGACCTCTTTGTGGAACCTGAATACATTCAGTCGCAGTAGAATACAGCCTGTCTTCTGTTCCAGAATAATTCTTAAGGAGAGCGAAACGGCTCCTTGAAATTAACGTTTTTCTGAATTCTAAGGATTTATATTTAACGAACCGTGACTTAATCATTCAGTTGAAGTATTTCCGATGCAACGAAATGAGATGTTGTTTTAAGCAATTGAAATCGATTGTACGAATTAAGAAAGAGAAGTTAAAACAGCAGCGAAATTGTGTTACCTGTGATTATTTAAAATGCTTCATTAAGAAGAGAACGTTAATTAGTTAGCCAGCAATTTGGAAAGTAGCACAGTTTCGTTATTAGAACAACTCGCAGCAGTGAACAGCGTGAAACGGGGATTTCTGCTATTGCTATTGTGGTGACTTGTGACCCCAGCTAAAACTAAATCCCACGGATTGTACGCAACGTGGCTGCAGTGGAGAGCAGCAAAGTTCACGATTATGCCATAAAATCGCATTACTTTTATACACCAGACTCATTTTGCGACAAAATCCGACGCAGGTCGGCTGACCATACTGCACAATGGCATCGGTGCGCTGAGCCCGCAAAAAGCTATGGCGGCCTGTTTGCTTTCAGAGCTTCTGATATTGCTTCATATTTTCTACCACTGTGGTCGCTCTTTCTCTCCGCCGGTTTCAGTGCGTCGTGCGAGGCGCAGATAGGGGAACCACCAGTCAACATTACGACTTTCGATAGTAGTTTTGGTAAACACTGGTATTTATCTCTGTTTTTCTGTGTCAGCCAGGGAATAACGTTTTAAGCACAGGGATTTGTTGTGAAAACAATGAAAATGCGTTAAAATTTCATGCGTCGGACGCACTCCGTCTTTCATAGTTGAAAGTTGGTTATCCCACTTAACAGTCAGTCTCCATTTTCCCCGATCTTCTGCATTTCGGAGTAGCTGTCCCCATGTTTAGCGAGGCTTCTTTATCTAGTCCATCCATCGTCTCGGTGGTTTTTCCTGCAATATTTTCCTTTTGACTTCGCCTAGGATGAACATCTTTTCCAGTTATCCTCCTGTCGTCATATTATATCACCAAAGAACTGAGGGGTTTGATCGAAACAAATACTGGACAACCTTTTCTCCACCCTGCGTTCTTCAAGGACTCATTTGTTGGACCGTTTGTCCATCCATAATATTTTCAGCAAACTCCTGTATGTCCACATCTCGAAAGTATCAGTTCTTTTGTCGAGCCTTTAGCGCCATGAAGGAAAACTAGAAACACCGGAGATTTCAGGACTCTCCATCTGGTATGTCTGGTTGGATCTCGATCCTTCAAAATCACTGTCAGCTTCGATTGAGCAGCTCAACCCAGAACAATTCGATGTCGTGTATCCTGAGTAGAGCCTCCCTCTTTCTGAACCACTGAGTCCAGGTGGAGAACTACTTCATATTCTGGTAGTACATCTTTAGCTTGTAGTGACTCACCTATGTCAATTATCATTGTCTTGGTCTTTTTCTTATTAACTGACAATCTAAGTTACTCACTTTCGCTCTTTATTCAGCAGTTCTTTTATTTCCACTTGTGATTCTGCGCACAATGTGGTGTCATCAGCAGATCTTAAATTAATGAGTCTTAGCACTCCAACTCAGATCCCACCAGTCCAGCCACAAAGACTTTTTCTCATCGCATACGAGGTCTATTCGAAAACTAAGACCTGATCGGTCGCGAAATGGAAACCACAGTGACAATCAAAGATGTTTTATTTGCAACAGTTAGCTGCACCTTCCAGCTACTTCTCTACATAGTCACAATTGCGACTGCGACATTTCTCGTAGCGTTCTGGCAATTTTCCAATATCCTCATCGTAGAAGTTTGCAGTTTGACTGTCCAACACATACATCTATCCAAAGTTTTATCGGAATTTTACTGTGGGTTTCATGTCGCGATCCATCGCACCTTACTTTCTAAATAGCTTCGTATTTTCCATAGATATTGAACAGAACCGGCAATAGAATGCACCCCTGTCTAACTCCTTTACATGGTTCAAAAGGACTTGAGATAGTTTTACCTAGTCTGATTATTACTTACTATCACTGTAGACGTTTCTGATAAGGTCATGAATGTCAGAAACGCCCGTTTCTGCTAGCTCACTCTACAGTTGTTTCCACTGAACACAGACGAAAGCCTTGCTACAGTTCAAGAAACAGATAACTCAAGGGGTATTGGATTCTCTGCAGTTTTCAAGCTGTCTGACATTGAGTGCCCCAATATCTACATGACTGCTCTACAGTTCACAATTAAATGTTTGGCAGAGTGTATATAGAACCACATTCAGACTATTTCTCGACCATTCCACTCTCGGATTGCATGTGAGAAAAATGAACACCTAAATCTTTCCGTGCGAGTTCTGATTTCTCTTATCTTACTACGATGATCATTTCGCCCTACCTCGGTGGGAGTCAAAACAATATTTTGGGATTCAGAAGAGAAAGTTGGCGATTAAAATTTTATGAAAAGATCTCATCGCAACGAAAAGTGCCTTTGTTCTAAGAGTGCCACCCAACTCACTGATCATATTCATGACACTCTCTTCCCTATATCGCAATTATACAAAACCTGGCGCTCTTATTTGGAATGTTCTATATCCTCCGTCAACCCTTTGTGGAAAGGATCCCATACCGCGCAGCACTACTCTAGCAGAGGACTGACAAGCATCGTGTAGGCACATCTTCTAAGTGTTCTGCCAATAAAACGCTGTTCAAATGGTTCAAATGTTTCTAAGCACTATGGGACTTAACATCTGAGGTCGTCAGTCCCCTGGACGTAGAACTACTTAAACCTAACTAACCTAAGGACATCACAGACATCCATGCCCGAGGCAGGATTCGAACCTGCGACTGTAGCAGCCGCGTGGTTCCCAACTAAAACGCCTATAACCGCTCAGTCGCAGCGGCCGGCTAATAAAACGCAGTCTTTGGTTCGTCTTCCGCACATTTTCTGTGTGATGGTTGAAGTTTAAGTTGTTCCTGATTATAATCCCTAGGTATATAGCTGAAAATATAAAATCTTTAAATTTGTCTTTTATTGTGTATATTTCATAGAAGCTGTTTAGTACTCATACTGAGGACCTCACACTTGTTACTGTTACGAGTCAATATCCGCTTTTCGCAACATGCAAATTTACCTTCTAAAAATAATGTTTAAATAGTTTCTCTCAGTAAGTTGTTTAACCAGCCAACACGGTCACATTGCACATTGTCGTACCTACGTCTCTTGACCTAGGCAACTACACTCAGCTTTTCTTTTGCCACGTAATAGGTCTTTCAGCCTGGCTATGTTCCACGGCTTATCGAAACATTTGGTCTTTCCATCTATTAGTAGATCGCCATAGTAGTCAATGCTGACCGCATATACAGGGCATGAATGATAAATGTTCACAACCTTCCACTTTCGTGTAGAGGAAGTTGAGACGAACGATTTGTGATAGAACGTTTGTAGTGTATCAAGTCGGCAAACTACCTCAAGTTGGCCTACAAAAGGCACCTAAACTAACGCCACCGGCTTCATCTGTCAGAATTTGAAATTTTTTATTTCGTCAACATCAGTAGTTTGAACTTTCCATGAGTGTAATGAAAGAAAAAAAGATTTTTATAAACGATATGCAAAAGCTAGTTACGTTTACAGTTTGATCTAAACTTAACCTTTACAAGCATAGCGCGAGTTACCGAGAAACAAAAAGATTTAATTGTTAATTTCATAAAGTTCAAATTCACTGACGAAGCCGGTGGCGTAAGAGCGATTGAATATCCAAAACCTAGCAGGGTGCGTATGCTTTTGTAGTCCAGTTTGTGATCGTTTCCGGTTTGATAGAACACAAGTGCCCTATACCAAATTCTTCGTCCTGACCTCCTCCACACCACTATGGCACATTGTAAACAGTTATCGTTTAGGCTTTCATCTTGGGAATACGAATGTGATCCGTTCTGTCCAAGTGATATATATACCCTGCTCATGCCACAGTTCACTCTGAACAGCTCTGTCATGACATCAATTTTTTTTCGTGTATCTCTTACAGGTATGGCAGTTTACAAATAATGGTATTCGTAATGTCATATAGACGAAGGTATTCATTTTAAACTATCTGAGCCTCACAATAAGTTATAAGCGAAATTTTTATCTGTAGTTAGTACATACGTTGACACCAAATAAAGTAACGCTTTCCTGAACACGAAAGTTGGTTTGAACACCACAGTACTTGGGCATGGGCCTACTTCCAATGGAGTGCCCTTGGCTTTCCTGATCTTTTATCCAACTTATTCGACCGGTATAGGGGAACTACAACTTAATGTACATGAAATGAACTCGCAGTTGCGAGTATAGACAACCATCAGCTGTACAATGAAATGATGACAGCGAAAACTTGTGTCGGACCGAAGGAATTACCTTGTACTTCTGAACAACACACGCACTGCAATATTGTACAACATACTGTGGTCTCTGCCCCGCTACGAAACTGGTTTTATGCACAGAGATGAAAAATACGAAGAATGGACAACAAAGAAATCCCATAGACGCCCAGGGAATTCAGTCTCAATTCATGCATTTCAACGGCGCATGCAGTTCTGCCGCTCTCTCGCAAAGTTCCCTGGTGTCTGTTGTAGACCGGAACAGGCAGAGACTGATAAACGACGTACACCTCTGACCAAAACACAACTTAGGTCGTAGTACGTATGTCAAGTGACGGCCGCGTGCGTCGCACCGGCACATTAACTTGTGCCGCCGGCACAGCACTGTTCGTCGTGTCAGTCGTTTCTCGTCACAAGGCATTTAATGTACGATGCTTCAGATGTGCTCGTAAAGCATTACGATTGTGCAGAGAACATTTTCACAAAAAAACCCATCCTAACCGGCTAACCGGAAGAAGTTTTATCTCCATGGATACCAGCTTATGAGAGAGGGGACCGTTCCACCACAGAAATTTGGCCAAGGTTCCCGTGAAAGACAAGTCAGAACATCAGACTCAGAGGAGATCGTATTGGATCGTGCGGCCGACCACCCAGCAATAAGCACTCGTTAACTAGCCCGTGAAACATGTATTACAGCCACATTATAAAGAACGCGTGCAGTCACTAGGACCAACGGCTTTGGAGGACCATTCACTTTTGTCAGTGGATTATCCATCACAGTGCTGTGGTGCAGAACTTCGTAGTTTGTATTACTCACGGATGAGGCCTCGTTCACCCGTAATAATATTTTCAACAGCTGCAACAGTCATAAGTGCAGTGAGGATAATCCCTACAGCATCCACATCGGTGGTTCTTGGAGGCTATACCCCTTGTTGTCTGCGAAACAATGTCGTTTCAACACGACGGTGAACCAGATCCCTTCGATAACAATGTCTGTGAACACCTGAACCACACGTAGCCTCATCTTTGTATTGGAAGAGGAGGTCCCGACCCATGGCCAGTGCGGCCTCTGGAGTTCACGTCGCTGGACTTTTTCCTCTGCGGTTACTTCAAGACGTTCGAGTATGAAACCCCCGTAGAAACGGATGAAGACCTGCTTTCTAGGGTTCAAGCTGCCTATCTACTGGTACAACAAGCACCAGGGATCTTTGAGAGCGCGCGGCAAAACTGCAAGCGCTGTTGTCATGCTTGCATTGAGACTGGCGGTCGTCGTTTTGAACAATTACTAGGAGCTACGTTGTCGTTACGCGGGGTACACTGTGTACGTCCATAAAACAATAAATATGCATTTCCGATCACTGGTTCTGTACTCACTATAATCGGTTGTGGACCCACGTCACCTGTTTCAATTTGACGCAAATGTTTTGAGGTACCCAGTGTAACCCAGACCTTTCGACTGGTAGCTTGCCTCTTACCTGCTTTCGTCTTTTTGTTAGTCCTTTTTTTTTGCACTTAATCGCTTTCTCCACTTTTTATTTCCCATGAAGGGCTCCATCCACAACTTGCACTCTCCTCTTTCTCTCGCCACTGAGCTACCGCGCCATTATTAGTACAAAATGCTTTCTCAATATTTATCTGTTCCAATCTACTCTCACACATATACAATATGTGATCAAAATTATTCGGACACCTGGCTGAAAATGACTTACAAGTTCGTGGCGCCCTCTATAGGTAATGCTGGAATTCAATATGTTGTTAGCTCACCCTTAGCTTTGAACAGCTTTCATTCTCGCAGACATATGTTCAATCAGGTGCTGAAAGGCTTCCTGGGGAATGGCAGCCCATTCTTCACAGAGCGCTGCACTGAGGAGAAGTATCGATGTCGGTCGGCGAGGCCTGGCACGAAGTCGGCGTTCCAAAACATCCCAAAGGTGTTCTATAGGATTCAGGTCAGATGTCTGTGCAGGCCAGTCCATTACAGGGATGTTATTGTCCTGTAACCACTCCGCCACAGGCCGTGCATTATGAACAGGTGCTCGATCTTGTTAAAGGATGCAGTCGCCATCCCCTAATTGCTCTTCGATAGTGGGATGCAAGAAGGTGCTGAAAACATCAATGTAGGCCTTTGCTGTGATAGTGCCATGCAAAACAACAAGACATGCAAGCTCACTCCATGAAAAACACGACCACACCATAACACCACCGCCTCCGAATTTTACTGTTGTCACTACGCACGCTGCAGGTAACGTTCACCGGGCATTCGTCATACCCACACCCTGCCATCGGATCGCCACATTGTGTACCGTGATTGTCACTCCACACAACGCTTTTCCACTGTTCAATCGTCCAATGTTTACGCTCCTTACACCAAGCGAGGCATCGTTTGGCATTTACCGGCGCAATGTGTGGCTTATGTGCAGCCGCTCGACCATGAAATCCATGTTTCCTCACCTCCCGCCTAACTGCCATAGTACTTGCAGTGGATCCTGATGCAGTTTGTAATTCCTGTGTAATGGTCTGGATAGATGTCTGCGTATCACACATTATGATGCTCTTCAACTGTCGGCGGTCTTTGTCAGTCAACAGACGAGGTCGACTTATATGCTTTTGTGCTGCACGTGTCCCTTCACGTTTCCACTTCACCATCACATCGGAAGAAGTGGACCTAGGAGTGTTTAGGAGTGCGGAAATCTCGCGTACAGACGTATGACGCAAGTGACACCCGATCACCTGACCACGTTCGAAGTCCGTGAGTTCCGCAGAGTGCCCCATTCCGCTCTCTCACGATGTCTAATGACTACTGAGGTCGTTGATATGGGGTACCTGGCAGTAGGTAGCAGCACAATGCAACTAATATGAAAAGCGTATGTTTTTGGGGGTGTCCGGATACTTTTGATCACGTGGTGTACGTCGCTAAACTACACTGACATTTTGAAATTTAAAAAATACTACCCATCCTTACAAAACTTGCTTTCATCTGCCAGTATTACTATAGTTGGAACCACGGACGATGGCGGTGGAGTGTAAGCTTGTTCTGCACACCTACATCACGCGTTCTCCGACAGCCAACGAGCGTTCAGTAGTGTTGTGAGCGCTCTGCTGTGAATATTGTAAGCAATGCGAGCATTGTATGCGATCGTGACGAGGTCTTTACTGAATTTTTATTCCATTTTTTGCGAGTTGTCATTGCTAAGAGCAACAAATTCTACAAAAGCGAACCGCCATTGTCGTGAATTGGAGTATATAGCTATAGCGAAAGGAACAAGTTAGACATACCCCTGGAAATATGCTTTAATAAAACGTAGTCCAGCTAATTATGTGAACTAAAAAACAAGTTGATGGTCTTTACGTTCCTACGTCTACCAAACGCAAAATAAGTTGTGCATGTTCTGAAAAGCCACAATAATTTCTGTCAAAGTCTTCACGTTGTTGATAATTCTACGTATGTTATTTATTCGTACTGAGAATATAAATATGTTCCACACCATTTTGTGCTTAAAATAATGACAACAAAATAAGTAACTAAAAATCTGACTAATCCAGTATTGGTAATTATAGCGTTTTTAGTCAGTTTCCGCGTTTGCAAAAGCAAAATATTTATTTGTTTTTAACCAAACTCATTTCATTACGGTTTTGACATCTTCATTGAGCTTTTCATCATTCTTTTCCAAAAATATGTGATTTTTGTGGCACTAGATTAATCATTATTAGGTTTGTTATGCTGTTGTCTGTTGAACCTCTCATTACACCACATTTTGTGCTTACTTTGACTGCGTATCCAGTGCTCTCACAAGTGCAGCGAAATATGTAATTTCTAACAGCTCTCACAGATTGTGGTTGAAGTGGCTCGTCAAACCATGACAAAATAACAGTGAAGTATAAATTTTTGGAAATTTGTGGTAAGGTCTTATGGGACCAAACTGCGGAGGTCATCGGTCCTTAAGCTTACGCAACACTTAATCTAACATAAACTAACTTACGCTAAGGACAGCACATACACCCATGCCCGAGGGAGGACTCGAACCTCCGACGGAGGGAGCCGGACGAAGTATAAGTCAAACAGTAGTTACTCATGGGTGTCAACATATTCTAAAATCACTCGTCTACCATATCTACAGTTGAGGAAGAAGCCCAATGACGACGCCTTAACCATGCTAAAACATTTGGGTAGTAAAATATCGTTGTATTGCTGCAAGAAGCAGGCCATTACTAAACACACTTTCTTTTAAATACTGGGTTCTGCCTTGAATTTTTAATTGTCGGCACGTCTTGTTTCCCGCTCCATCCAGCCATCCTTGTCAGCGTTGCATTCGCGCTAGCATTTTGATAGGGGGGGCGCGGTCGGCGGCGTTTGTGGCGCTGCTGGTCCACTTTGTCGAGGAGAACACAACCCGAAATCAGCTGATGGCACTTACCGTGTACTCCTCGTTTGGATAGCACAGCGCGATACGGGAGCGCGTGTCTTTGGCTGACCAGCCCACAAGCCGGAGTCATGTGCTGACCAACGGGCGAGCCGGACGAGGAGACCACGCGCCAATCGTTTTATTGTAATTTTCTTACGTGTATAGTACGTGAAGTTCAGAGCTCAAATATCAACCACCGAAAGCATTTCGATGCAACTCTCAAAAATTCTTGAGAAAATCGACTCTGAAGTTTTCCGAGTATCTTTAATATCTCATATCTAGTTTAATATTGGGAAGGATTGCGCGGCTCTACGGCGGAGTGCTCGCCTGCCACGTGGGTGGCTTGCGTTTGATTTACAGCCAGTGATGAAGGACACATAACACCCAGTCTCCTGCCGGGAATGGAACCTGGGCCCCCTGCGTGGTAGACGGGAACGCTACCGCTACGCAACGGAGACGGACACTCCGTATCAGAGCGTAGGGGAACTATGCAGGAGACCCGCACCGACGTACTAGACAAGGTGGTTGTGTTGGTGGTTTGCCATTGCCTTCCTCCGACCGTAATGGGGATGAATGATGATGATGAAGACGACACGACTACACCCAGTCATATCGAGGCAGGGAAAATCCCTGACCCCGTCGGTAATCGAACCCGGGATTTCGTGTTCGGGAAGTTAGAACGCTACCACGAGACCACGAGCAGCGGACAGTTGTTAATAAAGGTGCATGTTCTAAGAGCATTTCCGTGAAGCATAAAATGCATAAAGACGGAAAAAAATCTCGCTAAAGCTCTAAACATAATCGCTGGATCGCTTGTCCGAGTCTCGCGTTTGTCATTATTTTGCTCGTCATTTTTCCATTCAGGGAGGAGAACAGGCTGTGCATTGAGTGTATCGGATGATCAGTGATGTTAAACACAGAAGACCCATGGGTACAGTACAGCACGTTATGGTTGTCGTGTGGTGTCTTACGGGATGTGCAGATGATTCTCTAAAAGCAAGAGGCATATTTATTTTGTTATTTATAAGCGACCGGGACTGATTTTGTATGTACCACTGCACAGAAGGTGGTATTATTATGCTGCGAGGGGGACTACTTTTGTTGATGTCACTGCACCGAAAATTACCTTGTTACCTTACCGTGTAAGAGCGACGTGTTTTGTGTGTCATTTTGTGCATAAAATTCTATTGAGAAATATGTTTAGATAGTCCCATAGGTAGTGATAGTAGCTTTGCTTTAGTGACTAGTTGGTGACTGGAGTGGATGGAGCTGTGATAATGGAATCGCCATCTACATTTAAATATGTACTAATGTAAGTAATTCGCGAAGTCAATTTGAGTTTTGTTTTCATTGACTTCAAAGTATTTTACGTTGTTGTCTTCTTGGTGAGCCCTGTCCTCGAGAAATGTATTGGGCTGAAAATTAATTTCTGGTTTGCAGCCGTATCTCTCTTGTCAAGGATAATATTTTATGTTTAACAAAATCTTTGTAAAATTGAACTCACACCTACACATCCTAACCTTAACACCACTCCACCAAAATCCTACACTACAACAGGTAGCTGAGTGTGGTTGTGTGTTATGCTGATGTGGGGTCCTTCGGTGGGTAACATTAGGGTATAGGTATGAGATTGTCTTGCCTTCCCAGGTTCTGTAACAATTACAGGACATGGCTGCACAAGGAGGAGCTAAAGTATGAGCTGACAGCATGCGAGTGTGGTGATGGAGCCATCCCAGTTGCTTTGGCAGGTCATAGGTCATCCCAGTTGCTTTGGCAGGTATTAGGTAAACCACTGCATTTGATAGTGCGAGAGTGCAACGACATATGTAGCAAAATCAATACTATTCAATCAGGCATTTCGCAGTGTGAGTAGTGTGATTCCTGGAAAGTGAATCACCCTCGTTGGGTCAGGTACATAGGTTACAAGCAAGAGGCATGCATTATGTATATGCACAGAATTAATAATTATTGGTAGCAGTTGACGAGAAAGCTAACCTTTGTTGAATGGATTACAAGAGATGATTGGATGGGAATGTGTTAAGAAAGTCTTCCATACTGCTTAGCCCGAGAGATTTTACTACGTTCTCAGTTTTGTCATGGCTTGTTTTGCACTTTGTTCAGCTGTTTCTCAGAGCCAATTTTCTCGGTTTCTGGTCAGATGTGTCCTTACTATTTGTCATGGCAGAGGTTATTGCCTTGTCGTGGGCTGAGACATGGAAAGCAACACTGCTGTCTAATACTTTTCTTGATGTTCTTGTTTGTGTAATGGCTGTATGTAAGCATTGCATGTTTCGGCCGTGCAGTATTTTCATGTGGTTTTAAGTTACGGTGTGTGTGTGTGTGTGTGTGTGTGTGTGTGTGTGTTGTTATCGTCTGCTGTAGTGGGAGGGAGATTCTGTTGTGAATTTGTAATTCATAACATTTCTTCTTTCCTGCCCCATCCAGCGGGCCGCAATAGTGTTGGTCTCATACTAGCACTTGGATAAAAGACACAGTAGTCACTCTGAGCCTGAATGGTACAGTTCATGACAGCAGCAGGAACCTAGGGCTGACCAGCACATTAGCTGGAATCTTGCGCTTACCAGCACACAAACCAGAGGTTTGTGTTGACCAGCATTTATGCAGAAGTCTTGGATTCACCAGTGCACACTTCAGGCCGAAGATTCAGGCCTTGGCCAGTAAGCGGCGGCTTGCAGTGGACTCCATTCCGCTGGCGGCAACGGACGGCCACCCTGAGTTGTCTAAGTAATATCCTGGTCTGTCACGGCATGTATGTTGTAATTACAGCCACCTATGCGGTCTGTAATTTGCCTTTGGAGCAGTTGCAGGCTATCAGCTGTCGCTGTGTCACACAAACAACCCTGTGCGGCCATTGGTATCTTTTTGTGGATGAGAGTATGGTGATTGCAGTGGAGACACAGACTGTGCTAGAAGAGCACTAACTGGGTGCTTGAGTGGCCAAAAGCGTTATTTTCGATAGTGAAGCGATGCAGCATTATGTACATTGCGGAGTACAGGCTGTGCACTGAGTGGCTCAGATGATCAGTAGTATTACGGGTACAGTATAGCGTGTCGTGGCCGTTGTGTTGAGGATCGCTGGACGTGCTGATCTGTCTGTAAAAGTAAGAATCTTATTGATCTTGTTATTTATTCGCTGTGAACGTGATGGTTTCTGAGTGTGCCACCACACAGAAGGTGATATTATTATTTGGTGAGTGTGACTGATTAGTTAATACCATCGAATCTTGTTATTTTATGCTGTAAGAGTGATCTGCTTTGCATATCACATTGTAAAGAAAATAGTACAGCAGAGTCCCGCTAATCCGAACCCTGGTAATACGAACGCTCGGTAAATCCGAACATGAAAAATGGTATTCTAAGTATGGAAAACTGTGCGGTAAACTGCTGTACATACATACTATTTTTATTTACACAGTTCAGTGAACATGAATTAGAAAAAGTGGCAAGAAAACATTAGGTTTAAACAATGCGTAACAATGAAAGAAAAGCTGTCAAACTTACTAAAATACAGCGGACATTTTATCCCCACTTTTAAGATGACAAAAATTCAGTCACTGTTTTTTGGCGTAATGAAGACAGTCTGTTAACATAACGCGTAGTTGCGCCTTCGTCTCATAAAAATCAAATCAGCAGGTGTAGCAGTGGGCTGTCGCTCCAAATAACGTAGCGCGAGGTCAGGGGCTCCTGCTGCGTCACTGTGTGGCACCAGCTCTCCTTTGTCACTTCAGTCACAACAGTCCACTTCTTCCTGGTCTTCAGTCACAGCAACGTCAGTAAGGTTCTCCACAAATGCCCACCCGTTGCCATCCACTCATCTACGTCTCCTTCACTAGCTTCTTCACATCCAGGGATTGTCTGTATCTTTTGTAGTAGATTTTCATTTTCAACTTGGCTGTCCTGAAATTCAAGAGATGTCTACAGTTTTCATTATGATTTCATCAGAGTGTTTTCTGAAATATTCTGCCATGCTTCAGCGGCCCAATAAACAACATCCTTCACATTGGTCTTTTTTATTTTGTTCACTAAAGGAATGCTATCATCTTGGATCAGCATTCTTAAAAATTCTTTTATGTAAATCAGTTTTAATGTTCGCAGTACGCCCTGGTCCATCAGCTGTAGAAGTGGTGTATCATTCGGCGGCAAAAACTTCGCCACAATATCTCCATCACATAATTCCTCAGTGCTGCGGTGAGATGGCGCTTTGCACGGGGAGACAAATGATTTTCCTTAGAAAACCGTCGAACAGGGGGAACAAAAATGGTTCAAATGGCTCTGAGCACTATGGGACTCAACTGCTGTGGTCATCAGTCCCCTAGAACTTAGAACTACTTAAACCTAACTAACCTAAGGACGTAACACATCCATGCGCGAGGCAGGATTCGAACCTGCGACCGTAGCAGTCGCACGGTTCCGGACTGCGCGCCTAGAACCGCGAGACCACCGCGGCCGGCCAGGGGGAACAAACTGGCCATGAAACCATTCTTTGAACAGCTTACCATCGACCCATCCTTTTTTCTGGTTGCGATAATATACGGGCAAGGACTTCATATTGCAGTTTTTAAAAGCTCTGGGCCTTGAAGATTTGCCGATCAGCATTAAAGGCAGCTTGTGACTACCAGCAGCGTTGCTGCACGCTGATAAGTCACACGACCTTTGCACATTTTAAAACCAGGAGCATGGTGTTCTGCTTTTAAAGCCAGGCTTTTTATTGGCAATGGCCTAACATTAAGGCCAGTCTCGTTGGCGTTATAAAATTGTTGTGGAGAATACTTTCCCTCTCTTATCATTTTTTCAAACTCACCCAAGTATTCCTTCGCTGCATTACGGTCAGAAGAAAGCTTCTCTCCATTAATTATTAGCTGAGGGATTGCATGACGTTTTTTGAATCTGTCCAACCAACCCGTATTCGCACTGAAAGACTTATCACCATTCATTAACTTGTTCAGGTACACTGCCTTCTCCTGAACCAGTGCTCCACTCAAAGGGGTGCCCCTTTCTCTTTCCTGTGTACTTTATCGTACTGGGACTGTTTCAAAGTCTGCCGAATTTCGAGTGTTTTTCCCGAAGACGTTGCACAGGACAGTTCAAGCTTCACTCGGCATTTCTTCCAATCACAAATGGTTGCTTTACGAACACCCAGTTCCGTTGCTGGTTTAGATACCACCATTGTAACCAAGCCCTTTGCGAGCCAACTGGCAGTGTACTGACCGCAGACACTACAAACGTCTCAACAATGCACAACAACAGGGGCAGGGAGTGAGAGTGAGCCATTGTTCCCACACTTGTTCCCATTTGTTACCATGGTGTAACTACTTATCTGCTTGGTATACTTCATTCTAGAAACTGGTCAGGGTAATTCCGGCTAATCCGAACAAATCGGTAATCCGAACAAGGTCCGGTCCCAATTAGTTCAGATTAACGGGAAAATTCGCGTAGGTAGATCTGTAGATCGTTGGTGGTAGCTTCGACTTAGTGACTAGATGATGGTGGGAATGGCTGCAGATCTGTATTTAGTTGACTTCTAATGTAAGTTGTCTTAATTAAATCCGAGAGTTGTCTTTTAGTTTAGTGTTGTGCAGTAAATAACAGAAGTTAACTGCCATCCGTCTGCATGTGGCCAGGGGCCAAACATTGTAAGCGATTATTATAAACTATTATTATGCTGTTTCTAATTGCTGGGGCGAAGTCAATTTGAATTCTCTTTTCATTGTGCTAAAGGTATTTTAAGTTGCTATTTTCTTGTTGAGTCCTGCATTCAACAGTTGTAATTGGCTTTAAGTAAAGCTACTGCCGCCTGGGGTAGCCGAGCGGCCTCAGGCGCCTTGTCACGGTCCGCGCGGCTCCCACCGTCGGAGGTTCGAGTCCTCCCTTGGGCATGGGTGTATGTGTAATCCTTAGCGTAAGTTAGTTTAAGTAGTGTGTAAGCTTAGGGATCGATGACCTCAGCAGTTTGGTCCCATAAGACCTTACCACAAATTTCCAGGTTTCCAAAAAGTTCTACTTTGTTACCATTTCTCCATTGTTAAGAAGAATATTATATGTTTAATAAAATCTTTGCAAAATTGACCACACGCCTTCAGAATCCCCAGCCTGAACCCCACTTCGTGCAAATTCTACGTTACATAGTTATTCAGAGCTGTTAGGTAGCGCATGCTGTAATTACTAGTCAATAAATGGTGATTCCTTTTACGCTTGATTAGGACTATTTCTACCCAGTGATACATCATCGTCACTGCCATCTTGTCAGTGAAAATGGGAGTCAACCGGTGAATCTCACATTGTTCTCTCTGGTGAGATCCATTGGCGATGGTTCATCATCATCACAGCCTCCCTTCCATCTCTTACAAATTCTTGTCAATGAGAATAGGATCCAACACGTGAATCTCACATTGTTCTCCTGGTTGGGACCTAGTGGGGATGGGTTTATGTATGATTGTGTTATTGTTGTCTCGGTTGATTAAGAAAATAAAAGGAAGGCAGAGGGTGAAAGATGGTGCTAGAACAGAGCCTACTTCGATATGATAGCGTCAATAGGACCACCAAATTTGATATCCTCATCCGACAGAGGGATCACCATCAGAATTGTACCTTGTCCTCACTACACAAGCCACTGAGGAGTGATTCTGAGTTTCATCCCAAAACGATGGTGTTCATCTACCTGCAATGTAATGAAAATGATGTTATCTTCGTCATATAGAAACTTAACAGCTATAACAACGTGATGTAATAATCTTTGACTTACCATATCTATGTTATGAGTTACAGATGTAGATATCAGACTAGGTATATGCCTCTTATGAAACTTCTAGCAAGGCAAAAGGAATTTATATAAACCGAGTTCTGATAAGGCCACAGGAATTTATACACTCCTGGAAATGGAAAAAAGAACACATTGACACCGGTGTGTCAGACCCACCATACTTGCTCCGGACACTGCGAGAGGGCTGTACAAGCAATGATCACACGCACGGCACAGCGGACACACCAGGAACCGCGGTGTTGGCCGTCGAATGGCGCTAGCTGCGCAGCATTTGTGCACCGCCGCCGTCAGTGTCAGCCAGTTTGCCGTGGCATACGGAGCTCCATCGCAGTCTTTAACACTGGTAGCATGCCGCGACAGCGTGGACGTGAACCGTATGTGCAGTTGACGGACTTTGAGCGAGGGCGTATAGTGGGCATGCGGGAGGCCGGTGGACGTACCGCCGAATTGCTCAACACGTGGGGCGTGAGGTCTCCACAGTACATCGATGTTGTCGCCAGTGGTCGGCGGAAGGTGCACGTGCCCGTCGACCTGGGACCGGACCGCAGCGACGCACCGATGCACGCCAAGACCGTAGGATCCTACGCAGTGCCGTAGGGGACCGCACCGCCACTTCCCAGCAAATTAGGGACACTGTTGCTCCTGGGGTATCGGCGAGGACCATTCGCAACCGTCTCCATGAAGCTGGGCTACGGTCCCGCACACCGTTAGGCCGTCTTCCGCTTACGCCCCAACATCGTGCAGCCCGCCTCCAGTGGTGTCGCGACAGGCGTGAATGGAGGGACGAATGGAGACGTGTCGTCTTCAGCGATGAGAGTCGCTTCTGCCTTGGTGCCAATGATGGTCGTATGCGTGTTTGGCGCCGTGCAGGTGAGCGCCACAATCAGGACTGCATACGACCGAGGCACACAGGGCCAACACCCGGCATCATGGTGTGGGGAGCGATCTCCTACACTGACCGTACACCACTGGTGATCGTCGAGGGGACACTGAATAGTGCACGGTACATCCAAACCGTCATCGAACCCATCGTTCTACCATTCCTAGACCGGCAAGGGAACTTGCTGTTCCAACAGGACAATGCAAGTCCGCATGTATCCCGTGCCACCCAACGTGCTCTAGAAGGTGTAAGTCAACTACCCTGGCCAGCAAGATCTCCGGATCTGCCCCCCATTGAGCATGTTTTGGACTGGATGAAGCGTTGTCTCACGCGGTCTGCACGTCCAGCACGAACGCTGGTCCAACTGAGGCGCCAGGTGGAAATGGCATGGCAAGCCGTTCCACAGGACTACATCCAGCATCTCTACGATCGTCTCCATGGGAGAATAGCAGCCTGCATTGCTGCGAAAGGTGGATATACACTGTACTAGTGCCAACATTGTGCATGCTCTGTTGCCTGTGTCTATGTGCCTGTGGTTCTGTCAGTGTGATCATGTGATGTATCTGACCCCTGGAATGTGTCAATAAAGTTTCCCCTTCCTGGGACAATGAATTCACGGTGTTCTTATTTCAATTTCCAGGAGTGTATAAACCGGTAAAGCTGATAACATTCAAAGATATAAACCTGAAAATCAGAAAAAAATCACGAAAAGTTATATTTGGGGCAGGTCTCAGTATGGTTGTCAAACACAGACAGTAGAGAAGATCGAAATGAAACGATTAGAAGACTCTGAAATACAGTGTCGCAGGAATAATGATCAGATGGATTGATCCAGTAAGGATTGATAAAGCGCTGCAGCAAGTCAACGTGGAACAAATGATTAACAAATAATACGATGAATCGAAGATTCAAATGGTTCAAATGGCTCTGAGCACTATGGGACTCAACAGCTGTGGTCATCAGTCCCCCAGAACTTAGAACTACTTAAACCTAACTAACCTAAGGACATCACACACATCCATGCCCGAGGCAGGATTCGAGCCTGCGACCGTAGCAGTCGCACGGTTCCGGACTGCGCGCCTAGAACCGCGAGACCACCGCGGCCGGCTATGAATCGAAGAGTCACATAACGATATCAGTCATTGCTTGTGAAGATACTACTATAGTGCGTTATAATTATGTTCTTCTCCTTTCTTTTTTCTGACACTTTCACTTCAAAGAGATGGCGATAACGCATGTTTTGCGTTTCTTTATCTTTTCTGTAACTGTCATCTATGGGATTGTTATTTTTGTTTCTTGCTGTTACGTGCATAAACATTTATACCGACATAAAATTGTATTTGAATGTAAAATTATACAGGCGGTTGTAATTCAAGTGCAGTTATACATGGGGGGTCCAGTGTGGGCTTTAATTGTCGTACGGCAGCGAAACTTGGTAGAGATACTAATGCGTTAATGTGGAACCTATTTACACTGGAAAAAGTTAGTTCCAATTTTGGCCACCAGGTGCAAATCTTTCGCTGTAAATATTTGTATGACGGTATGCCGTCCACGCTGTCATTTGACAATCCATAACATGAGTAGTAAAACTGTTTTATGTGAACGACAATAATTACAGTGTTGTATTGAGAGAGTATCGCCGACTGAAAGGTGTGCCATTATAAATGGCTTAAAGATGAAGATAATGAAATTCGAAAGCACAGGAGGAAGGCGTTCTATCCCGGTGGAAGTTACCGACGAGGTTGCTGTTACTGTAAATGACAATGCAGCACGTGCACGGGTAGTGCTAGTGCTTGTGCAGTGTCACGAGAATTGTCTGTCCCATTATCAACAGTACGGAGAGTTTTGCGGTTTGTATTAGACTGAAACCCTTACAAGATCTGGAAAGTGCAATAACTGACACCTCATGATTCACAGCAGCGTTCTGAATTTGCTGTTCGGTTTCTACCACGGGTCGAAGTTGATGATATGTGGGTGGGCAATATTCTGTACAGTGACGAGCCGTATTTTACACTGCAGGGTGCAGTGAATACACAGAAATGTCGAATTTGGGGTACTGTTAAACCGCTTGTTGAGCACGAAGAGCCATTGCACTCGACTTATGTGGCCTGGATTCACAAGCACCATTATCTTCGGTTCGTTCTTCTTTGAAGAGAATACACCCAGGAAACCATTCAGGTGACAGTGGCCTCTTCACGTTATCTAAATTCCTTGTATAGCATGTGATTCCCTGTTTTGAAAGAGCACGACTGTGCGGAGACCACTGCTTTGATGCAAGAGAGCGCAATAGTTCACGTCGCTCGCCCAGTGAAAGATCAGCTTCATGCAACCTTCCTGAGATTTTCCAAATGCATGGCCTGCAAGCTCATCTTATCTGAATCCATATGACTTTAGGCTTTGGGACTACCTCAAAGAACGCGTTTACGAGGGACACGTTTGGTCTCTACCTCATCTGAAAGCCAGTGTACAGGAACACGTTGTTCAGATTCCACCAGAACTGTTGGGAAAAACTGTTGATCACGTGATTTTAAGGCTGCAGCATCTCGCAGACGTCAATTGCGCTCGTGCTGAAACAAATTTTGTACGCGGCGGTTGCTAATAAATTCAACATTATGCCTTTCTTACTTGTTTGACCTTTTCTGCCCCCATATAGAAATATTTCTGTACGTCTTTCTCGCATTCACAGCACCCGACTTGTACCTGGTAGCCAAAATTTGAACTATTTTTTCCAGTGTAAATCGGTTCCACATTAACGCGTTAGTATATCTACCATGTTTCGCTACCATACGATAATTAAACTTTAGTTATAATCAGATGGTAATTTTGTTTTGAAGTTAGAAACATTGTAATCTACAGATATTCTACCACAATGGTCGAGTTTTGGAACAGTATATCGAGAGGTCGCTATGAATAACTGTAAAAGAGACGTCTGGGGCGAACAGAAGAGACGGATTATCGTCGAGCGTGAGCGATGGAATGGTCTGTATTGTTGTAGCAGCAGCTTTAGACTGTTTCCGGCGCATAAGGTGCATAAGGCGGACTGCTTTTGATGCACATCGCCGATTGTAAAGTTCAAAGAGGACCTTTTAAAGTTCTTCCTGCCGTGGACTTTTATCCTACAAAATAAACAGTATCATGATGTGTCGACAGTGAAGTAACGTGTTTCCTGGGTGGCCTGTTGTCGGTGTGTGGTGTGGAGGTTACTTATTGGACGTACAGATCAAAGTGCTTTCGTTAGAAACTTTTTTTTTTCAGGAAATAATACTATGAAACCTACGATTTTCGAACTTTGAAGTAAACCGTTTGCCGAGATGACCGTTTCCAAAGAACAGAGCGAGCTGTGAACTTGTTGGACGTATAGATCAATGTTATACGAGATGTAAGCACTCATTTCAGAACATTATACCGTGAAAGCTTCGAAATCAGCACAGTGAAGAAGTACGTTTATCAGGGTGATAGGTTTCAATGTACTTATACGTTTCCTGACATGGAATAATGTTTCACAAAATTATAGTTTGGAAGCTACGAAATTCGAGCAGTAGATTAACGTGTTTAATAAGTGAACCATTTTCGATGTGTAGCGCGAACTGTGAAATATAAATGCATTTAAGTGGCTGTCGCCTTAAACTAATATCTGACAAAGTAATACGAGTATAACGACTATACAATTCTATTAGAGATGTGAAATGTTTAATAAGCGCAGTAACGTCAGTAAACATCACCTTTTTCTGAGTGAAGCACGCGTGATGTACATCGCCGACTACGTACACTTCAATCAACGACAACACTATAGAAGTTTCTATCACATCAACAAATAGTACTCATGACGTCAAAATTATTTTTAAATAGCAGTTTTACTTGCTCATTCGATAGAGCGGTCCCAGATTAGTCGCTTGCAATATTTGTTTTACCGACGTTTATCGACAAGGGCAGTAAAACTCGACGAATAATCAGTACTCGAGCAGCGACGGTGCTGGCCTGGCTCGCGGCGACCGCTACCGCCAAACGTGCCGCGCTACTGAATTGCTGCTGGATTGCTGTTTATTCTTCATGTTTTACTGTCCCTGTCAATACGTAACGATAAAACGAATATCGGACTAAATTAAGGTGGGAGGGCTCTAACGAATGGGCACGTAAAATTTCGATTTCAAAATAATTTCGCTTTTAATGGGAAACAAACTGATACTTCTAAACATTCTGCGTGGTGTCTGTTTGTTCTATATCGTGTCTCCCTACCACTTTCGCGCAACGAAGCTCTGAGCACTAGTTTGAACCTGGGACCTGTTGCTGGTAAGGAGACGTCAGACCACACATGACATGTAGAATTCAGAAGAGTTCAGTGAGACTAGCGATGATATAACCAAATACTTAATGATTTCAGCGTCAGCCCCACTGCACTCCCTGTAAAAGGATCTTAATACTAACTAAATATAGTGGAGGGGGTTCAAGGCTTTCCTATTTTTAGTTAGCTGGTAGGATAACGTCGAAAAAGCAGTTAAGTTTACCACTGGAAATTTTATTCTACTCACAAAACTATTGATAAAAGGAAATGTTTTAACACAGGATGGTAAAAACCGACTGCGTTCAACAAAAATGTGAACGAATATTCCCTGAATGGGTTTCCAAGTTCTACAAGGGATCGAAGGATGACCTATGCCATATCACATCTATACTCTAGGTTTAAATTAAGTTTCACAAAAGAGAAAACTATCAAAATGGTCTACAGTGACTCTCAATTATCTTTAATTACTTATCTAACTTGTCGTAAATTACAGTGGCTGATGTGGCTTCTCAATAACTATACAACAGAAAAATCATCGCGTTTCATATTTTTACTTCAAGTGGCAAATGTGAACACCATGAGCTTTAGTTGACGATCGACACTAGTATTACGCAAAAAGGGGTGTAACAGATGAGACTTCTGCAGTTCTGAGTGAAGCTTTATGCGCTGTTATGCGGCATCGCGTGCGTTCATTACCTTGTCGGTGTTCGTCAGGGGGCGGCGGGCAGCACAGCTCCACTCACCTCTCCGTCTCGGAAGCAACTCTCCTCTAACTTCTCCTTACTACAATTTACCGAAGTTGGTTTAAAAAAAACTATATGGCTGTGTTTTCATCTGACCAATCAGGGTCTCAATGTTAACCTTAAGCTCCGTCTACAAAAATTCTGTCTATCCAATGAGAAACGTTATACTTTTCGTGGTGGGGCAATGTTTTTAAAGTTTGCAACGTAACAGAGAAGCGAAAAAGTCTCACGCTAAAACTTGCAGCTGGTGTGGTCCTTTTAGCGTTATCGTAAGATCTATACTGTTCTTCTGGAGGGCTCTAGCTTTTAACATTGGCTGGGGGGTGGTCTTGACGTAACAGAGACGCGAAAAAGTCTCACGCCAAAAACTTGCGGGCGGTGTGGTCGTAGCAGTTAGCTGGCGACGTGGGTGTCCATCCGTCCCTTATCGTAGGGCCTTCCAGCTTGACACGGTTCTGCTCTCGGCTTCTGTTCTCGTTTCTCCCCTCGGAACTGCGTCTGTCTCACGGTGGGAAGGTATGACATGCATTTAGGCATTCTTGTGTTAGTCTGTGGTATTCCATTTTCTCACTCGTTACTCGTATTACTTTGGTTAATTTAATGTCACGATTTATTCGGAGCTATGTGACATACTACTGGATTTGCTTATCATGTCAGGGTTTTCATGGAAGGTGTTGGATTTGCCTGAGACCTTACATATCACCACCCTTCGAACTTAATTTTTGTACTGAATTTATGCAATGATTGAATCATTGTCTAAGTCAGTCAAAAATTTTATCTAAATTTTGTTGCCTACTGTTCAGCCACTTTATTCTGTTCTATGCTAGTTTATATTACTAATTTATATTTTTATATTCTTCCACATTATAATTAAAAATGACAAGAGAAAAATATTTTTATGCTATTATTAATTTTTAATTATTTTCTTTCTTTATTTAAGTGTGAAGTTTGTTATCGAAAGTGAGGAGTATTTCACATCGATTTTCTTAGAAATATATTTTTTTATAAATGTAGTAATTAAGTAAAATCTATTCCTAACACATTTTCTAAATATCATGTACAAGTAAAATGTTTTTGTTTCTAGACACTCATTTCAACATTGTTACACTAACAAATAAGAATTATTTCCAAGAAATGCTTTGACAAAGAAATATACATACACAAGTATTGAGATATTATCCTAACAAATGGTACAAATGTTAAAAAAAGGGAAAACATCCAACAAGATAATTTTTTATTCTTTGTTTTTATAAGGAGAAAATAAGTAAAATATAGTTATTCTTTTATTTTTATGAGGAGAAAATAAGTGGCATATAGTTTGTGTTTATTATGCCTTACTTTTGTTCTTTATATACTGTCCATTTCAGAACTAATGACTTATTTTAATCGATAGTCTATTTTTTATTTATGTCCATAGTCAATGACTGTTATTTTTTAGTTTATTAGCTGTCTGGTGTGCTTAACTTATTTAGTTTTTCACACGTTTCTTTTGCACAATTCCTACATCACATAATTTGATTTCACACATTCACACAATCCTATGAATGTTTAAGCATGAGGTTGGCGAATGTTTTTGCACGAAGGTGATGGACTTGAGCGAGATGGATGTGGGCAAGTATTTGATGTACAGCTCTGTTCGTCGTTCCTTGTTGGCTTTGCAAGTGTGTGTTGCTGTTGTGGAGGTCCCATAATGGAATGGAGCTGTGAGTGCAGAACCTCGTAGTTTACTGGCTTTGTATGCGTAAAAGTCATCGTTATGTGTCACTGAAAGCGGTCGTTTTTCGTAGTAATACTTCACAGACGACTAGTTTACAATAGGATAGGGATTTGGGAAGGTATGTCGTCTATTCTTCACCCATCTTCTTTCTTGGTCTCAATCTTGTGAATCTTCAACTTGTGTTCTTCCTGCTTTTTCTCTGCTTCTTACTTGATTCTTGGTTCTTCTCTGGGCAGGATATGGAAATATTTGTTGATAACTAGCCGCTTTGAAGTTTTCCTCTTAGTAACAGTTTGATAAATGGTTTGGACATGTCATTTCTACTTTTGTGGACGTTTTCTTCAGTTTCGTGCATCAGTGTGCTGTTTAATAGCAGTAGTGTGACTTTTACACATATTTTTTGCCAGTGGTGGCTTGCCCAAGCGGTCTTATCATCGGGCCATTTTTTGCTCGCTCCACTGAGTGGGGGCGATCGGAGACCTTTCCGGCGTTCGGCGTCCAGTCACGTCACTGCAGGGTTCTGCTACTGTGCGGTTCCGTGTTCGTTCCAGCAGGGTTCCGCCTAGCCATCAAATTAATATTGCCCACTTCAGGTACAAGGGCCTTCTGTTGGTCTCGCTGTCCTTTCCCTTCTTTCGACGCTTCTACCTTGTAGGAATCGTGTCTTGCTAATTACGTCCTTTCCTTTCTTGATACTTCTTGCGTTGCAACTTGTGGGTCTTTGCATCTGGTCTTTGCTGCAGTTTTTACAATGGTTCTTACAAAAAGTTTTACTTATAATCATCTGACATATGTCTAGTACCTACATTATTTTATGCCTTCTTAAAAAGCTTTACAAATTTTGGCATCCTTATCATGTTAAAATTCTAAGATATTTTGAGTCTTAACTTCCAGAAGAATCCTCAAATTCGTTTTTTTATTTTTGTGTAGTGTCATGGTGTATAGCATTTTAGTATTTCATGCTGTTAAACTATCTACGCTTTATCCCTTTACCTTAATCTATGGTTCTATTGGTGTTATTAATGAAACTACTTTCTTTTTCCCACCTTCCTCTCTCTTCGTTCTTCTTTCTCCTAACGATCTTATCTGCAACATAATCTTGAAATATTGTGCTGATTATTTACCAGTAATAAAATTAATCTTCAAACTTTTTGATATGGTTCACATGGTAAAGTCCTAAGGTTTTGCCTGTTTTTGGGTTCATTAGTTCCACAGCATTATCATGAGCAATTTGGCTAATTATGACAGGGCCTTTGTATGCAGTGTAAAACTTATGTATTCTGTGTTTCTGTTAGCTGGAGAGATGGTGTGTTTTTACAAATACTTTCTGGCCTACTGAGAATGTTCTTTTAATTGCTGTTCTATCTCCTCTTTCTTTTCTTTTAATGGCTGCCTTTCTGATGTTGGAGAGTGCTGTTGCTATGACTTGTTTGTGCTGTCTACATGGTACAACAGGAAATCTAACATTTTCTCTGGTTATGTTTGGGGGTTCAATATTTTTAAGTACAGTAACTGGAGGTAGTAGTGTAGTGCTATGTGGCATTTCATTTATTACTTCTTGAAAATCTTTAAGGTATATATCCCAAGTGTTGTGTCTTTTGCCTGCATATAATCGGCATAAAGTGCCTATGTCCTTCATAGATCGTTCTGCTGGATTTACGCTAGGTTTGTACTTAAATATGTAGATGGGTTTTATTTTGTGTTGTTTTAACGTGTTCTGCCATTGCACTGATTTGTATTGTGGGCCATTATCCGAAATTATTCGTTCCACTCGACCTACTTGTCTGAGAAAATCTTGTCTAAATGCTTTACTTATAGTAAGACCTGTGGCCCGTTTTAATGGTGTCAAGGTAACATATTTAGAAGTAAGTTCAAAAACGACAAATATGAAAATATATCCATTTTTTGTGCGTGGGAGGAGCCCCATCAAATCTATTGCAGCTATTTGTTTTAATCTTTTAGGGATTATTGGAAACATAGGTGGTTTGGTTTGGAAAGTGACGTGTTTAGCCCTCATGCATTTTTTGCATTTGACTAGTACTGTTCTAATTCGTCTTTCCATATTAGGAAAATGGCTTGTTTGTTTTATTTTTAAAAAGCATTTCTTTGGTCCAAAGTGGCCATTACTTAAATGTGTATACCATATGTACTTATTAATTAGTTCATCTGGGACATAAATTAACCATTCATTCGTTGCAACATTTCGTCTAAAAAATAAAACATCGTTTTTTACGAGATATTGCTGTCGAATGTCTGGAAAATCCTTACTTCTCCACTTGTGTTTGATTCCTAGTGTTTCGGGATCCTTGTCCTGTTCTTTGCCTATGTCTTTCAATGCTGTCGTAATGTAGTTTTCTAAAGGTACTTGTTTCATATAGTACATTGTAAACTGGTTCTGCTGCTTCCACACCTATGTTAGTGGATGCACCCTGTGGACATCGTGATAAAGCATCTGCTAATACATTTGCTGGTCCTGGTATGTGTGTAACAGTGAAGTCAAATTCTTGTAGTATTAACATCCATCTGGCTAACCTCCTATGAGTTAGTTTGGCGGATAACAGAAATTCCAATGCTTTGTGGTCAGTGTATACTTTTGTTTTTGTTCCGAACAGGAAGCATCGAAAACGTTGGAAGCCCCATACAATGGCCAATGCTTCCAGCTCCATGACTGAATAGTTTTTCTCGCTTTTTGTGAGTACCCGACTGCCAAATGCAATTGTTCTATATGATCTTAGCCCTGCCTGTTCGTATGCTTGGAATAAAACAACTCCTAAACCTGTTTTCGCGCTATCAGTGGCCATACAAAAATTTTGTGTTAGATCAGGATGTGTTAAAATCGGTACTGTTGTTAGTGCGTTTTTCACTTTTAAAAATTCTTCGTTGGCTTGTTGATCCCATACCCATGGCGTGTTTTTTCCAGTCAATGCACATAGGCGTGGTGTTGCGAGAGAGTCGATCCAAATAAATTTTTTATAGAATCCGGTGAGACCTAGAAATCCTCTGAGAGTTTTCTTATTATATGGAGTACAGAATTCTTTGATTGCCGTTAGTTTTTCTGGGTCGGGCATTACCCCTCTCTCGGAAATTATGTGTCCTAGAAATTTGACCTCTCGCCTTCCAAATTTGGATTTTGTTATATTTATTGTGACCCCATGCTCTTTCATGATCTGTAAAAACTGATTTAATGTGTCGTTGTTATGTTCCCAAGAGGGTTCTGCTATAATCACATCATCAACATAACAAGTAATTTTTTGTAAAATTTCAGGACTGAGTATAGTATTAAATCCCCTAATAAACGCTGCTGATGATATGTTTAAACCAAATGGCAATCGTTTAAACTGGTAACATCTACCGAATACGATAAATGCTGTAAATTTTCTACACTCTGGGGCCAATTCTATTTGCCAGAAACTACTCCGTAAATCAATTGATGAAAACATCTTAGCACCGTGGAAGTTGTGTATCAATTCCTCTAATTTTTCTGGGCGATCTGTCTCAGTGATTATGATTGTGTTGATCTGTCTGGAATCAAGCACTAATCTGATGCTCCCATCTCGTTTTTGTACAATATGGAGCGGTATGTTATATGTGGAGGTAGCTGGTTCAATAATATCGTCATCTAACATTTTAGATATCCCCTGGAATACTTTATTCCTGTAGCTTAATGGGATTGTATAGGGTGGCACTCTAAATGGTTTGTGCTGTTTTACTTCAAACTTGTACTGAAAGTGCTTAATACTGCCAGTCTTAGGTAAAAATACCTCCGCTTTATCTCGTAAAATACCCTCTAATTCTCTTTTACTGTGTTCCGAAATTTCTTGAACTTCTTGCAATTTTTCGTCGATTTCTTTATGGACGTCTAAAATGAGTTGAGGCGATTCCCCCTTTTGTGCATACCATTATATTTCTTCATCCTCTTTATCTCGCGTCATTCTTAATTGTTTGTTTATAAATCGTATTTCTTCTAATTTTAGCTTTTGCTCAAAGAGAAGTGTGACATTCCCGAATGTTACGCTACCTTTTCCCATATCTATTATCGCTCGTCTCTCATTTAAAAAATCTGCACCTATAATCAAATTTACAGTTAGTTCGGGTATAATCACGAAGTTCGCTTCGATCTTTTGACCTTGGCACGAAAGAGTTAACCTTGTTTGTCTCGTAACTTCCGCAGCATTGTTTCTAATAGGATCTCTTACTTTAATCTTACGTGTTTTCAAAACTGGCAATTCCTCATTGGCACTACACTGCGTGAATAAATGTTCTAAGATCGCAGTCAGTTCACTTCCGCTATCAATTACAATATTGACTGGGATATGTTTTACCATGGCCTTCACAACTGGTTGAATTTGAAAGGATTGGTTCTGTTCTTCTTCTTCTTGCATCAACGAATCCTCCACTGAATCATACATGAGTCTTTTTAGGAATTTCCCTTGTGAATTCGAACTTTCTGTTGGATAAGCTTCGACTGCTACTTCTCTCTCTTTTATCTCTTCTTCTCTATTTCTTCCTTCATTTACGCTTTCTTCAAAATCCTCTACTTTTTCCTCATCCTCGTTTATCTTCTCCTTCTTCGTCGCTACTTCCACATAATCGCATCTAAATGCTCTAATTATCGCTTCATAACTTCCTTCATTATATATCTTGGGTTGTGTGCCCACTCGTAACTTATTTTCAACTTCTGTCGACTGCGCATTATCCTCATTGAATTCACTTTCCCTGGTTTCCATCTCAAATAGCTCTGCAATACTCATTACTTCTTCCTTTCCTCCTACATTCGTTGTGCATGCCTCTGGTAATTCATCTTCCTCGTCAGTATTCTCAATTAATTTCGTCCCAACACGATATTGTTATTTTCCTGTCTTCGTTTTCATCGGGTACCTGCGGATTTGTTTCTTCCTTCTTCTCTTCTCGTGATAAGATTTTTACTTCTCTGTTCAAGGTGCTGCAGTTGCCCTGGGTCGGTGCGTCATTCTCTTTGGCATGGGCGCTTAGCTGTCAATTCGAACGTTTATCGGGATTTGGTGGTCTTACTTCCACCTCTTCTATCTTTATTCTTTTTTCTTGTTCAGCTTGTTGATAGTGGTTTCTTTGTTGATAATTTGTTGGTCTATTGGTTCTCCAGTACCGGTTCCGGTTGTCGTTATTCCCTCTGTAATAGTTGTTGCCGTTCCTGGGTGAATTATAGTTATTGCCATATTCTCTTCTAAATCAATAACTGGTTCTTTGTTGAAATCTATTGTCGTTTCTTGGTGCGGAAGTTATCACATGGTTCGTAATTATACTTTCTTCGTACTGTGTCTTGTGGATTCCACTGCTTTTTGCTTTCGTTTTCACGTGCGCTTCGTTTTTCTCTTGCGTCATCTTCCGAAAATATGAACTCTAGTTCCCTTAGAATACATTTAAATGCTTCGACGTCATTGCCTCCGCGACCTACTAATGATTGCTGGTATTTCAATGGTAGCTTCATCGCGCATAATTTAATCAAATCTCCGTCACTGTATGGTACATCTAAGCATTGATTTTTCTTTGCCATTAATTCGAAAAATTTCACGGGACTCTTCTCTCCTGAATTTTCAAAATATGGGTTCTCTAATAATTCGTACTTCACTCTGTTCTGTGCTTCGCTGGACCAATATCGTGAGAGAAACTTCTCTCTGAAATCGTACGATCGGCATGTCGCTGCAACATTCTGCATGGTTTCTGCGACTGCTCCTGGCATGCGTGCACATATAAAGTCTAATTTGTGTGCTAGCGTCCGGTGTTCTGGTAATCCTACTCGGAATTGATCAATAAAAGTTCGTGGATGTAATGAGTTTCCTTCTTGAAAGTGTTGAAATTTTCTGACTGTGAGGAAATGATCGTTGTCGTACTTCGTCATAGTTCCATATGAAATTCGCGATTCTTCGCCACTTTTGTTTCTGATCATTTCTCGCGTCGTTCTTTCCGGTTGTGGTAGATCCATTGGATATTGTCCACTGTAACTTTCGCCTACCCTTGCGTAGTATCGTTGGAGTGGTACGCAATAATTTTCTTCCATCGGTTGTGAACGTGTAGCTGAATGCACTGCACTGTACTCTTCGCGACCTGGCTTTCCATTGTCAGATATTGGTTCGGTATTTAGTCTGGCTAACCTTGCCGCTTCATTGCACGATCCAAGCTGTCTTGAAACATACATTTGTGGTTCCGCATGTGTTTGTGATGACGTTTGTTCATCAAGAATTTCGAAACGTGTTTGTTGCTGTGCAGGCTGTCTGATTTCACGTATTTTACTTTCCGCCTGTGATTGGAATCGCAAATGCGTAATATCTTCGTTAATTGCTTGATTTTCCGGTGCTGTTACAGATACGGATGTGGTTGCAGACTCTGTGCTTGTTCGATCCTGTTCACTACGCTCTTCAATGGTTTGCAATAACTCTGTTCGCAATTTCTGAAATTGTCGCTTCGTTTGCGCTTCTATTTTGACTATGCGGTTATCATATCTTTTCAGTGCTGCTTTTGTGATACGTTTGTGTAAGACACTGTTTTCAACAATTTCACGCGCTGTAGCTGTTGCTTGTCTAGTAATTTCGTTTATCTGTTTCTCTAGTTTCTTGACTTCTCCCTGGGTGTTGTTACGTAATGTTTTGATCTCGTCCTGAATGTCAAATGGCTCTGAGCACTATGGGACTCAACTTCTGAGGTCATTAGTCCCCTAGAACTTAGAACTAGTTAAACCTAACTAACCTAAGGACATCACAAACATCCATGCCCGAGTCCTGAGTGTCATTACGCAATGTTTGTACGTCCGCTTGTATCTTGTCAATGTCTGTTCTCAATTGATTGTGACCTGTTATTAAGTTTCCTATCACTTCTCGAGATTCTTTTGCCTCGTCTTCAATATGACTTAGGTGTAACTGAATTTTTTTTGTTTTGTTCTTTAATCTCACGCATTTGTCTCGTGGTTTCTGCAATTTGTTTCGTCGTTTCTGCATTTTGTTTCGTCATTTCTGCATTCTGAATTTTAATTTGTTTCGCAATTTCTTTATTTTGTCTTGTCATGGTTTCCGTCATTAATTGTAATAATTCTGCCAGATTGGTGGGTCCTATTGCGTTTTCTTCCGACGTCCTACGCTCTGTGTTTTCGCCCAAGTGTTGGTTCGCAACCGATTGCATTGAACTGTACTGTGACACGTATCTGCTCGCATTCCTTGTACTCTGTGGTGAGGGAGCTCTGATTACTTGTACTATGGGTTCTACGTATTCAAGGCGCAAGTTAGAATCCTCATCGACTGTCTCTCTACTTTCCTGCTCCTCTGTCGTATGCTGACCTTGGTTTTCTGCGCCTTGACGTACATTATCCTCGTTATGGTGCGTTATATGTCCTATTTCTCGCGATACTGCATCGTCTGTTGTACTGTCCTCTATTCTCTGTCCATTTTCATGCTGGGTCTCTACCTCAATTCGGTCAAGGTCTCGATCTGCCATTGCTAATCTTTCCGAATCCCTTATTTTCTGTTTTAAAAGCAATTCACACGCCCTACTTCGCGTCAACATGCGCTCATACGATCTCACGCGTTTCATAAACTTTTTGTTCACACGACTTGAAAAACCATTCACTTACTTGTTGGGTCAGAACCAACTAGTCAACGATGTATCCGCCACCTGTGCGCTTGCATTGAGGAGAAAACTTAATTCTAACAATATTAAAATTCACAACTTAATTATGCTATTCTCTGACACTTTCTATCTATCGCTGCAGTACTGTTTTCGACTATGTATAACTTTAGAGAAAAAAAATTTTTACTACGAAAATTTTTTCAGCGAAGTATTTTTCTGACCTAGTTAGGCATGTGGTCGACCTTCAATCATGGTATTTTACCATCCTGGCAGGGTCGCCATTTTCTAAACATTCCGCATGGTGTCTGTTTGTTCTATATCGTGTCTCCCTACCACTTTCACGCAACGACGCTCTGAGCGTGTTTTTTAGGGAATTGACTAGTTTGAACCTGGGACCTGTTGCTGGTAAGGAGACGTCAGACCACACATGACATGTAGAATTCAGAAGAGTTCAGTGAGACTAGCGATGATATAACCAAATACTTAATGATTTCAGCGACAGCTCCACTGCACTCCCTGTAAAGAAATCTTAATACTAACTAAATTTAGTGGAAGGGGTTCAAGGGTTTCCTATTTTTAGTTAGCTGGTAAAATAACGTCGAAAAAGCAGTTAAGTTTACCATTGGAAATTTTATCCTACTCACAAAACATCGTTTATAAATTGCACTATTGATAAAAGGAAATGTTTTAATACAGTATGGTAAAAACCGACTGCGTTCAACAAAAATGTGAACGAATATTCCCTGAATGGGTTTCCAAGTTCTACAATGGATCGAAGGATGACCTATGCCATATCACATCTATACTCTAGGTTTAAATTAAGTTTCACGAAAGAGAAAACTATCAAAATGGTCTACAGTGACTCTCAATTATCTTTAATTACTTATCTAACTTGTCGTAAATTACAGTAGCTGATGTGGCTTCTCAATAACTATATAACAGAAAAATCATCGCGTTTCAGATTTTTACTTCAAGTGGCAAATGTGAACACCATGAGCTTTAGTTGACGATCGACACTAGTATTACGCAAAAAGGGGTGTAACAGATGAGACTTCTGCAGTTCTGAGTGAAGCTTTATGCGCTGTTATGCGGCATCGCGTGCGTTCATTACCTTGTCGGTGTTCGTCAGGGGGCAGCGGGCAGCACAGCTCCGCTCACCTCTCCGTCTCGGAAGCAACTCTCCTCTAACTTCTCCTTACTACAATTTACCGAAGTTGGTTTAGAAAAAACTATCTGGCTGTGTTTTCATCTGACCAATCAGGTTCTCAATGTTAACCTTAAGCTCCGCCTACAAAAATTCTGTCTATCCAATGAGAAACGTTATACTTTTCGTGGTGGGGCAATGTTTTTAAAGTTTGCAACGTAACAGAGAAGCGAAAAAGTCTCACGCTAAAACTTGCAGCTGGTGTGGTCCTTTTAGCGTTATCGTAAGATCTATACTGTTCTTCTGGAGGGCTCTATCTTTTAACATGGGCTGGGGGGTGGGTGGTCCTAACGTAACAGAGACGCGAAAAAGTCTCACGCTAAAACTTGCGGGTGGTGTAGCCCTTTTTGTGTTATCGTAAGATCTGTACTGTTCTTCTGGAGGGCTCTAGCTTTTAACATTGGCTGGGGGGTGGTCTTGACGTAACAGAGACGCGAAAAAGTCTCACGCTAAAAACTTGCGGGTGGTGTGGTCGTAGCAGTTAGCTGGCGACGTGGATGTCCTTCCGACCCTTATCGTAGGGCCTTCCAGCTTGACACGGTTCTGCTCTCTGCTTCTGTTCTCGTTTCTCCCCTCAGAACTGCGTCTGTCTCACGGTGGGAAGGTATGACATGCATTTAGGCATTCTTGTGTTAGTCTGTGGTATTCCATTTGCTCACTCGTTGCTCGTATTACTTTGGTTAATTTAATGTCACGATTTATTCGGAGCTATGTGAAATACTACTGGATTTGCTTATCATGTCAGGGTTTTCATGGAAGGTGTTGGATTTGCCTGACACCTTACATACTTTCTGCTGACACTGGGCGACGCATGAAAGGCCTGATGAGTAGTAACTATCTGGGCTGACTTCAGCAAGACAATGCAAAAACGAAACTGCAGATAGGTGTCGAAACACTAGAGTCTCAGGGGAGACGCCCTGTATATTTATTGCGACCTGGGCAAATAAGCTTTTGTAGTAAGAAGAGTACTTTATTTAAATTCATAGATGGCTGTCCTGCTGACAGTGTCAGGTGACGATAATAAACAGCTGAATTACTTTTTTCTATCTGTCTCGTTCCCATGTGATTGCCCCTTATATAAATGTGGATTTGCAGTTTGTGAGCTAATTGTTTCTTGGATATTTATCCACATTGTGTGTCGAATTACGTCCGCAGCTCGTGGTCGTGCGGTAGCATTCTCGCTTCCCGCGCCCTGGTTCCCGGGTTCGATTCCCGGCGGGGTCATGGATTTTCTCTGCCTCGTGATGACTGGGTGTTGTGTGCTGTTCTTAGGTTAGTTAGGTTTAAGTAGTTCTAAGTTCTAGGGGACTGATGACCATAGATGTTAAGTCCCATAGTGCTTTGAACCATTTGTCGAATTACGTCTCGTTTAATGCACTTTATAAAAATAAACTGTAAACGTTCGTTTGGTCAAAATCGCGTATATTCGAAAGTTCTTGATCGATTGCTTTTGAAATTTTGACAAACGTTGCATTCTAATAAGGGCGTGTTTTAAGAACCTAGTTCTTTAATATATGGCGTACAATACTTGCATATGTGGCTTTTTGATATTTTATGTAACAACTTTTACCTATTATTAAATTTATGTAAATTTATGTATTACATATATTTAAAAATATGTAAATAAAAGCATCCGCATTTATCAGTGAAATGTTGCGCCAAAATTTCAAAGTAACCACTCAAAAACATTCGGAGCGTGTGATTAGGAGCATCTTCATTTTCTATATGTGTACAAACGTAGATATTAGTTTCTTCAAAATCTCTGTTCATAAATAACTTTAAAATTTTGACACAACCCTGCATTCGAATACACCACTGGTACG
Source organism: Schistocerca piceifrons (assembly GCF_021461385.2). Classification (NCBI taxonomy): domain Eukaryota; kingdom Metazoa; phylum Arthropoda; class Insecta; order Orthoptera; family Acrididae; genus Schistocerca; species Schistocerca piceifrons. The sequence continues at coordinate 423,544,226 of NC_060138.1, read as the reverse complement.
CCATCTTTATATACTATAAGGGGAAACGTTATAAAAATATAAATTTTGGTTTGTTCAAAAATCATTAATCTCCAAAAGTTCTTGCTGACTGCTTTGAAATTTTGACGCAACATTGAATTCTAATATGGGCGCCTTCCTAGGTACCTATTTCTTTAATATGCATTTAATACATATAATGTATACATACATGTATGTAATATATAAAGGGAAAACTTTGGTACCATAAATCCCAAAATGTACTTCAAATTTAGATACTTACAGACTATATAGATACTTACATTTTTAAAATACATAAATATATACAAAAATATACCATACTGGAACGTCGTTAACAAACAGGAAAATTCAATTTATTGCTCATTGGCTTGTGATTAGAATACTACTACAGAATCTGAACTTGCAGCAACAATAAACAAGGCTTATGGTCAGACAAAGGGGGGGGGGGGGGGGGGAAAGGAGATGGACGGAAGGGTGGGAGGAAATGGACATAGAAAACTGGTAGAAGGAGATGAATGGAGAGAGAGAGCGCAGGAGGAGATGGAGAGAGGGGGTAGAAGAAGATGGACAAAGAGGGGGCGGAGTATGTGATGGACGGAGAGAGGAGGTAGGAGGAGGAGATGACAAAGGAAGAGCAAGGGGGAGACGGACAGCGGAGAGAAGCAGATTAGCACGTATATACACACATCAAAAAGAGTTTTGCACCACTTTGGTTCCGAGAGTTCCGGAACCTGTACACAAAATTGGAATAGAGATCAACATAAACACCATTTCCGCCCTTTTTATTGCTCATTAAAACCACACATTGCATGCTGTACCACCAAACAGGGAGACCTTCAGAGGTGTCGGGCCAGACTGCTGTATCCACCGGTACCTATAATTACCAGTAGCACGTCCTCTTGCATTGATGCATGCCTGTTTTCGTCGTGGCATACTATCCACAAGTTCACCAAGGGACTGTTGGTCCAGATTGTCCCACTCGTCAACGGCGATTCGGCGTAGGTCACTCAGAGTGGTCGGTAGGTCACGCCGTCCATGAACAGCCCTTTTCAATCTAACCAAGGCATGTTCGATAGGGTTCATGTCTGGAGAACATGCTGGCCAGTCTAGTCGAGCGATGTCGTTATCCTGAAGGAAGTCATTCACAGGATGTGCACGATGGCGGCACGAATTGTCGTCCATGAAGACGAATGCCTGGCCAATATGCTGTCGATATGGTTTTACTATTGGTCGGAGGATGGCATTCATGTATCGTACAGCCATTACGGCATCTTCCATGACCACGAGCGGTGTACGTCGGTACCACAAAATGTCACCCCAAAACATAAGGGAACCTCCACCTTGCTGCACTCGTTGGCAGTGTGTCTGAGGCGTGCAGCCTGATCGGGTTGCCTCCAAACACGTCTCCGACGATTGTCTGGTTGAAGGCATCTGCGACACTCATCGATGAAGAGAACGTGATGCCAATCCTGAGCGGTCGATTCGGCATGTTGTTGGGCCCATCTGTACTGCGCTGCATGGTGTCGTGGTTGCAAAGGTGGACCTAGCATGGACGTCGGGAGTGAAGATGCGCATCATGGAGCCTATTGCGCAAAGTTTGAGTTGTAACACGACGTCCTGTGGCTGCACGAAAAGCTTTATTGAACATGGTGGCGTTGCTGTCAGGGTTCTTTGGAGCCATAATCCACAGGTAGCGGTCATCCACTGCAGTAGTAGCCATTGGGTGGCCTGAGCGAGGCATGTCATCGACAGTCCCTGTCTCTCTGTATCTCCTCCATGTCCGAACAACATCGATTTGTTTCACTCCGAGATGCCTGGACACTTCCCTTCTTGAGAGGCCTTCCTGCCACAAAGAAAAATGCAGACTCGATCGAACCTCGGTATTGACCGTCTAGGCATGGTTGAACTACAGACAACACGAGCCGTGTACGTCCTTCCTGATGGAATGATTGGAATTGGTCAGCTATCAGACCCCTCCGTCTAATAGCCGCTGGTCATGCTTGGTTGGTTACATCTTTTGGCGGGTTTAGTGACCTCTCTGAACAGTCCAAGGGACTGTGTCTGTGATACAATAGCCGCAGTCAACGTCTAACTTCAGGAGTCCTGGGAACCGGGGTGAAGCAAAACTTTTTTTGATGTGTGTATAATTCCCGTACATATATTTAAGTAGACTGAGCCACAGCAAAGCGTGACCAGGTAGAACCAGCGTGCTATAAAATACGCACGTCTTATAGTGTCCGACACTGAAATAGCTGGCTTCGAGCAGTCAGGAAGGAGTATGTAGGTTTTCATTGGCGAAGCATTTAGTCCGCATGAAAGCTTTAAATGTGACAGATATGCGTTGAGTGACGTTTGTTTACATATCGTAATTCGTCATGCCATGGTATTCAAAAGCCGTTGTGGGACCCTGCTTACATTTTTTCTGAAGATTAATAATTCTTCAGTCTGAATGAGTGTAAATTCAGTTAATTCCGGAAGAAGTAATAATTTTATATTGTTACTTATTCCGAGGTTATAAACTACAGATCTTATATTCATTTCACTAGAAAAGTATCACTTTTCTTCCACTTTTAATATGTTTTTTGGCAAAATTCTGGTTCAGTTTGAAACGTCAATTGTTTTTATTATTAAATTTTTGCATGAATACGGTTTTCTCTGCTAGAAATGTTATTAGGGATCCTCCTGTATCGTCACGGGCTGAGTACTGTAGGTTAAGGGATGGTGGGTGGAAAGAAACTCAGGGGCAAGCCTAGGTATAAGTATAGTCTATAGAGAATAATTTTGTGTCTGGAGGATAGTGTGCCTAGGAACATATGATGATGGTGTTCGGTTTTTCTTCATTGTCTACTGTTTTCGTTGTTGTGAGACATGAGGTTGTATTTTGTGCAGCATTTGTAAATATTTGGCGTTCTACACATGTATGTGCTGTGTAACATATTGAAGCTATTTGAAAGATATCGTTAATTCTTCAGTGACAGAATTCTATCGTACGGAAAATTCTATATAGTTTTAAAATTAGTTGTAAAACTTGTGGACAGCTAAGTCATACTACATCGGTCGTGCACTTTCTGGTACCTCGAAATGAAAGTCCTTTAGCGTGGAACATATGCCGTTCACGAATCTCTTAACAATTTTACCTATTTGTAAATGAAAACTTGCGTAAGTTTCCAAATGTATTTAACTAATTGGTTTTTGATAATACTTCTGCTTAACATATCACTTCTGAGCGTTGATATGTTGCTGAGTTATAACGTAACACATAGGCTATTAAATATAGTTTTAACAAGATTTTCTCGATTACAGTGTTTTTTAATTTCAATAGAATATATGTTTTTAGGTATAAGACCAATTTGTACCTTGGAACACTTTATCGCATTTGCAAAAACCTTACTTTTCACGAGTAGTTTATGTAATTTCAAAAAAAGACTGCAGCAAACATAAAGTGAAAGCCTTCATTTGAAAATGGAGTAAGAAAATACATTAAAATTTTATTATAGGGCTGGCCATAGGTGAAAATGTGATAAGTATTCCAAGGCACAATTCCCTCTCCTATTCTGATCATTGATGATGTCGCATGCAGCAGTTCAGGGACAAACTAGAGGAACAGAGAGCTGCAACCAAGGAATCTTTTGTTGATAACCAAAACAGTAACATGAGGAAAAAAGGCATTATTCTAATCTCTGATTTTTACAAACAAGCGAGAGCGTGTAAGATTATTTTGATTTTACCTAGGTCATTTACTTCATGAACAGAAATCGATTTATATGATCAAAAGTATCCGCACACCCACAAAAACATACGTTATTCATGTTACGTGCATTGTGCTACCACCTAGTGCCAGGTACTCCATATCAGTGACCTCAGTAGTCATTAGACATCGTGAGAGGGCAGGATGGGGCGCTCCACGGAACTCGCGGACTTCGAACGTGGTCAGGTGATAGGGTGTCACTTAACGTCATACGTCTCTAAGCGAGATTTTCACACTCCTAAACACTCCTAGATCCACTGTTTTCGATGTGATAGTGAAGTGGAAACGTGAAGGGGCACGAAGAGCACAAAAGCGCATAAGCCGACCTCGTCTGTTGACTGACAAAGACCACCGGCAGTTGAAGAGGGTCGTAACGTGTAATAGGCAGACATCTATTCAGACCATCAGACAGGGATTCCAAACTGCATTAGGATCCAGTGCAAGTCCTATGGCAGTTAGGCGGGAGGTGAGAAAACTTGGATTTCATGGCCGAGCGACTGCTCATAAGCCACACATCACGCCGGCAAATGCCAAACGACGCCTCGCTTGGTGTAAGGAGCGTAAACATTGGACGATTGAATAGTGGAAAACCGTTGTGCGGAGTGACGAATCACGGTACGCAAAGTCGCGACCCGATGGCATATTCGGAGGCGGTGGTGTTATGGTGTGGTCGTGTTTTTCATGGAGAGGGCTTGCGCTCCTTGTTGTTTTGCGCTGCACTATCACAGCACAGGCCTACATTGATGTTTTAAGCCCCTTCTTGCTTCCCACTGTTGAAGAGCAATTCGGGGATGGCAATTGCATCTTTCAACATGATCGAGCACCTGTTCATAATGCATGGCCTGAGGCGGAGTGGTTACACCACAATAACATCCCTGTAATGGACTGGCCTGCACAGAGACCTGACCTGAATCCTATAGAACACCGTCGAGATGTTTTGGAACGCCGACTTCGTGCCAGGCCCCACCGACCGATATCGATGCCTCTCCTCAGTGCAGCGCTCTGTGAAGAATGGGCTGCCATTCCCAGAGAAACCTTCCAGCACCTGATTGAACGTATGTCTGGGAGAATGGAAGCTGTCATCCAGGCTAAGAGTGAGCCAACACCGTATTGAATTCCAGCATTACCGATGGAGGGCGCCACGAACTTGTGAGTCATTTTCAGGCAGGTGTCCGGATGCTTTTGATCACATAGTGTATATTGCATACAGAATCACGGAAAAGCTGGTAGTAGCCAACCCCTAAATGGAGATCAGTTTGAGTTCTGAAGAAATGTAGGGACGCAAGAGCCACTACTGACCCTACGACTGTCTAAGAAGATAAGTTGAATAAAAGCAACCCTATATTTACAGCATTTGCAGATTTAGATATATCTTTCGATATTACTGACTGAAACACTTTCTTCCAAATTCAGAAGGTAGCAGACATAAAGAACAGAGCCAAAAGTTGCCTAGAATTTGTACAGAAACCAGACCGCAGCAAAAGGAGATTGAAGGGTAAGCCGTAGTTGAGAAGGAAGTGAGACAAATGTTGTATCCTGTGCAAGACGTTATTCAGTCTGTACATTGAGCAAGCTGCGGCGAAAACCAAGAAAAATTTGGAAAATGAGTTACAGTGTAGTAGAAAAACTAGAGACTCTGAGATTCGTCGATGACGTGATAATTCTGTCAGCCAGCAACGAACTTGAAAGAGCGGTTGGATAGTGTTTGGAAAGCAGGTTATAAGATGAATACCAACAAAAGTAAATGAAAAATAACGGAATATACTTTAAAAATCAGTTGATGCTAACACATTTCGATTAGAAAACGGACACTTGCTTTTGGCGAGCAAAATAACTGTCGATGGCTGATGTCGGTACTATAAAATGCAGACTAGTGACAGCGAAAAAGTGCTTCTGAAAATCAGAAATTTGTTAAAACTAAACATAAATTTAAAGGATGGGAAGTCTTTTCTGAATATATTTGTCTGCATTGCGGTCATTTACGGAACTGAAACGTAGACAATAAACAGTTCAGACAAGAGGAGAACAGAAAGACTTGAAACGTGGTACTACAGATGCTGAAGACTAGATGGGTAGATTGAATAACTAATGAAGTGGTACTGATTCGAATTAATGAATAAAGAAATGTCTGGCACAGCTTGACTAAATGAAAATATCGGTTGATAGGATATATCCTGAGGCATCAAGGAGTGTTTCATTTGGTAATAGAACGGTGTACGTGGGTAAAAGTTGTAGAAGGAGACTTACGTACGACTACAGTAAGCAGATTCAGAACGATGTCTGTCGCAGTAGTTATTCGGAGATGAAGAGGCTTACACAGGATAGAGTAGCATAGAGAGCTGCATCAAAGCAGCCTTCGGACTGAAGACAACAATATCAATGCAACATTCATAGTTCTTGTCAATCAAGCGTCGCGTGCGAAACTTTTGCACATTTATGGTTTTAAATAATGACAGTGTTTGGAATAAGTGAAGTCGGTGGGATAAGGGTAGTTGTGGGAATGAAGAAAAAACATCTTCAAAAGTGAGCCGAACGACGTGAAATAATAATCGTGAATTCATGATACATTCTAGTATATCCAAATCATCCAGTTAATAAATGTCTCAAAACGGTGTTTGTAATAAGATAATTTCGAAAGGGAGTCTCTTTAATAAGTTAGCATGGTGAAATACAGATGTGACGTTAGGCGTCTATGATGCCTGTTTGCCTATTATGTTAAAATTTTCCACAAATAGTGCGTTTTAGCGGTAAATAGATACGCAATGTCAGAACCTGGTTAAAAAAATATTTTACGATACTTCATCCGTCCCTATACGATTGTAATGTGTTGAGGAAAAGGGTTAATGACAAGTTTTTCCACTCGAGCTGGTTACCACCCCCTCGCCAGCATCGATTAGCGACCAGAGGAGATAACGTGATGAACAGTAGTTGCATATACCCCTAACGTCAATCGATGAAAAGAAAAACGGCAATGGTTCTATAGTAATCATTCCACCAGTGTAATAAATAGTAGTTGCTTGCACCCCTAACTTCAGCCGATGGAAATAAAAACGATAATGAGTCTAATCAAATAATTCCAGTAATACTACAATTTCTTTCGTAAATGGCATTCGTAATACTGTTTCTAAAGTAACTTGTGTGTCCTCACAGTCTCATTAGCAGAGTGCAGCTAAGCTGTTGTTCCTTTTGTCTGATATTCTTTCCTTCAGTATTTACTCAGTGCGTTCTGAATAATCATACAACGAACAATAAAGTCGTCAATAAAGTGTAATTAATACCAAAATAATATGTGCGAAGAGCCAGATGCATCCTTCACTAATCAAGTACCAATCTAGAGCTCCGTAAATCTGGAATGTTGAAATGCGTCCAGAATTGAGGCAATTGCATTCATATGCTCTAAATCGAAATCGAAGCAATTACGAATGCAAATTGACAAGACAATTGCCGCTTCGAATCCAATACATAGCGATTTCGGAGCTCAATCATTAGCGCCAGTACCTCTCGTTACGCGTTGCCGGTTATTTCCTATCCTAACAAGTACATTTAAGAGAAATACCGTTCCACTGCACAGACCGGCGCAGTGTAATTGACGGCACGCGCCCACCTAATGGTACCGAATTTAAAATGCCGAAATCGGCTTTCATCCGAAAATTAAAAAAAAAGCGTGCGGAAGTTTTTTCGAGATCCCTTTCGCCGTGAACTAAGCCAAATGAGTAATACGAAAAGACAGAATTAAGCGCAGAGTATTTACCCGTCGGACTGCGCGAGATACGCTTAATTCCGGTCTTTTTATCTGAGCTGTTGCAGGCCAGCACCACAGCAAATTGAATCACGGGTGAGATTTCCATAACAAAAGACGTAAAAAAATAGTTTCGGGGTACAGCGTACAGAGCACGCGCGCGCTCCCGCCGAGAATTAAAACGAAAAAAAAACGAAAGCCTGATTACGACAGTCATGAGTTTTAATTAACTCGTGACGTTTGAGGAATTATGTAGTCATTCCCGAGGGCCCAACAGGAAGGCGCCGTGGAGGCAAGGAGAATTTCGCACTCTGCAGGTGGCGTCGGCGCTTCCCAAGCGCTGACTACCCCTCTACACGTGTCCACTAAGACAGACGCTGTGCTGTCACCCCCCACATGGACAGCAAAATGCGGTTGCAGGGGTGACGCCCTCTGCATGTTCCGGGACAGGACTGATGGCAAGTTCATGAGCAACGGAAATGCTACTTTCGAAAACACATGATGAAACAAGCAGGCCAGTATACAAAGCAGAAGTGAAAATTACACCAGCAGGAAGTGGAAAATAAACATTTCTGGAGGTATGTTGTAGAAACGTTATACAAGTGTCGATCAGTAAATAATATACACAGGAAGAAATAATTTGAGTTGCTTTAAATTTGATGTGTCTTCTGCAAATGTGCGAAGTTTGGAACAATTCCGACAAAGGGAAGAGCTGCAGTATACCGTCAAACTGGCGTCTACGCAAGATACTCGTTCTACGCAACGTGCTGCCATTGAATTTTTGTTTGAAAAAGAAGAAACCGTGTTTAAAATCCATAAAAGTTCGTGTGCAGTGTATGGTTATGATTAGTGCTACTGTTTTCATAATACAGCATATCCTTTTCAGCAAAAAATGACATTTCCTTAAATACATAGAATATTTGTTATGAAAAGACTAAATGAATTACTGTAAACTGGAAAGTCATAGTTATGCATGTATGCCCATTTCTCTCTGATAGAGCATATTTTAGTAAAAAGATGGTCATATTTGTTACATCATCACTCATTCAAGAACTCAAGAACTTTTCTCAAGTCTATTCCTTCTTCCATATTACATTCTCAGACTTGTGCGTGTCATTTTGTTTCCTAAAAAATGTCAAATGCCTACCTTACCCCCCTATTTCGTTTGAATTCACAATATGGACTTCACCCTTAGGCAACATCGAGTTTGTGTAGCACATTGTTACTTTATGAGCATACAGCTGCTTAAGCTATTCTGAATCCTGGACTGGAAACAAGTGACTCATCGTGTTGTTCAATCCTGTTGAAGTCGGAAGTCTGTGCAGCATAGATCAGAAAAAATGCCTAAAGTGGAGCAAAGTATTTAAGTAAAATTACAACAGTTCGCTTCTCAGTATGGTGAGGAAGTGTTATCGACTCAAATACTGTATTCTAAACTGAACAACAACGTAAGCGTAGCTGCGGAGAAGTCATTCAATGCTCAGCAGCAAATGGCAACGGGAAAGCACGAACGTGGAGCACAACGGATTGAAAATGGAAAAGAACTACAGGAAATGCTCTTAGCCGAATCTACATCTACATCATACTCCGCAAGCCACCTAATGGTGTGCGGCGGAGGGTACTTTCGGAACCACTATCTGATCCCTCCAACCCTGTTCCACTCGCGAATAGTGAGTGGGAAGAATGATTGTCGGTAAGCCTCTGTATTGGCTCTAATTTCTCGAATTTTCTCCTCGTGTTCAATACGCGAGATGTATGTGGGGAGTAGTAATAGATCGTTTGACTCCTACTGAAAAGTGCTGTCCCGAAATTTCAATAGTAAATCTCTCCGTGATGTACAACGTCTCTCTTCTAACGTCTACCAGTGGCGTTTGTTTAGCATCTCCGTAAAGCTCTCTCGCCAGTTAAACGATCCCGTGACGAAACGCGCCGCTCTTCGTTGGATCTTCTCATCTCCTCTGTCAGCCCTACCTGATACGGATCCCAGGTAGATGAACAATACTCAAGAATCGGGCGAACAAGCGCCTTATAAGCCACTTCTTTTATGGATAAGTTACATTTACTTAAGATTCTTCCGATGAATCTGAGTCTTGTGTCTGCTTTTCCCACTATCTGTTTTATATGGTCATTCCAGTTAAGGTCGCTCTGGATAGTTACGCCTAGATATTTTACGGCAGACGCTGTCTGCAGCTGTTTGTCATCAACAGTGTAGCTGTACAGTAGTGGATTTCTTTTCCTATGTATGCGCAATATGTTACATTTATTTACGTTCAGGGTCAACTGCCAGAGTCCGCACCATTCATCAATTCTCTGCAGGTCGTTCTGCAAATTCTTACTATCTTCTGGCGTTGCTACTTTGATGCAAACAACTGCATCATCTGCGAATAGCCTTAAAGAGCATCCGACGCTTTCTACTAGATCATTTATGTATATTGTGAACAGCAACGGTCCTATCACAATTCCCTGTGGTACTTCGGATATTACCTTTACATATCTCCGTCGATTTACTTCCTTTTAGAGCGACGTGCTGAATTCTATCTGCAAGAAAGTCTTGAATCCAATCGCAGGGCTGCTCCGATACTCCGTAAGCTCGTATTTTTTTCATTAAACGGCAACGCGGGACAGTGTCAACTGCCTTACTGAAATCAAAGAACTCGGCATCAGTCTGAAAGCCGTTGTCCACTGCACTGTGGATCTCATGGAGGAACAGAGCGAGCTGAGTTTCGCAGGATCTCTGTTTGCGGAATCCATGCTGATTTTTGTAGAGGAGTTCTTCATTTTCCAAGAACGTCATAATTCTTGAGCATAAAACATGTTCCATAATTCTGCAACAGACTGACGTCAACGGTATAGGTCTATAGTTGTGTGGATCTAAGGCCTTTCTTAAAAACGGGAATGACCTGCGCTTTTTTCCAGTCGTTAGGTACCTTTCCTCCCCTCCATGAACCATGGACCTTGCCGTTGGCGGGGAGGCTTGCGTGCCTCAGCGATACAGATGGCCGTACGTAGGTGCAACCACAACGGAGGGGTATCTGTTGAGAGGCCAGACAAACATGTGGTTCCCGAAGAGGGGCAGCAGCCTTTTCAGTAGTTGCAGGGGCAACAGTCTGGAAGATTGACTGATCTGGCCTTGTAACATTAACCAAAACGGCCTTGCTGTGCTGGTACTGCGAACGGCTGAAAGCAAGGGGAAACTACAGCCGTAATTTTTCCCGAGGACATGCAGCTTTACTGTATGATTAAATGATGATGGCGTCCTCTTGGGTAAAATATTCCGGAGGTAAAATAGTCCCCCATTCGGATCTCCGGGCGGGGACTACTCAAGAGGACGTCGTTATCAGGAGAAAGAAAACTGGCGTTCTACGGATCGGAGCGTGGAATGTCAGATCCCTTAATCGGGCAGGTAGGTTAGAAAATTTAAAAAGGGAAATGGATAGGTTAAAGTTAGATATAGTGGGAATTAGTGAAGTTCGGTGGCAGGAGGAACAAGACTATCGGTCAGGTGAATACAGGGTTATAAATACAAAATCAAATAGAGGTAATGCAGGAGTAGGTTTAATAATGAATAAAAAAATAGGAGTGCGGGTTAGCTACTACAAACAGCATAGTGAACGCATTATTGTGGCCAAGATAGACACAAAGCCCATGCCTACTACAGTAGTACAAGTTTATATGCCAACTACCTCTGCAGATGATGAAGAAATAGATGAAATGTATGACGAGATAAAAGAAATTATTCAGGTAGTGAAGGGAGACGAAAATTTAATAGTCATGAGTGACTGGAATTCGTCGGTAGGAAAAGGGAGAGAAGGAAACATAGTAGGTGAATATGGATTGGGGGGAAGAAATGAAAGAGGAAGCCGCCTTGTAGAATTTTGCACAGAGCATGGCTTAATCATAGCTAACACTTGGTTCAAGAATCATAAAAGAAGGTTGTATACCTGGAAGAATCCGGGAGATACTAAAAGGTATTAGATAGATTATATAATGGTAAGACAGAGATTTAGGAACCAGGTTTTAAATTGTAAGACATTTCCAGGGGCAGATGTGGACTCTGACCACAATCTATTGGTTATGAACTGCAGATTGAAACTGGAGAAATTGCAAAAAGGTGGGAATTTAAGGAGATGGGACCTGGATAAACTGAAAGAACCAGAGGTTGTAGAGTTTCAGGGAGAGCATAAGAGAACAATTGACAGGAATGGGGGAAAGAAATACAGTAGAAGAAGAATGGGTAGCTCTGAAGGATGAAGTAGTGAAGTCAGCAGACGATAAAGTAGGTAAAAAGACGAGGGCTAATAGAAATCCTTGGGAAACAGAAGAAAAGATACTGCCTACAGGAAAATTAAAGAGACCTTTGGAGAGAAGAGAACTACTTGTATGAGTATCAAGAGCTCAGGCGGCAACCCAGTTCTAAGCAGAAGGGACGGCAGAAAGGTGGAAGGAGTATATAGAGGGTTTATACAACGGCGATGTACTTGAGGACAGTATTATGAAAATGGAAGATGATGTAGATGAAGACGAAATGGGAGATACGATACTGCGTGAAGAGTTTGACAGGGCACTGAAAGACCTGAGTCGAAACAAGGCCCCGGAAGTAGACAACATTCTATTAGAACTACTGATTGCCTTGGGAGAGCCAGTCATGGCAAAACTCTACCATCTGGTGAGCAAGATGTATGAGACAGGCGAAATACCCTCAGACTTCAAGAAGAATACAATAATTCCAATCCCAAAGAAAGCAGGTGTTGACAGATGTGAAAATTACCGAACTATCAGTTTAATAAGTCATGGCTGCAAAATAATAACGCGAATTCTTTACAGACGAACGGAAAAACTGGTAGAAGCGGACCTCGGGGAAGATCAGTTTGGATTCCGTAGAAATGTTGGAACACGTGAGGCAATACTAACCTTACGACTTATCTTAGAAGAAAGATTAAGAAAAGGCAAACCTACGTTTCTAGCATTTGTAGACTTAGAGAAAGCTTTTGACAATGTTAACTGGAATACTCTCTTTCAAATTCCGAAGGTGGCAGGGGTAAAATACAGGGAGCGAAAGGCTATTTACAATTTGTACAGAAACCAGGTGGCAGTTATAAGAGTCGAGGGGCATGAAAGGGAAGCAGTGGTTGGGAAAGGAGTGAGACAGGGTTGTAGCCTCTCCCCGATGTTATTCAATCTGTATATTGAGCAAGCAGTAAAGGAAACAAAAGAAAAATTTGGAGTAGGTATAAAAATTCATGGAGAAGAAGTAAAAACTTTGAGGTTCGCCGATGACATTGTAATTCTGTCAGAGACAGCAAAGGACTTGGAAGAACAGTTGAACGGAATGGACAGCGTCTTGAAAGGAGGATATAAGATGACCATCAACAAAAGCAAAACGAGGATAATGGAATGTAGTCAAATTAAATCGGGTGATGCTGAGGGAATTAAATTAGGAAACGAGGCACTTAAAGTAGTAAAGGAGTTTTGCTATTTAGGGAGTAAAATAACTGATGATGGTCGAAGTAGAGAGGATATAAAATGTAGACTGGCAATGGCAAGGAAAGGGTTTCTGAAAAAGAGAAATTTGTTAACGTCGAGTATAGATTTAAGTGTCAGGAAGTCGTTTCTGAAAGTATTTGTATGGAGTGTAGCCATGTATGGAAGTGAAACATGGACGATAACTAGTTTGGACAAGAACAGAATAGAAGATTTCGAAATGTGGTGCTACAGAAGAATGCTGAAGATAAGGTGGGTAGATCACGTAACTAATGAGGAGGTATTGAATAGGATTGGGGAGAAGAGAAGTTTGTGGCACAACTTGACTAGAAGAAGGGATCGGATGGGAGGACATGTTTTGAGGCATCAAGGGATCACAAATTTAGCATTGGAGGGCAGCGTGGAGGGTAAAAATCGTAGAGGGAGACCAAGAGATGAATACACTAAGCAGATTCAGAAGGATGTAGGTTGCATTAGGTACTGGGAGATGAAGAAGCTTGCACAGGATAGAGTAGCATGGAGAGCTGCATCAAACCAGTCTCAGGACTGAAGACCACAACAACAACAACAGGTACGTTTCGTTGCTCAAGCGATCTACGATAAATTACTGCTAGAAGAGAGCAAGTTCTTTCGCATAATCTTTATAGAATTTTATAGATATATCATCTAGTCCTGAAGCCTTTCCACTACTAAGCGATTGTAGCTGCTTTTCAATTCTGCAATCGATTATCTCAATATCTGCCATTTCGAAGTTCGCACGATGATTGAAAGGAGGGACAGTGTTACGATCTTCCGCGGAGAAACAACTTCGGAGGATCGAATTCAGTGTTTCGGCCTTTTCTCTGTTATCTTCCGTTTCTGTGTCTGTGTGGTCGCTGAGAGAATGAATAGACTATTTTGACCCACACAGTGATTTTACATACGACCAAAATCTCTTAGGGTTTTTACTCAGGTCGGTTGACGTCTTACTTTCGAAATCATTGAACGCTTCTCTCATTGCTCTCCTTCCTCTCATTTTCGCTTCTTTCAGCTTTCGTATGTCAGCTATGTTGTTACTTCTCTTGTATCTGAGATGAAGTGCTCTTTGTTTACGTAGCACTTTTCTAACAAGGCTACTAAACCATGGTGGATCCAAACTTATTCTCCGTCCTATCAAGACCTTTGTAAAGCTTTCCTTTGTGTGACATTCCCTTACTTGAAGTGAAATTTCGTAAATTATTACAAAAATACACAGGCAAATCTCTTCCTGATTCTTTCACAAGGCAACAAATCAGACAACTGGTTGGAAATAAAGAACTGGGAACATCAATTGATGAAACCACAGACTCTTTGGGAAGATATATTGCAAATATCACTGTGCGAACGTTGGAAGAAGATGGTACGGGCGAAACTTTTCAAACAAAATGTGAACCTTTAGAAAAAGTAAATTTTTTTCACCGTTAGTAAATTGTTCGACAGATCTATAGGTGCCCTAGGGCCCCAACTTGTGGCCCCCAAGGCGTTAAGCATGACAATTTGAAACTCTTCGAAACGTGTGTTCTGCATTATATGGTAAAAGCTGCCGCTTCATTAAAAACATCATACAGTAACTTGTTTAGCTCGCGCCTTATGCCGAGTTGCAGAAACGATCTTCATACATTCAGTGACGCTGAAAAATTTACTATGTATTTCAAAAAGGTATGTTTGAAACTCCTTCAAGTGTTGCAGCACTTAAGTTGCTAGCTCCAAATATTTCCTTAACACTGTCTCCCATTTTGACTAGAAGATAGTCCAAGACTGACAACAGCAATTATTTCCGCCAGAATTTCTACGTTGTGAAATCCACAGTTGATTCATTCGTTAGCAGTGAAGCCGCTTCAAGCGACTGGTCCAGAAATTAATGTCTAATGCTGAAATCTCAGGCAAACTTTCGGACGTAATATCAAACATTGCATTTATTCCTCCTTTGGAGTAATCATAAGTGCCATTAGTGGAACAGACAGAACAAGTGAAAAAAACTATGAATAGTGTCAAAGAAAATGGAAAAGGTGTTAGACAAAAACGAAGGGTATCATGCACGGCGGTCCATTTCAGTGATTTTCTGGGTGAAAACTTCGCTCTTAATCACGTAGATTTATAATCAAATGACACTGTCCATTTTAAATATGCTCTTCTTGTATCAGCTGAAGCAGAAAGAGGTTTTTGTAAGTACAAGGCTTTGTTGGCTGAAAAGCACAAGGTATTAACTGTGTATATACTCATAAACTGAAATAAAAGTGAGGATGTAAAACAAATACATCATATATTGACTATGTTTTGGTAATATTAATAAAACTCACTACAACATCAAATTCCATAGCTTAGCTTGCCTCTCAAGTGCATTTTATTCTTACATAAATAGTTGATTGTCATAAACTCACTAATTTATTTTACAAGAGAAATTTTACTTTATTTTAAAACTGTTACGTCACATTTTTTGTTATTGGCCATATTATAATAAAATTTTGGTGATACAAGAGTATTTTTGTACATATTATGATTTTTAGGTTATCAAAATTCTAGCCTCAGTAATGATTCAGTTGATACGTGTGCTGTTGGGCAACGGGTAAAGAGAGTTAAAGCATCACGAAGTGCAGAAACTAAGCCTAGCACTGTTTCGGTTACCTTCATTCGGTTCTTACTTCATCGTACCTTTTTTTACCCTATTGTTGGTATTTTGGTGCTCCTTCATAAATAATCCATTTCGATAGCTATCAGTTTTCTTTTGAGGTCAGCATTTAAAATCCACATTCTGGGCCATGGATTCAACCATTAGCTTATCCACTCTTTACAGCTCACTTTAAAAATCCATTAGGCTGTGCTTGGATTGACACAGGACTGATTTTATATATAGATAATAAGCCTACATCATTGTAACTTTTTATATATTTTTATGCTTATTCCTTTTTTACGTGGTGGTGTGCTCAGATTTAGCAGGACAACGTTTCGTTCATCAAATACCACCTACACGTACGGATATGAACTACGTGTGTTTTGCTTTTACCTCGTATTAAATTCAAATAGAGCTAGAAATGCACAACTTTTAAGGTTTAAATATGGATTTTTTTATTTTCTTGTTGTAGAATATCAATACCAGTGAATCGGTAATGATTATCGTCATGTAATAAAAGCGATTGTATTTAAAATAAAAATAACTCTATAGTATGTCGCTCACGCTTCTCCATAGAATGAAAATAGTTTATTTCAAAATTTTTCGGAAACAATTATTGGTTCGAGTATCATGTAGAAATATGTCGAAGAGCACAAATGATGCAGAGAACTTAATCTCAGCAAGGTTGTGGGATGGAATGGTAGATCCTTCCAAGAATTGCCCAACACATCGAATGTGAAGAGTCTGCTATATATATGATGAATGACATACAACTTGCACCGTAAATATTGCGAAATAGCACGTGCTATTGATGTGCGGTTTTCAAAGAATGGACTGGTAGTCAGGAGCTTGTATTGTTAGCCATGCAACAGATTGTAATAATAATACTTAGAAAGTGTATTTTTGGGCAAACATACGTTTTTTTAATGGAACAATGCCTATTGACATGAACACACTAAAAGTAGGGTAAATTAGAATGTCAGTGGTGTCTGTTAGAGGAGTCTATTGGGAGTCGTTTACGAGGTATCGTATTTTGAAAAGTTCCTTCACCAACACTTGTATAATACGTATGGTAGCATACACTAAAGGACAGCACAAGTACATACACTAGCTACGTGCATTCTAACCAGTAAAAAGTCAATTGACCATCACGTGTTCAAAATGACCACCCGCAGCGACAATACACGCTTCCTGTCTGGATTGCTACACACGTGCCACCATTTCAGTGAAGGTACGCGAGCGAGCTGCAGTAATACGTCGTTGCAAATCATCAGGTGTAGCCGGTATGTCCTTGTAGGCAGGGACTTTCAGCTTTCCCCACAGAAAAAAATTCTGGAGGCGTCAAATACGGGAAACGGGTCGGTCCTCTGCGTCCTATCCAATGATTTGGGAACAGTTTGTGAAGACTTGCTGTGGTACTTCGGGCACTATGAGCTGGATAGCCATCATGTTGGTATCACAGGTTGCCCGTAGTCTGCAGAGGAACGTCTTCTAGCATCCGTGGAAGGTGGTATGTTAGCGGGCTGCGATACCTAAGCGCGTTCAGTGTTCCGTCTGTAAAAAACTGGCCTATGAGCTGATGGTTCACTATCCCGCACCACACGTATACACTCCCTGGACGCTAGCGCTCCACTTGATGAAACCAATGGGGATTGTCAACATACCAATAGTGCATGTCTCCGCAGTTTACTTTGCCATAACTGGTAAATGTGGCTTCAGCACTAAACAAGATACATGATACATCTGAAATATTCTGTAATAATGTCCATGTACAGAAGTTAACACGATTCTCATAATCGTTCCCATGCAGCTCTTGATGGAAAGAGATGTAAAAGGGACGGAATCATGTCGGTGGAGAATGCATTGGACACTTGCCTGATTCATGCCACCTCCTCGTGCTATGTGCGGGAGTTATCGTGCGAATCAATTGCAACAGCAGCCAGAATATTAATTTCCCCCTTTTCTGTCGTCACTTGTTTCCTTCTATTACGTTGTATAGGCGTTACGCTACCACTTTGACGTAACTGGTTGAAGAGGTTGTTAAATAACTGCCGAGATCGTCGACATCTGTTGGGATATCTTGCCACATACGCCGTACAAGAACGAACTACATTCTTCCTGCGCTCTCCATACACCACGAGCACATTGGCTTTTTCTACATTGGTAAATGACACCGTCCACTCACGACCTACTGCTGGACTGTCGCAGTGTGCTCAAGGAACACACAACCACACTGTAAGTAAACATAACAACATCTTACCTAGCAACTACGCAGGTAGAATGGTACAAACAAGTGTCGGTGTAGAAATACCCCATAAACGACTAGCACTAGACTCCGGCAACAAACGCCATTGTCATTCTAACTTACCTTACTTAAAATGTTAGTAGGCATTGTTCTATTTAAAAAAGTTTATATTTGCACAAAAAATACACTTTCTAAGGATTATTACAATCTGATTATTGGCTAATAATACGAGCCCCTGACTACCAATTCATTCTGTGAAAACCGCACATCAATAGCACTTTCCATTTCCGCAATATTTGCAGTGCAAGTTTTAGATGTATCACACTGTATAAGTGCTGGTCGCTGCTAGTCAAGGGAGCTATACTCTGCAGTGTATGGAAAAGTGTTATCGTCGAGTGACTGTAGGACGATACAGGTGTTTGGTGCGCTGAATGGCAGCTTCTTCTAAATGTAGAAAAAACTTAAGTTACTGCATATGAGTAGGAAAAGCAATCCTATAACGTTCGAATACAGGATTAGTTTGTGCTGCATGACACAATCACGTCGACTCAATATCTAGTGTCAACGTTACAAAGCGATATGGAACAGGACGAACACGTAAGTTAGACAGTAGGGAAGGCAAATGGTCGACTTCGGTTTATTGGGGGAATTCTAGGAACGTGTAGATCTATAAAAAATATCACTTACAGAAAACTAGTGGGATTTATTCTTGAGTACAGCTCAAGTGTTTTGGATCCGCACCAGGTCGGATTCCAGCAAGACGTCAAGCAATTCGGATGCGTGCTGGCAGATTTGTATCCTATAAGTTCGCTCAAGACGCGAAAGGTACGTTCACACTACTTGTGAGACTTGCGAGCCTTAGGAGTAATGTGGACACAGTAGGCTCACCACGAAACAGGCTTGCGAGCCGCCCGAGCATATGGATTGTCTGGCTCTTGCTGTTGTCGGTACATCAAAGGGATGCGCGGCGAGCAGCGCGGGTAGTGTGGACGGCAATAAGCATTGACCGGTTGGCGCTCTGCACTCGTACAGCTTTGTCTTGGTATTATTCTTTTCCTGTGTCGTGGACATCGGTTTTTCTTTCAAAATGGAGTGGACTGACGATTTTGCCATTAAATTCATAAATACTTATGAACAGCATCCTGTGCTGTGAGATGCAACAAACTCACAATATAAAATAAATTTTTAAAAAAATGAAGCGTGGGATCCCATCGCGACAGAACTCCGCGTAGATGTGGCCGAATTAATAATAATAATAAAAAAAGGCCAGCTTATTAGCCACTTACAGGAAAGTCCACCAGACGAAAAATGAGCCTGGGAAGTCCCGTGCTGGGGTTGAGAAAGTGAACGCTCCAGTTGGTTCGCTTTCAAAACGTTTGAATTTCTGCACTGCAAATTCAACACTGATCTAAGTAAAAAATATTTACTTTTCGGAATGTATAAAAAACCTATTAAGAAACTTAATGGGGTTCGGTCCCGTTTGGATTCTGTCTCCACGGCTACTTAACTTTTTGTATTTCTCGCTTACATTTCGGTCCTTGCTCATTTGTTGTTTATAATTTATTGGGGTTATTCCCTTATATACTATTAATCATATCATATCTTAAGATATTTTTTTCATATTTACTTTAGCTTACTAGGATTTCTGTTAGGAATATACCTAGTAACTGCCTATAGTTTTCAACTTTAAAAATTAAAAAAGTTCTAATTGTGATAAAATTATAGGGTTTATGGCAAAATGAGCTCTGAGCGTCACAGAAGGGAAAGGAGGAACTGGACAGGATTGGAATACATAGTAGAGGCAACGCTGGTTACACAGCTAGTAATAAAGAAATAATAATGACTAACATTTATTTTTCTAACTCAGTGAATTTAAGCACATGTACATTTACATGTATTTTATTTGTATATTATGTTATTCGAGGAAATAAAAATAATAAAATAGGGATTAATGAAGGTAAAACTTCACATTTGTATGTAGTTGAAACGTTTGCAGTCAGGCAGTCGCTAGTACGTACGTAGCAAGTAGTTGAAAAAAATTCTTTAATGAGTTATTGGTAATCATCTTGCCATGGCAATCTTCCCTCTTCGGAAATGAAATAAACAGCGAATTCATCTCTAATGTCTTGGGCAGTTTGCGTTGCACGTCGTGGAATGTTCGCTAATCGTGTAAACACTGTAGCAGGAGTGATCTCATTTTTCCAAGTTCCTGGCGTTAAATGCCCATTCCCCTCATGATCCACTGCTCCTACAGGTGCGTAAATTTTTCTGGAAGCAGAACTTTTTCGCAAGAAATTATGGAGGTATATACAGGACATAATACTTTGGGCTTTCTCAGGCTGTAGTAATATAGGCTTTTTTAGTATCCGGAATACGTCTGTATTTAGAAATTCTTTTCATTGACCTCCGATGTTGTTCACCATACGGCTTCATGATATGATTGTTGAGGGGAAACGCGTCGTCTGCGACATAACATGGGTAGTTTTTTCTGTCTGTCTGGGAGGGCACGATCGTCCGGAAAAACGATGGTACCATTACTCATATTCTTAAAAGAAAAACGTATTTCGAAAAACACCACCGTCTGAAATTCGACTTTAGTAGCCGACATCAGCATACAAATAACAATAGTCAGCATCCACTAGACCAAAAAGAACAATACTGAAAAACATCTTATAACTGAAAAAAATCGCTTCCAGAATTAACTGGGTATTTGACTGCGCAATGTTTGCCATCCATTGCACCGAGGAAATGAGGAAAGTTCCATTTTCTCTCATATTCCTCTGCTACAAGCAACCACTCTTGTTATGTCTGTGGCATCTGCAAAAAAAGTAAATAGAAACTAATAAATCCTAATAATATAAGTAATTATTAATAGCATTGACAATGGACATTCTAATTATTAAGGGCATTAATAATAATTAAAATCAATAATATTGCTAATAATATGTAGGTAATCATTGTAACGAATATTCTGCATTTCACTTATCGGCTTGACATTG
Organism: Schistocerca piceifrons; assembly: GCF_021461385.2. Classification (NCBI taxonomy): domain Eukaryota; kingdom Metazoa; phylum Arthropoda; class Insecta; order Orthoptera; family Acrididae; genus Schistocerca; species Schistocerca piceifrons. The sequence goes on along the minus strand of NC_060138.1, from coordinate 423,523,388 downwards.
TTCCCGATTATTATCGTATGTCCCCCTATTCCTACATACATTCTTTTATTTTTTATTTTACTTGCTTTGTTATTGTTTATCTCAAATTATTGTCGTCGCTTTGTTTTGGAGGAATTTAAGGAGGATTTGGAAGAACAGAGGGCTGCAGGCATGGATACAAACGAAGGTACAGCGAGCACTTGCGAAGAAATTAGTAGTCAAGATGTCGATCGTCAAACAACGCAAGGCAACAAACTACCACCCACACCAAACAAACGCACGAAGGTATTTGCTTCACCTAGAAAAAATCAAAGAAAAAGGGCCGAAGATCCGCGTATAGGAGAAGCATATAATGTGCTACAAACTGCTTTATCTAAAACTAGAGACTATTTTGACGCCTATGGAGAGTCCATAGCGAACGTTCTACGGTCCATGGACAAAAGAACAGGTGCTTTTGTTAAAAAAGAATTTTCCGAAACGATTTTCAGAGCAGAAAGCGGCTGTTTCGAACATTCTAGACCAAGTTCAACCAAC